>NC_057732.1:16167853-16197916 GCF_004010195.1 Chiloscyllium plagiosum | reverse complement strand
CCCCACACTGGGCTCAATCTCTCCCCTGCACTGGGCTCGATCTCTCCCCAGGCACTGGGTTCAATCACTCCCCTGCAATGGGCTCAACATCTCCCCATGCACTGGGCTCAATCTCTCCCCCACACTGGGATCAATCTCTCCCCATGCACTGGGCCACATCTCTCCCCCACACTGGGCTCAATCTCTCCCCTGCACTGGGCTCGATCTCTCCCCAGGCACTGGGTTCAATCACTCCCCTGCAATGGGCTCAACATCTCCCCATGCACTGGGCTCAATCTCTCCCCCACACTGGGATCAATCTCTCCCCATGCACTGGGCCACATCTCTCCCCCACACTGGGCTCAATCTCTCCCACACTGGGCTCAATCTTGCCCTGTTCACAGGGCTCAATCTCTCCCCACGCACTGGGCTCAATCTCTCCCCACGCACTGGGCTCAATCTCTCCCCCGCACTCGGCTCACTCTCTTCCCTGTACTGAGCTTAATCTCATCCCCTGCACTGGGCTCAATCTCTCCTCCTCATTGGGCTTAATCTCTCCCCCGCACTGGTCTCAATCTCTCCCCCGCACTGGTCTCAATCTCTCCTCCGCACTGGTCTCAATCTCTCCTCCGCACTGGTCTCAATCTCTCCCCCGCACTGGGCTCCATCTCTCCCCTGCACTGGGCTCCATCTCTCCCCTGCACTGGGCTCCATCTCTCCCCTGCACTGGGCTCGATCTCTCCACTACACTGGGCTCACTCTCTCCCCTGCACAGGGCTCAATCACTCCACATACTGGGCTCAATCACTCCACACACTGGGCCCAATCTCTCCAGCGCACTGGACCCGATCTCTCCCCCAAACTGGGTTCAATCTTCTCACATTGAGCTCAATCTCTCCCCTGCACTGGGCTCAATCTCTCCCCACACTGGGCTCAATGTCTCCCCCACACTGGGCTCAATCTCTCTCACACTGGGCTCAATCTCTCCCTGCCCACTGGGCTCAATCTCTCCCCACACTGGGCTCAATCTCTCCCCTACACTGGGCTCAATTTCTCCATGCCCATTGGGTTCAATCTCTCCCCTACACTGGGCTCGATCTCTCCCCTGCACTGGGCTCAATCTCTCCACCACACTGGGCTCAGTCTCTCCCTGCACTGGGCTCAAACTCTCCCCCACATTGGGCTCAATGTCTCCCCCACACTGGGCTCAATCTCTCTCACACTGGGCTCAATCTCTCCCTGTCCACAGGGCTCAATCTCTCCCCACGCACTGGGCTCAATCACTTCCCCGCACTTGGCTCACTCTCTCCCCTGTACTGAGCTTAATCTCATCCCTCGCACTGGGCTCAATCTATCCCCACACTGGGCTCGATCTCTCCCCCACACTGGGCTCAATCTCTCCTGACGCACTGGGCTCAATCTCTCCCCACACTGGGCTCAATCTCTCCCCTACACTGGGCTCGATCTCTTCCCTGCACTGGGCTCAATCTCTCCACCACACTGGGCTCAGTCTCTCCCTGCACTGGGCTCAAACTCTCCCCCACATTGGGCTCAATCGCTCTCCCCCGCACAGAGCTCAATCTCTCCCTGCCCACTGGGCTCAATCTCTCTTACACAGGGCTCAATCTCTCCCCCACAATGGGCTCAACCTCTCCCCATGCACTGGGCTCCATCTCACCCCCACACTGGGCTCAATCTCTCCCCATGCACTGGGCCACATCTCTCTCCCACACTGGGCTCAATCTTGCCCTGTCCACAGGGCTCAATCTCTCCGCACGCACTGGGCTCAATCTCTCCCCCGCACTCGGCTCAATCTCTCCCCTGCACTCGGCTCACTCTCTCCCCTGTACTGAGCTTAATCTCATCCCCCGCACTGGGCTCGATCTCTCCCCACACTGGGCTCGATCACTCCCCCACACTGGGCTCAATCTCTCCCCCTCATTGGGCTTAATCTCTCCCCCGCACTGGGCTCCATCTCTCCCCTGCACTGGGCTCCATCTCTCCCCTGCACTGGGCTCCATCTCTCCCTTGCACTGGGCTCGATATATGCACCACACTGGGCTCAGTCTCTCCCCTGCATTGGGCTCAATCACTCCACAACCTGGGCTCAATCACTCCACACACTGGGTCCGAATTCTCCCTGCGCCCTGGACCCGATCTGTCCCCCAAACTGGATTCAATCTCTCACAGAGCTCAATCTCTCCCCTGCACTGGGCTCAATGACACCCCCACACTGGGCTCAATCTCTCTCACACTGGGCTCAATCTCTCCCTGCACATTGGGTTCAATCTCTCCCCTACACTGGGCTCGATCTCTCCCCTGCACTGGGCTCAATCTCTCAACCACACTGGGCTCAAACTCTCCCCCACACTGGACTCAATCGCTCTCCCCCGCACTGAGCTCAATCTCTCCCCACACTATGCTCAATCTCTCTCCACACTAGGCTCAATCTCTCTCACACTGGGCTCAATCTCTCCCCCATAATGGGCTCAATCTCTTCCCATACACTGGGCTCCATCTCTCCCCCACACTGGGCTCAATCTCACCCCCACACTGGGCTCAATCTCTCCCCCACCACTGGACCGCATCTCTCCCCGACACTGGGCTCAATCTCTCCTACACTGGGCTCAATCTCGTCCTGTCCACAGGGCTCAATCTCTCCCCACACACTGGACTCAATCTCTCCCCACGCACTGGGCTCACTCTCTCCCCTGTACTGAGCTTAATCTCATCCCTCGCACTGGGCTCAATCTCTCCCCACACAGGGCTCAATCTCTCCCCATACTGGGTTCGATCTCTCATCCACACTGGGCTCAATCTCTCCCCCACACTGGGCTCAATTTCTCCCCCACACTGTGCTCAATCTCTCTCACACTGGGCTCAATCTCTCCTGACGCACTGGGCTCAATCTCTCTCCATGCACTGGGCTCAATCTCTCCCCCACAATGGACTCAATCTCTTCCCATACACTGGGCTCCATCTCTCCCCCACACTGGGCTCAATCTCACCCCCACACTGGGCTCAATCTCTCCCCCACACTGGGCTCAATCTCTCCCCCACACTGTGCTCAATTTCTCCCCATGCATTGGGCCACATCTCTTCCCCATACTGGGCCACATCTCTCCCCCAAACTGGGCTCAATCTCTCCCACACTGGGCTCTATCTCGCCCTGTCCACAGGGCTCAATCTCTCCCCACGCACTGGGCTCAATCACTTCCCCGCACTCGGCTCACTCTCTCCCCTGTACTGAGCTTAATCTCATCCCTCGCACTGGGCTCAATCTCTCCCCACACTGGGCTCGATCTCTCCCCCACACTGGGCTCAATCTCTCCTGACGCACTGGGCTCAATCTCTCCCCATGCACTGGGCTCCATCTCTCCCCCACACTGGGCTCAATTTCTCCCACACTGGGCTCAATCTCTCCCCATGCACTGGGCTCCATCTCTCCCCCACACTGGGCTCAATCTCTCGCACACTGGGCTCAATCTCTCCCCACTCACTGGGCTCAATCTCTCCCCACGCACTGGGCTCAATGGGCTCAATCTCTCCCCACACTGGGCTCGATCTCTCCCCCACACTGGGCTCAATCTCTCCTGACGCACTGGGCTCAATCTCTCCCCATGCACTGGGCTCCATCTCTCCCCCACACTGGGCTCAATCTCTCGCACACTGGGCTCAATCTCTCCCCACTCACTGGGCTCAATCTCTCCCCACGCACTGGGCTCAATCTCTCCCCACGCACTGGGCTCAATCTCTCCCCATGCACTGGGCTCAATCTCTCCCCATGCACTGGGCTCAATCTCTCCCCCACACTGGGCTCAATCTCTCCCCATGCACTGGGCCACATCTCTCCCCGACACTGGGCTCAATCTCTCCTACACTGGGCTCAATCTCGTCCTGTCCACAGGGCTCAATCTCTCCCCACACACTGGGCTCAATCTCTCCCCACACACTGGGCTCAATCTCTCCCCACGCACTGGGCTCAATCTCTCCCCACACTGGGCTCAATCTCTCCCCATACTGGGCTCGATCTCTCATCCACACTGGGCTCAATCTCTCCCCCACACTGTGCTCAATATCTCTCACACTGGGCTCAATCTCTCCTGACGCACTGGGCTCAATCTCTCTCCATGCACTGGGCTCCATCTCTCCCCCACAATGGGCTCAATCTCTCCCCCACACCAGGCTCAATCTCTTCCCTGCACTGAGCTTAATCTCATCCCCCGCACTGGGCTCAATCTCTTCCCACACTGGGCTCAATCTCTTCCCACACTGGGCTCAATCTCTCCCCACCCTGGGCTCAATCTCTCCCCTGCACTGAGCTCAATCTCTCCCCACACTGGGCTCAATCTCTTACCACACTGGGCTCAATCTCTCCCCACCCTGGGCTCAATGTCTCCCATGCACTGGGCTCAATCTCTCCCCGACAATGGGCTCAATCCCCCCGACACCGGGCTCAATCTCTCCCCTGCACTGAGCTTAATCTCTTCCTCCACACTGGGCTCAATCTCTCCCTGGCCACTGGGCTCAATCTCTCTCACACTGGGCTCAATCTCTCCCCACACTGGGCTGAATCTGTCCTCTCGCACTGGGCTGAATCTCTCCCCCACACTGGGCTGAATCTCTCCCCCCACACTGGGCTGAATCTCTCCCTCCAAACTGGGCTGAATCTCTCCCCCCACATTGGTCTCAATCTCTCCCCCACGTGGGCTCAATCTCTCCCCCACAGTGGGCTCAATCACTCTCCCCTGCACTGAGCTCAATCTATCTCACACTGGGCTCAATCTCTCCCTCCCCACTGGGCTCAATCTCTCCCCCTGCACTGGGCTCAATCTCTCCTGCCACACTGGGCTCAATCTTCCCCCACATTGGGCTCAATCTCTCTCACATCGGGCTCAATCTCTCCCCTGCACTGAGCTTAATCTCTTCCCCTGCATTGGGCTCAATCTCTCCCCACACTGGGCTCAACTTCTCACATGGGGCTCAATCTCTCCACCACAATGGGCTCAATCTCTCCCCACGCACTGGGCTCAATCTCATCCCCACACTGGGCTGAATCTCTCCCCCCACACTGGGCTCAATCTCTCCTCCACACTGGACTCAATTCCTCTCCCCCGCACTGAGCTCCATCTCTCTCACTGGGCTCAATTTCTCCCTGCCCACTGGGCTCAATCTCTCCCCCACACTGGGTTCAATTTCTCTCACACTGGGCTCAATCTCTGCCCCGCAGTGGGCTTAATCTCTCCCCCGCACTGGGCTCACTCTCTTCCCACGCACTGGGCTCAATCTCTCACCACGTATTGGGCTCAATCTCTCCCACGCACTGGGCTCAATCTCTCCCCATGCACTGGACTCCATCTCTCCCCCATACTGGGCTCAATCTCTCCTCCACACCAGGCTCAATCTCTTCCCTGCACTGAGCTTAATCTCATCCCCCGCAATGGGCTCAATCTCTCCCCACACTGGGCTCAATCTCTTCCCACACTGGGCTCAATCTCCCCCACACCGGGCTCAACCTCTCCCCTGCACTGAGCTTAATCTCTTCCTCCACACTGGGCTCAGTCTCTCCCTGCCCACTGGGCTCAATCTCTCGCCCACACTGGGCTCAATCTCTTCCCCCACTCTGGGCTCAATCTCTCCCCCACGCTGGGCTCAGTCTCTCCTCCACACTGGGCTCAATCACTCGTCCACACTGGGCTCAATCTCTTCCCCCCACTCTGGGCTCAATCTCTCTCCACACTGGGCTCAATCTCTCCCCCATGCTGGGCTCAATCACTCTCCCACGCTGGGCTCAATCTCTCCCCCACACTGGGCTCAATCTCTCCCCCACACTGGGCTCAATCTCTCCTCCACACTGGGCTCAATCACTCGCCCACACTGGGCTCAATCTCTTCCCCCCACTGGGCTCAATCTCAACCCCACGCTGGGCTCAGTCTCTCCCACACTGGGCTCAATCTCTCCCACACTGGGCTCAATCTCTCGCCCACACTGGGCTCAATCTCTTCCCCCCACTCTGGGCTCAATCTCAACCCCACGCTGGGCTCAATCTCTCTCCACATTGGCTCAATCTCTTCCCCCACTCTGGGCTTGGGTTTTCCCCCTGCACTGGGCTCAATCTCTCTCCTGTGCTAGGTTCAATCTCTCTCTTGTAGTGGGCTCGATCTCTTGATCCCCACATCTCCACACTGCTGTCTCGCTGCTGACTGCTAGTGGGGTTCACTAGTTGCTTCGCCACAGGCTGTTAGAGTCATAGTTTTGTGGTTCTTGTCCAATTTATTGCCAAATTCCCTTAATACCTATACTTTTCAAAGTCTAGCACCCCTACATACTTACATCATTAATTATTTTAAACCTAAAATATGAAAATCCTATCAGTTCATTAACATTTAATAAATCATATGTTTTTATATTAGATTAGATTAGATTACAGTGTGGAAACAGGCCCTTCGGCCCAACAAGTCCACACCGACCTGCCGAAGCGCAACCCACCCAGACCCATTCCCCTACATTTACCCCGTACCTAACACTACGGGCAATTTAGTATGGCCAATTCACCTAACCTGCACATCTTTGGACTGTGGGAGGAAACCGGAGCACCCGGAGGAAACCCACGCAGACACGGGGAGAACGTGCAAACTCCACACAGTCAGTCGCCTGAGTCGGGAACTGAACCCGGGTCTCTGGCGTTGCGAGGCAGCAGTGCTAACCACTGTGCCACCGTGCCGCCCACTGGCGTTGCGAGGCAGCAGTGCTAACCACTGTGCCACCGTGCCGCCCACTAAATATTGTTATATTTTCATACCGTCACAATTGTTTTCATCTCTTCTTTTCTAGACTGGACTGGATCCAAATAACTCGTGTGTTTCCTACAGCTGTGAGAAGAATATACAAATAGTTAATAAAATGGAATGTAAAATGACCCCAGAGTGTCCTGAGGTTAGTGTTGTGAAAGGGGACATGCTTGCTGTTTTACAAAAGTCAGATTTGATTTGCAGGCTCAATTTTGCCTTGTCATCATATTATCTGTTGGTTAATCAATATTTGTGTCAAAAAACACAATGTTCTGTCCATTCTGACCCTTTTTTCATGCTATATATGTGAATTTCTCTAATAAGTAACTTGTAAGACACCTAGTTTTAAACCTTTTAAACATTACAGACATTTGTTTTCTACCTTTCCAGATAGTCACCTAATCAAATCTCTCATACGCATATTTTAAATTTATTTTATCTTAAAAAAAAGTATACGCAATGTCTCTAAATAACACAAGTATTTCTCACCATTGATCTTGTGTTTATTTATTGTTTCTTCAAATTAGATCATAAAAGACTTCTTGGTTTACTGTTACCTTATATATCATCCTATTTAATGAAGATATTCTTCATATACAATCATTCAATTTTTATAGTTAATGAAAAATAAAAAAATTCTAGCTAGAACTATTTCTAGGATTGGTAACTTAGAGTTAAAAGTTTCTATGTCTGATAATCTCAGCGATTTAATCGCATTATAGAAATTGCTTTTTGCAGAATCAGTTCCTTTTCTACAATTTAAAAAAAATCAATTTTTATATATTGTTACCACTGAAAGCAACTGACCTCATTTAATCAGAAACACAAACAGAAATTGTTGGAAAAACTGAGTAGGTCAGGCAGCATCTGTGGACAGAAAGCAGAGTTAATGTTTTGGGTCCAGGGATCAAACTTCAAATTCCTCATTTAATCACCAATTTTTAAAAGTATTGCCATAACTTGACCCGAAAAATTCTACCCTTTCATAGAATCCCTACATTGTGGAAACTGGCCATTTAGCCCAACAAGTCCACACTGACCCTCTGAAGAATATTCCATCCAGACCCACTCCCCTACCCTGTCACTCTACATTTACCACTGACGAATGCATGTAACCTATACATTCCTGGACACTATGGGCAATTTAGCATGGCCAATCCACCCAACCTGCACATCCTTGGACTGTGGGAGGAAACCGAAACACCTGGACGAAACCCACACTGGGAGAATGTGCAAACTCCACACAGTCGTCGAGGTTAGAATCGAACCGTCATGCAACTCTTTCTTTAAATGTTACTTGACTTCTTTTATGTGTGTAAAATCCTTTAGTTATTTCCTGATTATAGGAACTGATCATCTTTTTTTATATTGATATTTAGTCATTCCAAATGACATTACCTAAATTCTTTATGGATACAATAGTGTTACATTGTTAAATACTTAGCCCTTTTTCATATGCCAGTCGTTTTATCTCTAAGCTTAGATGTTATCTCTGTGTCCATTGTGTTTTTGTGGTTGCTCATTTTTAAGCCACATTAAATGTAATAGCAAATTCAAGACAATGGGCTGAATATTGCCCCTGCTGGGTATGTTTTGGCTGGCAAGGGAGGGGTGTGGGAGGAGGTAACACAGGTTAGGTGGCTAGTCCAATACCACCCCTTCTATCCCAGTAATATGGAGGGTGGGTGTGTTCCAAAGTCAGCAGCCCACCCACATCATATACATAAAAAGAATTGAGCTTGTTAAAAGCTCAATTGACCCCAATATTAACCTGCCCACATCATTACAGTTGGTGTCGGCAGGTGGGCACAAGAGAAAAGCTGGGCACAGGCAAGCCAACAAAATCAGCAGGAGGAAAGGTTGTCCAGTATTTGCTGAGTTCCCTTTTCTCTTTGTAGCACCCTATGAAAAGAAAGTCAGCCCCTTCCTTTCTACACATTCATCAAAACCCTTTTCCCGACCCCATCACCCCTCTTCCCTAAAGTGGGCAAACTCTCTCAGTCCATGCCAACCAACTTACTGAGATCCATGCATTCCTAGAGTGTCAACAGCACCCATTATAGCATTCTGGTCAAATCAGAATGACCGGCAGTTCCTGAGGAGGGGAAAGGCTGGCTCACAACTCTCCAGCACTTGAACACATCCACAGCATGCTTTGGATAGACTGCAACATACCTGCAATTAATTTTCACATCTTAACATGTCTATGTGGTTAGTGCTTTTCTAAACACAGTTACTGCTAATGTTCTGACTTATACATTAGTCACATGGACTCCTTAATGATTCAAAAATTAAATGAACCAATTGGTGTATTACTAAGTTCCAAGGTTTAACCACTCATTTATGCTGAGACTGTTTAGTTCATAGTATTGATCACTTTGATTTCCCACAATGCTCCTAAGATAATGAAAAGAAAATTCTCCTGGCTTCCCACATTTCTTGTCATAATCTAGACATTCTTGCTAAAGCCCAAACCTATATCAGCATTAGATCAGAATAGGCATTGATACCATCTGGTGAGTAACTTGTAAAAAATTACCATATCATCTCACACTTGACATATGGTTGAGCTTCCAAAAAGAATGAAAGTAATAAAAAAAATAACGTATTTGAATGATATGCATGTTGATTATGCATTTGTTTTTTCATTGTTAGTCTGAAAAAATCTGGGATGAATTTCATTGCTGTTATTCATGTCCTAAAAAAGGTAATTATCTAATATTTGCATATTGCAATTAATTTGCTTGTTATTCTTCACTAAAGAATCATTATCATTATAGGGCAAAGTTAAAGGAGACATTTAAAATGTAATCATGTTGTAAAGGTCCATATTTATGACAGAGGACAATAACGATGAAATAAAAGTGTTTTTTTTAATTCACTTGTGAGACATGGATGTCACTGGCTCGCCAGCATTTATTGCCCATCCCTAGTTACCCTTGAGAAGGTGGTGGTGAGCTACCCTTCTTGCACCACTGAAATCCACATGCTGTAGATTGACCCTCAATTACCTGAGGGAGCAAATTCCAGGACTTTGACCCAGCAACAGCAAATATATTTCCAACTATTCTGAAGTTCTTTTCATCAAAGTATCATTAACTGATTGGTCAGTTGGCAGCTCAGCTGGTTCTTGAAGTAGAGTGATGCCTACAGCATTGGATCATTTTCTGCAGCAGCTGAGGTTATTATAAATACCTTTTCCTCGACCTCTCCCCTAACCTGAGGTACGGTGATCCTCAGGTTAAATAAGACTAAAGTAACATGTTTTTAACCCGTGCAATGGGTATTATACATTCTGAAGTTGAAGGTGGGCTCTCTATTTTTTCCCTAAATTACCATCTTTACAGTATGTGTCTTGCATTAAGTTAGTTAATGCAATTAATGCAGTTAATGCAACTGGGGTATTGTGAATTAAACAGTGAAGTACATACATCCTGTCAAGTTTTCTTATGATTACTGCTTATTTTATTGTTAATTCAAATTATTTTTTTCACAGCCAATGTATGTGAACCCGTGCCTTATAATACAACTATTCAGAAGGAATCCTGTAAACCAGTTGTTCTTGATCTAAGAAAATGTGAAGGATATTGTAAAGGAGCAGCTGAGTACGTAGCACTTTTCCGAAAGTTTGCAAATTATATAAGGAATGTTATCAAATGCTGAACAGTAAATAATTCAAAGAAGATTAATATACTTTTAAATTAATGAGTTCTGTATGTCTTATAACCAGACACTGTGTGTGAAAAGATGGAAACAGTCATTTTAGTGAAATGGTGGAAACAAATGCTGAATGGGTGCTCGGTTAATATAACATGTGCCTGATTAAATTTGATATTAGAATCATAGAGTTGTACAGCATCAGAGAGGCCCTTTGACCAATTGAGTCTGCACTGACTTATCTATACTAATCCTACTTTGTAGCACTTGGCCCGTAGAAATGGCTGTTATGACGTTTTAGGTGCTTGTCCAGATACTGTTTCAGGGTTGTGAGGTTTCCCACCTTTACTACACTTCCAGATAATGCATTCCTGATTACCGCAAACTCTGGGTCTAAAATACTTTCTTCAAATAACCTGCTCAATGATATAAAACAAAGAACTGCAGATGCTGGAGATCTGAAACAAAAAGAGAAATTGCTGGCAAAATTAATTACGCCTGGCAGTATCTGTGGAAAGAAAACAGAGTTAACATTTTGATTCTCGTGACTATTCATCCAGTGACTCAAGGTTGGGAATCCATGAGGTGCTGTACGCCATAGCAGACTTGTACTCCAGTACAAGCTGCAACCTCATGTTCTGGCATATCCCCACTCAACCATTACCATCAATCAAGGAGATCAACCCTGATTCAATGGAGAATAAAGAAGGGCATGCCAGGCGCAGCACCAGGTATCAACTGGTGAAACTACCAAATAGGACTTCTTGCTTGCCAAACAACATAAGCAGCAGGTGATAGAGCTAAGCAATTCCACAACCATAGAGTCATAGAGATGTACAGTACGGAAACAAACACTTCAGTCTAAGTCGTCCATGTCAACTAAATATCCGAAATAAAACTAATTCCATTTGCCAGCATTTGGCACATATCCTTCTAAACCCTTCCTACTCATATCCCCATCCAGATTTTAAATGTTGTAATTGTTCTAGCCTCTACCACTTCCTCTGGCAGCTCATTCCATGCATGCACCGCCCTCTGCATGAAAATGTTGCCCCTTAGATGCCTTTTGAATCTTTCTCCTCTCACTTTAAACCTATGCCCTCTATTTATCCTATCCATGCCCATCATGATTTTATAAACCTCTATAAGGATTTCAATAGAAGTGGAACTTGGCTAGAATCATAAATTGGTAATGTTATTGGAAGTATTGTAGTCTTATCTTTGAATGTTTCCCCCTTCAAGAGTAGCTTCCTGCTAATTTTCGCTTATTGGCTCACTTGAAGTCATATTTCCAAACATATTCATGGTAGCAAATAAAAAATATCATTAATAGTCTTTGATTAAATTGTTCTTTAAGTAAAATGTTTTGATGTTAATATTTACTTTCCTGTGATGGATAATTTGGTTTTCTTTCAGGTATGATGTTGATCTAGGTGGTATAAAGCACACATGTACATGTTGTCAAGAAGATGAGATAGAAGAAAGAAAGATCAAGCTTCAGTGTGGCACTGCACAGAGCACCATTAAATATATTTACATCAAGTCATGTGTATGCAAATAACATCATCACAAGCAGAAATTAATAGTGTGACAATCGATTTACTCACTCATGTATACAACTTATGTAGATGATTTGGAAGTATGAAATTAAACTGAGAAAATTTCTTTAACAATATAGCAGTTATCTTGATCAGAAAATTATGCTGCATGACGACACGGTGGCACAGTGGTTAGCACTGCTGCGTCACAGTGCCAGAGATTCACAGCGGTTCAATTCCCGCCTTAGGCAACTCACTGTGTGGACCCGTGTCTGCGTGGGTTTTGTCCGGGTGCTCCGGTTTCCTCCCACAGTCCAAAAATGTGCAGGTTAGGTGAATTGGCCATGCTAAATTGCCCGTAGTGTTAGGTGAAGGGGTAAATGTAGGGGAATGGGTCTGGGTGGGTTGCGCTTCGGCAGGTCGGTGTGGACTTGTTGGGCCGAAGGGCCTGTTTCCACACTGTAAGTAATCTAATCTAAAATGAAACTCTAATTTCAAGTAAAATACTCTGTTGTCATGGGTTTGAAGAATCTTTCCTTTTTGTTGCAACCACACCAACTTTTATGTGATACTAAATTATAATAAATGTTTTCACAAATGATATATTCCATTTTGTCTTTCTCTTATGCAAGTTTGATGTATTTTAGCACAGAATTACAACAGTGCAGATATTTCCTAGCACATCAGAGTCCTCTGCAAAGACCTGATCAAATAATCTATGCAGAGGCAAACATTTGGAGTCTGTAATGCTGACAGTTTTCTACAGCAATCTCTTCAATGCTGGCATACATTTACAATATGCTGAAGTGGCACACGCATTGGAAAATTAATGAATGCCTTTGACTTCTCATATTTCAGGACCATTTAATTCCTAACAGCAGCTGTTAAATAATTTTCTCACTGAGCATTATTTTGGGCATTGAGAAACTGTCTGCAATTTGCAGATCTTCGGTTCTCCTCAACACAGATCGATTTTTGTTTCTCCATTCACTCTTCTGGAGCTGTGTTTCTTTGACTATGCTCTCCCCATTCCTTACTGATCATGATTTTGGTCTCTCCTCTCCATTACATTTTCCTTCAGTTCTTTTCATGTCCTCTTCTTCAAAAACCTGGAGTTCCCTCCCTAAGGGCATTGAGGGTCAAAATACAGCATGTGAACTGCAGTGGTTCAAGAAGGCAGCTCACTACCACCTTCTCAAGGGTAACTAGAGATGGGCAATAAATGCTGGCTAGCCAATGCTGCTTACATTCAATGAGTGAACAAACTGTACAACACATGTTCAAACACACAGATAAACAAACAAAGATGTGCAATGGGTGGACAGAAAAATACTGGAAAACACAGTTCACAGGATTTGATGAAGTGCTCTTTTTGCTTCTTCCAAGTCTTTCTGATCACGAATCTCCTTATTTCCAGATTTTATTTGCTTCTTTGCTAAAATATAGCATGGGTAACACATTAAATGATCAGTTTTTCAGTGTCTGGTTAGAGGCAACAACTTGAAACAATTGAATGGATGGACAGCCATTTTTCTCTTTTTGGTTGCTTCACATTTAGTGTGAGGGTGAGAGAGAGAGAGAAATACTCAATCTTTTTTGCATCTGGAGGCTTCTACCTCTTTATTGTTCACACTGGCGACCAGCTCAGGATGAGACAAGACCAGAGATGAGTTATCATGTGCATAAGTTTTGGTCTCCACAATGGTCCTGACTTCACAAACTCCTCAATAATCTACATCTTGGTGAAGCTTTCTCTTTGAAACTTACCTCACTGCTTGAGCCAGTAAACACAACTCACAATGAGTTCCAGTAACTTGCTTTTCAAAATGCAGCAACTCCTTCCAAAGCAAGATTTAAAAAAAAGCTCCCGAAAAAGCACTGCCTTATTTCAATGGGAAAATGATGACAGAATTTTGAGGGTTTCGGTGTGCTGGTGCAGATCCATTCTGAAGACAGGTCACTGGGTCCAAAACATTAACTCTGATTTCTCTCTGTAGAATCTGCCAGATCTGCAGATTTTTTCCAGCAATTTCCATGTTTTTTGTGTAAAATGTGGTAAAGATTAGGGGGAAGCCAGAGGATTGGGAAGCCTTTAAAAACCAGCAAAGGATAACTAAAAATGAAATAAGGGAAAAGAAGATGAAATATGAGGGTAAGCTTGCTAGTAACATAAAAGAAAATTGCATGTATTTTTAGATATATGAAAGGTAAGAAAGAGGCAAGAGTGAACATTGGACCACTGGAAAATGAAGGTGGGAAACAAAGAAATGGCAGAGAAAATTAGGAGGTGCTTTGCATCAGTTTTCACATTGGAAACCGCCAGCTGCACATCAGAACTTCCAGAGAGTTAAGGCAGAGATATGGCAGTGGCCTTCACAGAGAAGGTGCTATGAAGTGAAAGGACTGAATGTGAATAACTCACCTGGACCAGATGAATTACACTCCTGAGGTCTGAGGAGATGGCTGAGAAAATTGTAGAGGCATTGGTGGTGATATTTCAGAATCATTGATGTGAGGGAGGGTCCTGGAGGACTAGAAAGTGGCTAATGTAACATGCTTGTTTCAGAGGGGAGGGAGGCAGAGAAAAAGAAATTATAGACCAGTTAACATGGTCTGAGTAAGTGGTAAGATTTTTAAGTCCATTATTAAACAGGAGAATGCGAAGTACTTGGAAGTGCACGGTAAAATAGGCCTGAGCCAGTTTGGCTTCGTCAAGGAGAAGCCACGCTTATCAGATCTGTTCAAAATCTTGAGGAGTTAACAAGCAAGTTAGACAAAGGAGAACCAGTGGACATGATCTATTTGAATTTCCAGAAGGCCTTTTACATGGCGTTGCACATAAGGCTGTGATATAAGATAAGAATCCATGGTATTCAGGGCAAAGTACTGACATGGATAGAGGACTGGCTGACTGGAAGAAGGCAGAGAGTGGGGATAAAGGGTCTTTTTCAGGATGGCAGCTGGCAACTAGTGGAGATCAAAAAGGGTTAGTGTTGGCACCAAAACTATACATGTCATACATTAACAATTTGGACGAAGGAACTGAGGGCACTGTTGCTAACTGTGCAAATACACAAAGGTAAGTAGAGGGACGGGCAGTTTTGAGGAAGTGAAGAGGCTGCAGAAGGACTTGAACAGGCTAGGAGAGTGGGCAAAGAAGTGGCAGATGGAGAAAAATTTCAGAAAATATGAGGCTTCGGTTGGTATACTTTGGTGGAAAAATACAGGCATTGTCTTTTCTAAACAGGGAAAATATTTGGAAATTTGGAGCACAAAGGTACTCAGAACTCCTAGTTCATGCTCTCAAGGTTAACATGTAGGCTGAGTTGACAGTTAGAAAGGCAAATGCAATGTTAACATTCATTTCAAGAAGGCTAGAATACCGTAAGACAATAAGTCATAGAGGCAAAAATTAGGCCATTCAGCCCATTGAATTTGCTCTGCCATTCAATCATTGCTGATAAGTATTTCAACCCAATTCTCCTGCTTTCTCCCCATAACCCTCAATCCCCTTGATACTCAAGAACCAGCTATCTCCATCTTAAATATGCTCAGTGACCTGGCCTCCACTGCCTTCTGTAGCAATGAATTCCATAGATTCACCACTCTCTGGCTGAAGAAGATTCTCCTTCCCTCCATCTAAAAGGTCTTCCCTTTACTCTAAAACTATGCCCTTGGGACCTAGTCTCTCCTAACAATGGAAACATCTTTCCAACAATTACTTTGTCTAGGCCATTCAGTATTCTGTATGTTTCAATTAGGTCCCCCACATCTGTCTAAATGCCATCAAGTATAAACCCAGAGTCCTCAAACGTTCCTCATACTTTAAGTGTATTACCAGGACCATTCTCCTCTGAACACACTACAGGGCCAGAACATCCTTCCTGAGATATGGGGCCCAGAACCACACACAATACTCTAAATGTGGCCTCAGAAGTACATCTCTACCTTTATTTTCAAGTCCTCTCAAAATAAATGCCATCACTGCAATGCCTTCCAAACTACTGACTCAACCTGCAAATTTACCTTGAGATAATCCTGGACTAGAACTCCCAAGTCTCTTTGCACTTCAGACTTCTGAATTTTCTCCCCATTTAGAAAATAATCCATGCCTCTATTCTTCCTACCAAAGTGCATGACCTCACACTTTCCTCATGTTGTACTCCATCTGCCATTTCTTTACCCACTCTCCTAATCTATCCAAATCCTTCTGCAGTCTGCTTCAATGCTACCAATACGACCATACAAGAGCAGAAGTGTACTGCTGAAGCTGTATAAGGCTCTGGTTAAACTGCAAATTATGAGCAGTTTTTGGCCCTGTATGTAAAGAAGGATAAGCTGGCATTGGAGAGGTTCAACAGGAATCTTACAATAGTGGTCCTGGGGATGAAGTGATTGACATATGAAGAGTGGTTGAGGACCCTGGGTCTGTACTCAGTGGAGTTTAGAAGGATGAATGGAGATCTGATTGAAACATATCAGGTAATGAAAGGTCTGGATGGAGTGCATGTGAAGATGATGTTTCCACGAGTAGAGAGACCAGGACCTGAGGGCACAGTCTCACAATGAATTGATGTTCCTTTACAATTGAAAGGAGGAGGAATTTCTTCAGCTAGAGGGTAGTGAATCTGTGAAAATCATTGTCACAGAGACCTGTGGAGCCAACGTCCTTGATTACATTTAAGTAAGAGATAGGTCCATTCTTGGAAGAGGTGAAAGTGAGGACTGCAGATGCTGGAGATCAGAGTCGAGAGTATGTTGCTGAGAAAGCAAAGCAGGTCAGGCAGCATCCGAGGAGCAGGAGAATCGACCTTTCGGACATAAGCCCTTCCTTCATCAGGAATGAGGCTTGTGGGTTGGGGCTGAGAGATAAATGGGAGGGGGGTGGGGTTGGGGGAGGTAGCTGGGAAAATGATAGGTGAGGGTGAAGGTGATAGATCAGAGGGGACAGTGATGGACGGGTCCAGAGGTTGGTGCTGGGTTGGAGGCTTGGGATAATGTGAAATCCACATTAATCCTGTGTGGTTGCAGGATCCCCAGGTGGAATATGAGGTGTTCCTCCTCCAGGTGTCGGGTGGTAATGGTTTAGCGGTGGAGGAGGCCCAGGACCTGCATGTCCTTGATGGAGTGGGAGGGCAGCTACATTGATGACGGAATCGGTGCCACCTCATGCTCCCACGAGGAGGTTGAACAGTTCATCAACTTTACCAACACCTTCCACCCCGACCTCAAATTCACCTGGACCATCTCAGACACCTCCCGCTCCTTCCTGGACCACTCCATCACCGTTTCTAGCGACCAACTACCAACAGACATCTACTACAAACACACCGACTCCCGCAGCTATCTAGACTACATCTCCTCCCACCCTACCTCCTGTAAAATCACCATCTCTTATTCCCAACTCCACCACCTCCACTGCATCTGTTCCCAGAACGACCAATTCTACCTCAGAAAGTCCCAGAACATCTCCTTTTTCCATGATCACGACTTCCCTTCCCATTGGTTGACGCCGTCTTCCAGTGCATCTCCTCCACTTCAGGCACTACTGCCCTTGTACCCTACCCCTTCCAATGCAACAAGGACAGAACCCCACCCCAGTGTTTACCTTCCACCCCACCAAACTCCGCAGACAACACATCATCCCCTGCCACTTCTGCCATCTCAAAACGGAATCCACCACCAGAGATAAATTTCCCTCCCCTCCCTTATCAGTGTTTGAAAAGACCATTCCCTCAGTGACTCCCTCGTCAGGTCCACACCCCACTCCTGGCACCTATCCCTGACACCGCAGCAAGTGCAAAACCTACACCCACACCACTCCCCTCACCTCTGTCCAAGGCCCCAAGGGATCCTTCCACATCTGTCAGAAATTCACCTGTACCTCGACCAATGTCATCTACTGCACCCTTCACCCGATGTGGTCACATCTACATCGGGGAGACAGCACGCATTCTTGCAGATCATTTCAGAAAACATCTCTGGGACACCCACAACCACCAACCCTACTGCCCCAGGGCTAAACACTTCAACTCACCCTCCTACTCCATTGAGGACATACAGGTCCTGGGCCTCCTCCACCGCCAAACAGTTACCACCCGAAGCCTAGAGGGCCACCCGAAGTTACCACCCGAAGCCTCATATTCCACCTTGGGACCCTGCAACCACACGGGATCAATGTGGATTTTAACAGCTTCCTCATTTCCCTTCCCCCCACATTATCCCAGGCCCAAGCCTCCAACTCGGCACCATCCTCCGGACCCGTCCATCACTGCCCCCTCTACCTATCACCTTCTCCCTCACCTTCATCTACCTATCCCTTTTTCAGCTACCTCCCCCAACCCCACCGCCCTCCCATTTATCTTTCAGCCGTGACCCACAAGCCTCACTCCTGATGAAGGGTTATGCCCGAAACATTGATTCTCCTGCTCCTTGAATGCTGCCTGACCGGCTGTGCTCTTCCAGCACCACACTCTCGACATAGATACGTTCTTGATCATAAGGGTTACAGTGGAGAAAGCAGGAGAATGAGATGGTGAAATGGTGCAGTACACATGATGGGCCGAATTCCCTAATTCTGCTCTGTGGTTTTATATAATAAGATGTGCTCTTTTCAGGAGTTAATAATAGATAATAAGGAAATGGCAGATGAAATTAACAAACATATTGCTTCTATCTTCAGTCTTGAGTATGCAAAAGCCATTCCAATAATAACTGCAAGTTAGAGGTTAACAGGAGAGAGGAACTTAGCAAAATCACAATGTCAATTGAAATGGTACGAGTAAACTGATGTAGCTTCAGGCTGACACGTGTCTAGGTTCAGATGGACTACAAGGTAAAAACAATGACTGCAGAAGCTGAAAACCAGATTCTGGATTAGAGTGGTGCTGGAAAAGCACAGCAGTTCTGGCAGCATCCGAGGAGGAGGAAAATCGACGTTTTGGGCAAAAGCCCTTCATCAGGAATACAGGCAGAGTGCCTGAAGGGTGGAGAGATAAAAGATGGGGACAGTGCTGAGCTGGAGGTTTGGAACTGGGGTGAGGTGGGGGAAGGGGAAATGAGGAAACTGTTCAAGTCCACATTGATGCCCTGGGTTGAAATGTTCTGAGGCGTTCTTACTCCAGGCATCAGGTGGTGAGGAAGCGGCTTAAAGGAGGCCCAGGACCTCCATGTCCTCGGCTGAGTAGGAGGGGGAGTTGAAATGTTGGGTGAAAGGGCGGTGTGGTTGATTGGTGCATGTGTCCCAGAGATGTTCCCTAAAGCGCTCTGCTAGGAGGTGTCCAGTCTCCCCAATGTAGAGGAGACTGCATCGGGAGCAACGGTTATAATAAATGATATTAGTGGATGTGCAGCTAAAACCTTGATGGATGTGGAAGGCTCCTTTAGGGCCTTGGATGGAGGTGAGGGAGGTGGTGTGGGCGCAGGTTTTTCAATTCCTGCGGTGGCAGGGGAAAGTGCCAGGACGGGAACTTGGGTTGGGCATGAAACTGACCAGGTAGTCACGGAGGGAACGGTCTTTGCGGAAGGCAGAAAGGGGTGGTGAGGAAAATATATCCCTGGTGGTGGGGTCCGTTTGGAGGTGGCGGAAATGTCAGCGGATGATTTGGTTTATGCAAAGGTTGGTAGAGTGGAAGGTGAGCACCGGGGGGGGTTCTGTCCTTGTTACAGTGGGACGGGTAGGGTCTGAGGGCAGAGGTTCGGGATGTGGACGAGATGCGTTGGAGGGCATCTTTAACCAAATGGGAAGGGAAATTGCGGTCTCTAAAGGAGGCCATCTGGTGTGTTCTGTGGTGGAACTGGGAGCAGATACGGCGGAGGCGGAGGAATTGGGAATATGGGATGGCATTTTTGCAGGAGGTTGGGTGGGAAGAGGTATAATCCAGGTAGCTGTGGGAGTCAGTAGGTTTGTAAAAAATGTCGGTGTCAAGTCAGTCGTCATTAATGGAGATGGAGAGGTCCAGGAAGGGGAGGGAGGTGTCAGAGATGGTCCAGGTAAATTTAAGGTCAGGGTGGAATGTGTTGGTGAAATTGATGAATTGCTCAACCTCCTCACGGGAGCACGAGGTGGGGCCAATGCAGTCATTAATGTAGCGTAGGAAGAGGTGGGGAGTGGTGCCAGTGTAATTATTGAAGATGGACTGTTCTATGTAGCCAACAAAGAGACAGGCATAGCTGGGGCCCATTTGGGTGCCCATGGCTACCCCTTTGGTCTGGAGGAAGTGGGAGGATTCAAAGGAGAAATTGTTAAGGGTGACGACCAGTTTGGCCAAACGAATGAGTGTGTCAGTGGAAGGGTACTGTTGGGAACTGCGGGAGAGGAAGAAACGGAGGGCTTGGAGGCCCTGGTCGTGGCAGATGGAGGTGTAGAGAGATTGGATATTCATTGTGAAGATGAGGCGTTGGGGGCCGGGGAAACAGAAGTCTTGGAGGAGGTGGAGGGCATGAGTGGTGTCTCGAATGTATGTGGAGAGTTCCTGGACTAGGGAGGATAGGACAGTGTCGAGGTAGGTAGAGATGAGTTCAGTGGGACAGTAGCATGCTGAGACAATGGGTCATCCAGGGTGGTCAGGCTTGTGGATCTTGGGAAGGAGGTAGAAGCGGGCAGTGCGGGGTTCCCTGACTATGAGGTTGGAAGCTGTTGCTGGGAGACCTCCTCAGGTGATAAGGTTCTGTATGGTCTGGGAGATGATGGTTTGGTGATGGGGGGTGGGGTCATGGTCATAGTCGAGGGGGTGGTAGGAGGAGGTGTCCTCGAGTTAGCGTCTGGCTTCAGCAGTGCAGAGGTCAGTGCGCGAGACTACCACTGCGCCCCCTTTATCTGCTGGTGAGGTCGGGATTGGAGTAGAGGGAGTGGAGGGTGGCGCGTTGTGATGGTGAGAGGTTGGAGTGGGGGGGGGTAGACAGGTTCCTTTGCTGAGGACTGATCGTTCATCCTGAGTGAGGGGTAGGTCTGGGGGGATGGTGAAAACTTGGCAGGGCTGGGAGCTCGGGCCTGGTGTGGGTGTGGAGCTGGGAGTGGGGGCGGAGCCTTTAACTAGAGTGGTGTTCCCCTCAGGGTTCTGGGGGGCAGGACGGTGACAGTGAAATCTGTGGGGGACGTGTCAGCAGAATGCAGGTGAGTGACGGTGGGAGTGGAAGTGGTGGCAAATATGGCAGTGGGGGGGGGGCGGAAGTCACTGAGCGTGTGACATCAGCGATGATGTGAGGGGCAGAAGTGATGTCACGTGTGGTGCATGAGGAATTGTGAGGGGTGGAAGTGGCCATGATGGGGGCGGAATTGGCGTCATCAATCAGCGTGGGGATGGTAGCTGATGGACTACAATCGAAGGTTTTAAAATATTTTGCTAATTAGATTACAGATGCATTGATGCCAATTTCCCAAAATGCCCTACATTCAGGAAAAGCTCCACTGGACCTGAAATTGTCAAATACCATTGCTCAATTCAAGGGAGGCAGAAAACTGGATACTATGGTCCAGTTAGCTTTTAGAAACTGTTAGAATTAATCATTAAAGAGATTATAGGTATAAAAAGTCAGCATGGTTTTGTTAAATGGAAAACATGTTTAAACAATTTATTGGAGATTATTGAGAGAATAACATCGTGGACATAGTATAATTATATTCCCAGAAGGCATTTCATAAAGTGCCATATCAAAAGTTATTATGGAAAATAAAAGCTCATGGTAATAAATTTGTATTGATAAAAAAAAATGAATCCTTGTCTGATGGGCGAGATCTAATGAGTAGAATCCTACTTGGGTCTGTGCTGGGGCCACATATTCATGATTTAGATAGGTGAATGAAGGCATGTTAACTATATTTGAGGATAATACCAAAATAGGTAGGAAAGTATGTTGTGAAGAAGACATGAGGTTGCAAGCAGATATCGATAGGTTGAGTGAATGCACAAGAGCCTGGCAGATGTGGGAAATTGTAAAGTTATTCACTTTGGCAGGAAGAATGAAAAAGAATTTAAAGAGAATGACTGCAGAATTTTGAGGTGCTCAGGGATTTAGGTGCCTGTTGCACACATCACAAAAGGTTAGCATGTCGATTCTGCACATAATCAAGAAGGCTATGAGGCATTATCCTTTATTACAAGAGGTTTGAATATAAAAGTAAGGATGTTATACAGTTATATACTGGTACTGCACGTCTCTCGAATACTATGTGTAGTTGTAGTCTCCTTCATTAAGGAGGAGAAAGTAAGGACTGCAGATGCTGGAGATCAGAGCTGAAAATGTGTTGCTGGAAAAGCGCAGCAGGTCAGGCAGCATCCAAGGAACAGGAGAATCGACGTTTTGGGCATGAGCCTGAAGAAGGGCTCATGCCCAAAACGTCGATTCTCCTGCTCCTTGGATGCTGCCTGACCTGCTGCGCTTTTCCAGCAACACATTTTCAGCTCTCCTTCATTAAGGAAGGATGTAAATGCTTTGGAGGAAGTTAAAAAGATATTTACCAGAATGATATCTGGAATAAATAGATTTTCTTATAAAGTTTCAACAGGGTGGGTTTGTTTCCACGGGAGTTCAGAACAGAGAAGTGCGGATAGATTGAAATATTTAAAATCCTGAATGTTCCTGTCAAGGTGGATATGGAAAGGATGCTTCCTCTTGTGAGCCAGTGCTAAACTAGGAGGGCACTGTTTTAAATTTGTTATAGCACTTTCAGGGTAGGGATAGGGAGGTTTCTTCCCTTGCTCTTATGTGACTTCGAAATTCTTAGCCTCAGAATGCAGTTATTGAATATTAAATATTGAATATAGCATCAAAGGTTAGTGAGAGTTGATGTGGATGTAGAATTCAAAATACAAGAAGTTCAGCCATAATCTTCTTGAATGGCAATGCAGGCTTGAGTGAACAAATGGTCAACGTCTGCTCCTATTTTGTATGTTCATTTTGAGTATGTGCAGATTGCAAAATTTCCCAGTATGCTGTCTGGTAGAATTGATGGATGAGTGAGGAAATGTCCCATTTTCAGAATCCTCCAATTCTGGTTTTTGGATCATCCCCTAATTTAAACAATTCACTAAAGGTGACTGTTAAAACCCAAAGTTTCAGCTGAAAACTCTCTTTTAAAGCTTTTAAATTTCACCTTGAAACTTATTTATTAAAGTCTTTACTCATTGTCAATGTCTCCTTCTATGACTTGGTATAAAATTTTGCTTGATAATCCTCTTGTAAAATGCCTTGAATTATTTTACTATATTAAGTGTGCTCTTTGAATGCAAGACATGCTTCTGAGATTTTGTAATTTTCAAACTTTCTTCCAAGAAGCTAATGATCAAATTCTCACAGATCTATTTACAGGAGGTCACATTTCAAATGTCAGCAATGCTTCAATTCTGAAGATCTGGTTTGGGCCAAGCCTGGAAATACTGCACCTATGAGCCGTTCTGATTATTACCAGGTGGTGCTTCTTCGTGTTTCTTTCCAACAGTTGCAAATTGATCTCCTCTTCCATTAAGTCTTATTCTGAAAGGTTTTTTTTGTGGTTATGAGATTGCTTTTGTGTGAAACCATATGAATTCTTGGCCAGTTTTCAGGGCTGTTTTACAAGGGTTTGTAGAATGTATGCTAATTAAAAATTGTGATCTAGATTTAGATTTAGATTACTTAGTGTGGAAACAGGCCCTTCGGCCCAACAAGTACACACCGACCCGCCGAAGCGCAACCCACCCATACCCCTCACCTAACACTACGGGCAATTTAGCACGGCCAATTCATCTGACGTGCACATCTTTGGACTGTGGGAGGAAACCGGAGCACCAGGAGGAAACCCACGCAGACACGGGGAGAATGTGCAAACTCCACACAGTCAGTCGCCTGAGTCGGGAATTGAACCCGGGTCTCTGGCGCTGTGAGGCAGCAATGCTAACCACCGTGCCGCCCATCTAGGGTAATTGGATGTAAAAGCAAGAAACAGGTGCTTCAGGAAAATAAAAAAAAGTGGCTTTTGCTGGCAGAGATGTTTGATAATAAGATTTAAGTCATACAGGAAGATGAGAAGTTAGCATACGGTTATAGTTTCAAAAAGAAAGCGGCATGTCGGCCTTTATTGCAAGGGGGTTGAAGTACTTGGGAAAATAAGTCTTGATATGTATGTACAGTGCTTTAGTGAGATTGCAGCTAGTGCATTAAACATGGTTTTGATCTTCTTGTTTCAGGTGAAATATATTTGCTTTAGTGATGGTGCATTGAATGTTCACCAGATTGATTTTGGGATGTGAAGTTTGTGCTATAATAAGAGGTAGAGTTGACTGGGTCTACACTGCACTTGAGAAGAATTACAGGCGATCTTATCAAGGCATGTGAGATTCTGAGGTAGCATGGCAGGGTAGATGATGAGAGGTTATTTCCCCTGTTCCGAGAGTCCAGAATTTAAAAGTTTTGTGACAAAGAAAATGTGTCAATCAGCTTATCATGTCAATGCAGTAGATATTGAGGGCTTAGTATCATGGTAGGCTTGTCAGCTGAAGCAAAGTAAATGAAATGGTAAAAGTTTAAAGGGGATACAGGAGCAGAGGATAACATAAACTAGTTATTATGTATTTATGTAATATTATTAATTTATGAAAACTAATCTTTGAAGGGACAAGATAAGTTGAGATGGCTGTTAGAAAAGCATAGAGTTGATAAGCAAAAAGGTTTTGTATGGCATTTCTTGGGATATTGCTGAAAAATGTGTTGCTGAAAAAGCACAGCAGGTCAGGCAGTATCAAAGGATCAGGAGAATCGACGTTTCGGGCATAAGCCCTTCTTCAGGAATGAGGAGGGTGTGCCAAGCAGGCTAAGATAAAAGGTAGGGAGGAGGGACTTGGGGGAGGGGCGTTGGGAATACGATAGGTGGAAGGAGGTTAAAAGATGAGGCGCTCTTCCTCCAAGCGTCGTGTTGCTATGGTCTGGCGATGGAGGATTCCAAGGACCTGCATGTCCTTGGCGGAGTGGGAGTGGGAGTTAAAGTGTTCAGTCATGGGGCGGTTGGGTTGGTCGGTCTGGGTGTCCCAGAGGTGTTCTCTGAAACGTTCTGCAAGTAGGCGGCCTGTCTCCCCAATGCAGAGAAGGCCACATCGGGTGCAGCGGATGCAGTAAATGGTGTGTATGGAGGTGCAGGTGAATTTTTGGCGGATATGGAAGGATCCCTTGGGGCCTTGGAAGGAAGTGAGGGGGGAGGTGTGGACGCAAGTTTTGCATTTCTTGCGGTTGCAGGGGAAGGTGCCGGGAGTGGAGGTTGGGTTGGTGGGGGGTGTGGACCTGACGAGGGAGTTGCGGAGGGAATGGTCTTTCCGGAACACTGATAGGGGAGGGGAGGGAAATATATCCTTGGTAAGCATCGGCAGTCCTCACTTTCTCCCTTTCTTGGGATATTGCATAAGCCTCCGAATATTGAAACAGAAAGAGTGATAGAAGAGCAAATCTGCAAAGATTGTATAAAGAAATGCATGGACTATGATGTGGTGATTATTATTATTTTCTGTTAGATCTACTTATAATAGTCATACACAAGGATTGCTGAAACAATAATATGTTTTCTTTATTTAAAGATAAGAATGTATATGGCCAATAATCAGTGGGAGCTAAGTAAGGCATATCTTACTTTTATTATTGCTGCTTCAGATTGTCTGCAAATTATCACTTTAAATATCACATGTTGTGGAACTATGTGTTACTTGATGGTAGTTTAACATATGTCCTTTTGAAGGAAAATGCGCATCACATCACATCAGTGATTACATCAGACAGTAGTAGTGATCTGTTTATGGTCAAGAGTGTGGTGCTGGAAAAGCACAGCAGGTTAGACAGAAATTGAGGAGCAGGAGAATCGATGTATCGGATAAAAGCCCTTCATCCAAGGCCTTCTGCTTATTTCAGTGCACAGTCTTGCATGTTTTCTTTCAGTTGTTCATTAGACCCTTCAAATTTCAATGTTCTGTTCTATAACATCTTATTTTAGATGAGATTTATTCCTGATGAAAGGCTTATGCCTGAAATATTGATTCTTCTGCTCCTCGGATGATGCCTGACTTGCTATGCTTTTCAGGCACCACACTCTCAATCCTATTTTAGAGATCTTGTGCAGTGTTATCATCTTTACTTTGAAGCCAAAAGCTCTGATTACAAACCCCACTCCAGAATTTGATGGCCGCTTCCATTACTTCATTCTTCCCAATCCTATATGCATTTCTTGTAGATTTTACCTAGAATGTGACTGCATTCTGGATAAAACTGTCCTGTAATTCCTCCCCTTCCCGTAAGTGTCAGGGATTTTCTATCTTACTTTCCATCTCAATGACAGAACTGACTGACTGAACTGGAGCAATTCAAGACCATTTTTGTTACATTTTTGTAGGTGTTGCTGACTGGGCTAGCATTTAGTGCTAATCTTTAATTGTCCTGAAGGACACTTTTACCATGTAGATGGCAGACAGGCATTGAGAAAATAGGAAGGGAGTTCCTTGCTGCAGAATTCCTAGCCTCTGACTTCCCGCTGGAGCCACAATGTTTGTAATGCTGGTCAATGGTAATCATCAGGATGCTGACAATGGGAGATTCAGTAATGGTAACACCAACGAATGTCAAGGGCCAGTGGTTAGATTGTCTCTTATTGAAGATGGTCATTGCATGGTGTGAAGGTTACCTCCCATGTACCAGTCCAATAATAGACATTAACCAGGTCTTGCTGTAAATGGAGAAAGACTACTTCACTATCTGATGGGTTGTGAATGGTGCTGAAGGTTGTGCAATTATCTGCCACTTGAAGACACTGTTGATGATCCCTTCCATCACTTTGCTAATGATCAAGAGTTGACTGATAGGATAGTAGTTGGTGGTTAACTGACAACATCATGAAACTCTGGAATGCAGCAATTGCAGAACAAAGATAATCTTCTTTAAGTTTGAAAATCAATGCTTAGTCTTTTTTTAAAACCGAGTGTCTTTTGCTGCTTAGAAGCATTTTCTTTATGCCGTTTTTATTGGTGAGATTGTCTGCAGTCATTTAACTGCTGAATCTTCATGTTAATATTGTGAAACAGGCAGATACTTTGTTATTTTTATAACAGAGTATGTTACTATTATTTATTTTGTAAGAATTCTCAAGACTCTAAGCTACAAATCGGTATTTTCTCCATCCCTTCTTCAGGCTCAGGTCTGAATCCACCAAATCCATTCACCTGGGCTTAGGGCCACAACACTACCACTTCCTCCAATCTCATGACTACATCCCCCACACCCACCAGGTTCATGGTTTAAGCCACACCAACCTCAGGTTCTAGCCTACAATCTTACAAACTTCCCCACCTTCTACCCCACCCGCACCCCCCATCCCCGCTCCTACCCTAGGTTTAGGCCTGCAATTGGAAGGGTTTGGAGGCATATGGACAGTGCTGGCAGGTAGGACTAGGTTGGGTTGGTATATCTGGTTAGCATGAACGAGTTGGACCGAAGGGTCTGTCTATCCTCTCCCTAGTTACCCTTTTGTCCTTAATGTATTTGTAAAAACATTTCAGATTCTCTTTAACTCTATTTTACTAAAAGACGTTTCAGAAACAAAGGAGTCTTTGATTTTATTAAAACAAGTAAAATTGAAAATACTTACAATAACTGAAAAAGAAAACGAATATTTCAAAAAACCCCAATGTGACGGATCAAGTGAAGTGAGAGTTATCTGACAGCTAACTAGCACCCCAGTTAACCCTTGCAGCCTTGACTTGGTACTGTGGCTTTAAAATTACAGAGAGCTATTAAATTACTGGGTGACAGGGGAAAAGGGAGGTGGGGGGAAGAGAGAGAAAGAGAAAGAGAGAGAGAAAGCAAGAAAGAATGCTAATCCCGGAGTTCTATCCCTTTCCCAGGAGTACCTTGCACCGTTGACCCTACAGCCCACCCTTCCTACCCTATCTAACTGAGCTGGGAACAGAGGGTCTCGATGACCTTATGCTTACTCCTGAAGTGGCTTCTTTTGGCTCAGATGGTGCAAGATGTTTCTGGCGCTGCCCCAGTCAATATCTTGGCTCTCCAATCACGTGAAGATTCGTGGATGAGAAAATCGTTTGCTCTCCTTTTCCTGAGTCTGTGATGGTTACAGTCTGTGATACACTGTGACTGGCTGTGGCTGATTCTCTCCACTCTGGCCGAACCTCTTGCTGAATCCAACTCCCTTAGAGGTTGGGGTTCCCCAGTTATACTGACTTATCCGTTCCTCTTGTCTCCTGCCCAATCTGGATTTGATCACTGAGCTGTTGTTCCTCCTCTCGGGGCTGAATGAGTCTCCCGTTTATTAGTTGTGGCGTGGGAATTGGTTTAGCTCAGTTGGCTGGGTTGTTAATTTGCAGAGGAAATGTGATACTAACAGCGTGGGTTCAATTCCAATCGCTGGTTTGAGGTTACCATGAAGGACGTTACTTCTCAACTTTTTCGCATACCTGAGGTCTCGTAGCCCCCAGGTTAATTAACCACCAGTCACTTTCTTCAAAATGAGAGCAGCCCCTATGGTCTGGTAAGACTATGGCAACACAACAGATGAGTTGTGAATGGTTCTTCAATTAAAATGAATGGGTTTTTGATAGCTTTGAATGTCCTGTATTTCTCTTGGATGGGTGTAGGTTAAAGTTTTACTGGTAGTGCAAGGCCTTCACATTCACAGACAAACAGGTTTGTGTGTAGTACAATGGTGTGGAACATTCAGTACCTCTGTGACTGGGCAAACTGATTAAAAGTTGAATGGTTTTGTATTTTTGTATTCTCCAGAATGTCTCAGTTGCTCGGTCTGCAGGCTGATGTTCATTGTCTTTAGCTGAGGTGTTTGTGGAGATCTTCCCTTAGCTTTACAATCTAAACCCCTATTCCATACAACTGCCTCTATGCTTTTGTAATGCCTTCCGAGGACCCCTTCGCCTGCCTCCAACACACTCCATCCACCTGGACACCCTGTGCTGGCCTATTACCCGCCCTCGACCACTTCATTTCCAACTGCCACCGGGACATAATCCGCCTCAATCTGTCTATCCCCCTCCCCCACTCCAACCTCTCACTCTCCCTCCACTCCAATCCCGACCTCACCAGCAGATAAAGGGGGCGCACTGACCTCTACACTGCTGAAGCCAGATGCCAACTTGAGGACATCTCCTCCTACCACCCCCTCGACCATGACTCCACCCCCCATCACCAAACCATCATCTCCCAGACCATACAGAACCTCATCACCTCAGGAGATCTCCCACCCACAGCTTCCAACCTCAGTCAGGGAACTCCGCACTGCCCGGTTCTATCTCCTTCAAGCCACAAGCCTGACCACTCTGGCCGACCCATGGTCTCAGCATGCTCCTGCGAGGAGGTTGAGCAATTCATCAACTTCACCAACACATTCCACCCTGACCATAAATTTACCTGGACCATCTCTGGCACCTCCCTCCCCTTCCTGGACCTCTCCATCTCCATTAATGACGACCGACTTGACACCAACATTTTTTTACAAACCCACCGACTCCCACAGCTACCTGGATTACACTTCTTCCCACCCTACCTCTTGCAAAAATGCCATCCCGTATTCCCAATTCCTCCGCCTCCGCCGTATCTGCTCCCAGGAGGACCAGTTCCACCACAGAACACACCAGATGGCCACCTTCATTAGAGACCGCAATTTCTCTTCCCTCGTGGTTAAAGATGCCCTCCAATGCATCTCATCCACATCCCTCAGACCCCACCCCTCCAACCGTAACAAGGACAGAACGCCCCTCGTGCTCACCTTCCACCCTACCAACCTTCGCATAAACCAAATCATCCGCCGACATTTCCGCCACCTCCAAACAGACCCCACCACCAGGGATATATTTCCATCCCCACCCCTCTCCGCCTTCCGCAAAGACCGTTCCCTCCGTGACTACCTGGTCAGGTCCACGCCCCCCTACGACCCACCCCCCCATCCTGGCACTTTCCCCTGCCACCGCAGGAACTGTAAAACCTGTGCCCACACCTCCATCCAAGGCCCTAAAGGAGCCTTCCACATCCATCAAAATTTTACTTGCACATCCACTAATATCATTTATTGTATCCGTTGCTCCCGATACGGTCTCCTCTACATCGGGGAGACTGGGCGC
>NC_057732.1:16157728-16167658 GCF_004010195.1 Chiloscyllium plagiosum | reverse complement strand
TCCCCACCCCCACCCTCCTCTCATTTATCTCTCCACCCTTCAGGTACTCTGCCTGTATTCCTGATGAAGGGCTTTTGCCTGAAACGTCAATTTTACTGCTCCTCGGATGCTGCCTGAACTGCTGTGCTTTTCCAGCACCACTAATCCAGAATTTTATAATGCCGAACCTGTGTCAGCCAGAGAGCTCAGCGAATCTTAGTTCAAACGTGAATTCCACAAACTCATGTCCCAGATTCGGAGCGTTTTGGTCCAGGGTCTCTGATGGGGATTTTTGCCCCAGTTTACAGTATTTAATATTATTACTGTGCTCTGTACAGTTGATTGTGACAATTTCTGTGTTTTATTACATTTACCTACAGTTCTTGTATTATACTTAGTTTAAAAGGAGAGATAAATAAGCGGAGAGATTCTTTCGCTTTGAAACACCGGTCTATTGCCTTCTTATTTTACATACCCTAACTAAGTCCAATGTATGGATGATTCGAGCCACTTAAAAATCAGAAAATAATGACTGCAGACCAGAACCCTACATGTTACACATATGATCTCTCAACACATCACTTCCTGCTTCCAGGTTCTGTTGGCTTCCCATTGCTGCGTACTCCACCCTCGGTTTTCCACATCATTCACCAACATGGCTTTGTGCTGATCTGAACAAGGACACACTAACAGCACTGCTTTCATGAGTGATTGTGATCAAATGCTGTTCAGTGTAGAAGAATTTATTCTGGTAAGGAGCTTACAACTGAAGAGGGAGGTGGCACGGGGCAGGGTGACACTGGCATATGGACACACAAGACGGCCGCTGAGCCATCAGTTGGCCAACTTGACACATAAGATGGCCGCCGGATCACAACATGGAGAGAAACAGCAGAGCAAATACAGACACTGCCTGAGGCCACCAGAATGTCAGCACAATGCAATTGATTAGATTAAGGCAGTGGGGGAGAGAATACACATGAGTAACGAACATTGCCTGTCGAAGTGTCTGGGTCCAGCCACCACCACTTATAGAAATGCTAACAACTTGATACAGGCTCAATACGAAATTTTAATGACCAAGGCTGCAGTAATCGTCCTTCTCAGGAAGAGCGATTAGCACCCATTACAACAGCAATGGATTTCTGTGCAGGCGTTGAAACTGACATTGTTTACACTGAAACTGGCAATGACCACACAGAAATTAACAAAGGCTGCGCTAGGACTGACAAAGACTGTATCAAAACTATCAATGAATCTGTAACGATTACTATAAACAAACCATGTACAAAGACAGTATTCCCATCACTGACCTATTGTATCACAAGATGTATTAAAATTTCTCGACATGTGCTCCGGGTCGAGAGAAGACTCGCAGCTGACGTCTGTGCTGTTGGTGTCTTTCTCTTCCTGGAGCTCCGGTATTTTCTTGTGCAATAAACTCTATCATTGAACCCAACTCTGACTCCGAGGTTGGTGATTTTCCCCACAACAATTGGCGCTGCGAGCAGGGTTTGTATTACTGGTGCCCTGGTCAAAGGTCATGATTGGGGGACCGGGCTAAGAACCAAATTGTACCTGCAAACGGGAAGAGTCAGACCAGGCCAAGGTATAAAAGGTATACCGATTTGTAATGTCTAAATTTACTACAGTACTGAGTTAAAATGTAAGTGCATAAATGTGGAGAATAAATGTTTAACTGTATTAACTGCTGTAAGAATCTGTTGCTTGTGCTGAAACAGCCAGAGCAGAAGGCCCTGCACTAAATCGGTTGCGAAGTGGAGTGGGCCCCCTCATGCAAAGGTTGGGATTTGAAGTGGGAATTGAGGCGTCAAGGGCATGAGGAGCTGTGAAGCACAAGTGGCAAACTCAGGTAACATTGGAGCTGAAAATGTGTTGCTGGAAAAGCGCAGCAGGTCAGGCAGCATCCAAGGAACAGGAGAATCGACGTTTCGGGCATAAGCCCTTCCAGCAACACATTTTCAGCTCTGATCTCCAGCATCTGCAGTTCTCACTTTCTCCTCAGGTAACATTGGACTCTTGTAGGGGCAGAGTCCTTTAGAATTTAAGTTAAAAGTTGGATGCTATATGTACTTATAACTTCCAATGTGACGAGGAAGAAGAGCTGATCGCTTTGACCAAGAGCCAAACCTCAGTGGAATGCATGTTAACAAAGTGGAGAGCATGGACACTGTGAGTAGCCATGATACCCTGTCATTCCATAGTAGAACGACAGAGCTTGAATAGTCACGGTGGCCTAAGATGGTAAAGAGTCCCACCGGTAGAGAGCACACCAGGCTAGAGGTAGGTTTCTGGGCCTATCGGGAGGCATTGGGTCAAGCGGAAGTGGCCAGGAGGGAGAGAAGTCCCACCAGTAGAGAGCACACCTTGCTGGGAGGCTGCTACGGCTGTACAGACAGTGCTGGGAGATTATTATTGGTCGGGTGTAGAGAAATCCCCACTGGATTAGGAATTTACTGTTGGCATTCAGGGGTACACAATCTGCTAAATGGCAGATCAAAGTTTTAAAGGGGATCTGCAGGTTCCCTTATTGAGAAATACAAGGCAGACAGACAAGGGCTGACAGAGCAAATGAAGACAACGGTTGGGATCCAAGCCATACATTAACACAACAAAGAGAGTGGATAGATAAGCAGACACGGAATAAAACTAAAAAGAAAGGAGTAATGTTAGTACACCAATTAGCAGGCCTAATTGAACAAATGAGTGCCTCCATGTGTAGGTGCTGAAAGGACCAGGAACAAGTTCTGGAGGACAGAATACAAGGGTTAGAGCAGGGAACAATGTAAAATACTGCAACCACTGCAAAAAAACAGGACACACTGAAGCAGTGTGCAGGGAAAAGCATGAGGCACCCCCAAACACCACCTGGAAGACTGCAAACCGCGGGAGTCCCGAGGTCAGCAGAGCTGACAACCAGCTACCCCCATTCATGAGGGTAAAGGAGAGGGGAAAATCTAAGTACCCGCAGTAATAAGAGGGAGGATATGTGAGATGCCAGTGGACACAGGAGCTGCTGTGTCCATCACAAACCTACCCTTACCCCACACAAACAAAATGATTCACTTAGCTGGGTAGAAGGGGATAAAACACCAGCTTCCCTAAGCGAAACTATCCTTGTAGGAATAAATAATCCCCATGAGATTTTATGTATGCCAAAATAACGAGGGCACAATAATGGGCAATGATCTCATGAAATAATATAATATTTTAATTGACTGTGCAAAGGGGAAATTGATTTGGCCCAGACAGGATGGTCACTAGTAGGGACTGGAGCCTCGAAAAGGGGGATTCAGAGCCATCTATGCCTCCATTCCCAGAGCATGGGCAGGAAAAAAGTTAAATGCAGGTCGTGTTAACATAGACTTGATAAGGGTTCCCAGACCGGAGCACAAGCTCCACCGATAATACCCAATAAAACCGGAAGCAGAACAAGCAATTGTAAAGATAGTGCAAGGACTAGTGAAACGGGGGAATCCTGAAAGCAATCACAAGTACAACTAACTCCCCGACGTGGCCAGTAATAAAGCCTGATGGGAGCTACAGGCTCACCACTGACTATACAGGACTAAATAAGGTCACCCCAAATTGCACCCCATTGTAGCAGACCCCTCCACCATTTTAAACGACTTAGCCCCCGAGCACAAGAGTTTTACTGTTCTAGATATAGCCAATAGCTTCTGGTCTATTCCGTTACACCCTGAGTCCCAGAAGAAATTTGCTTTTACAGTAAGGGGCAGACAGTACACATGGACTTGCCTGCCACAAGGGTTCCACAACAGCCCCACTATTTTTCACAGGGTGATGAGTGACATCTTAAAGAGAGTAGATTTACCAGAGGGTGGCACTGCCCTTCAATATGTAGGTGATATCCTAATTCCCTCAGAGTCCGAATCAGGACACCAGGAAGCTTTAAGGCTAGTATTACAGGAATTGCCAACCGCAGGGTTGAAAATCAGCCCCACAAAGACACAGACTGGCAAAACACAAATCTTAAAGCTGAGAGACCTTGTATCCCAGGGACTCAAAGAAATTCCCAGTGACCGCAAGAAGGCAATCCAACAGATGCCTCAACTTGCCACTGTCAGGGGAGTAAGGAAAGTCATGGGGCTATTCAACTACAGTTGGAGCTCCATACCTGAATTTGCAAAATTGGCTGAACCAATCCAGAGACTAATTAAAGGAGGCAAGCTCGTTTTGGAACTTTAATCTGGAGGCCAGAACAGGAGGAGGCATACAGCCATCTTAAGACGTGACTCATATCCCGGGCTAGGGTAGCTAGACCCCAGCAAGGATTTTCACATCCACTGTAGTAATGAGGGACGAATTTCCTCCACAGTGGTCACCCAAGACCAGGGTAGCAGAAGAAGGCCGAACTACTCAACTACAGAAGGACCAATAGTCACTGGACTGCCCAGGTGCATAGTAGCCTTAGACTGTGGTGCTTGGGCCCTCGGGTTAGCGAGCTCATAGTAATGACAGGGAATGTCATCTCCACACTAAACGCACCCCAGTAGAAATGCCAAACACAGGGAAACTGAGGGCCATTTCCAATATGAGAAAGGCAAGTGGGAGGCAGTTCTTTTATCCCCAAATCGTTCTGTGGTAATAGTCAGGGATATGGGAGAAAACCTAGCTGAGGAATTCTTGACATAGGGGGAAACTACATAATTGTGGAGATATAGATGGTGATGAGAATAGGAGGCGAGTATAAGATACCTCCCTCGTCACAGCAGAGAGGACCGTCTTCATGGAAGGGTCATGGACATATGTAGCAAGTCACCCGAACAGGATGGGCTGTGATAATTGTTTGAAATTTATCATTTCTGGCCAGGAGAAATTATGGAGGTTAGTCCGCACAGGTAACACTCACTAAAGCACTGGACTAAAGGCCCATCAAAAACAGCCAATAAAAGAGACCCCAAATTGGCTACAATTCAAAGGAAACCAGACAACAGACCAGGTAGCTCAGAAAGCCCTAGAACAAGAAGACACTAACGAGACTGCAATAGCCACTATTGAATTAGCAAAGGACGCTATCCAAATTCAGCAACAACAGGAGGATGGGGCACCTCCAAATACCACCTAGAACACTGCGAACCGCGGGAGCCCCGAGGTCAGCAGAGCTGACAACCAGCTGCCCCCACTCGTGAGGGTAAGGGAGAGGGGAGAATCTACATATCTGCAGCAATAGGAGGGAAGAGAAAGAACAATGGGAATTGCAGGGGGCATTCAAAGGGGAGGATGATGTCTGGAGGCAAGCAGGCAAAGTGGTAGCACCATGTATACAGAAGCATTCCCAACCAAAAGCTGTACTGCAACCACTGTAGCCAGAATATTAGCAGAGGTGATAATCCCTAGGTGCAGGGTATCCTTCCAGATCGATTCCGACCAAGGGACACATTTTACAGGAAGAGTCATGAAGGCAGTATTCCCGATTGCTCGGCATTAGACAGAAATTTCACATCCCCTGTCACCCCCAGAGCTCTGGGATGGTAGAAAGAATGAATGGAACACTGAAAAATGCTTTAGCTAAGGTTATGCAAGCCTCAGGCAGAACGTGGGCTAAGGTGCTGCCGACCATACTAATGAAATTAAGAGCCACTACGAATCAGGCAACTACATTATCATATGAATTAATGACCGGGCAAGCAATGCAATTGCCAGAGACAATAATCAGACGTGACACCAATGTGGGTCCACTAAAAGATAGAATTCGGCGATATGTCATAGAGTTAAGCACTCTTTGAAAGGGATGTGGAAATCTGTAATTAACAAACAGGACAAAAAGTACAGAGCAGGGGAACTTGAAATTTTCTGAGGTCCCAGCAGCAGGAGGTTGTGTCCTGATGCGAGCATTGCCTGACAAACCAAGCTCTACCCCAAAATGGAATGGGCCAGACGGCATGGTAATAGGTCAGGACATCTGTGCCTGCCTGGATATTAAAGGGAAAGGCACATGGAAGCATTGGACCCAACTGAAACCGTTTAAAGACTCCTGTGCCCAAACTAATGTCATTGACCATTCCCCAGGTGCAATCTGCAAAGATGGATAAGACAGTCATCCCAGGGAGAGTACTGAAAACACAACAGAACAAACCACACAGGAGCATGACTGCAGCTCCTGACAAAGATAAAGACTTTTTACTGATAACTTTACCTTTAACTACAGATATATATGTTTATATGTATTTCATTGCATTTAAGTGTCACAATTGTTGGGAGCATGTAAGGATCTGTAATGTGGCCTGACCATCTTAGGCAATAGTACCTCAAAAGCTATGGAAGCAATTAACACAGAGCTGGCTGAACTACACACAGCAGACACATTACGCGGTGGATTATCAATTAGCACAGCAGGGCGGAGTTTGTACAATTATTGGTGACAATTGTATTACCCATGACATTGATGCCTCTTATAATATACAGAAGCCATCAAAAATATCCGAGACCAGCTGGACAGCTTCCGACAGTTCACAGAATCCCTACAGTGTGGAAACAGACCCTTTGGCTCAACATCTCCACACCTACCCTCTGAAGAGTAACCCACCCAGACCCATTCCTCTACCCTATAATGATACATTTACCCCACACTAATGCACCTAACCTACACATCCCAGAACACAATAGGATAATTTCCCATGGCCAACCCACCCTAACCTGCACACCCTGGGCAGTATGGGGCAATTTCCCATGGCCAGCCCACCCTACCCTACAGACCCCTGGGCAGTATGGGGCAATTTCCCATGGCCAGCCCACCCTAACCTACAGACCCCTGGGCAGTATGGGGCAATTTCCCATGGCCAGCCCACCCTAACCTACACACCCCTGAGCAATATGGGGCAATTCCCCCTAACCTACACACCCTGGGCAGTATGGGGCAATTTCCCATGGCCAACCCACCCTAACCTGCACACCCTGGGCAGTATGGGGCAATTTCCCATGGCCAGCCCACCCTAACCTGCACACCCTGGGCAGTATGGGGCAATTTCCCATGGCCAGCCCACCCTAACCTACACACCCCTGAGCAATATGGGGCAATTCCCCCTAACCTGCACATCCTGGGCAGTATGGGGCAATTTCCCATGGCCACCCCACCCTAACCTACAGACCCCTGGGCAGTATGGGGCAATTCCCCATGGCCAGCCCACCCTAACCTACACACCCTGGGGCAGACCACTGAGCCAATGTGTCGCCCCATTGCCAAAGTTTCTCAGAGAAGCGCCTCCCAAACCCCGCTGCCCCCGGGAGGACGGTGGGACAGCAGATACACGGGAACGCCACGCGCCGGCATGTTCCGCTCCCCCCCCTCCCCGACTTGGTCCAGCACCACTGATCCAGAATCTGGTTTCCAGCATCTGCAGTCATTGTTTTTACCTCACTGAGCCAATGTGTCGCCCCATTGCCAAAGTTTCTCAGAGAAGCGCCTTCCGAACCCCGCTGCCCCCGGGAGGACGGTGGGACAGCAGATACACGGGAACGCCACGCGCCGGCATGTTCCGCTCCCCCCCTCCCCGACTTGGAAAAGGTACCTGCCATTCCTTCGGGGTCAGAAACCTGGAAGTCCCTTCCCTCCCCGTGGGAGGTCGCGGTTCGGGCCGCCAAAGACGTTCAAGATGGCAGCAGTCCCCCTTGGCTAGGGGTGAAACCAGGGACATGCGCGACAGGCAGGTCTCTGCGGCCAGGCAGAGGGCAGATGTATCGCGCGCCGGAGGACCTTAACATCCCTCGACCTCACGTGCGCCCGGCTCCCACCCCGCAAGACAGAAGACTCACCCAGCAAATGGGCCACCACAGCTGGCCCGATTCTTAGCGTGGCCGATGCTCGTCTTCTTTAGGATGCGGTAACATCAGGAGGTCCCGGCGCTGTGAGGCCCGGCTCTGGAGAAAAACAACTGTCAGACAGGGAGCCACAATTACAGGCAGCTGGCTGAATTGGTTGATAGGTAAATCTTGGGGACCCTATTTGGCAGATGGGGCAGTTTTCCTCATTGCACTCATGCTAGTATTCTGTGTGGGCCTCTGCTGTAAGGCGTTACTGACAAAAACTGTGCCAGCAGTGAGTGTCACCACAGAAGAGCCCACAATGAAATTGGCACTCTGATACCCCTCAGGAGGAGGAGCTCCTAAAGATGACCTACATCTACATGTAAATTGGGTGGTCTGTGGGAGATTTCCGAAGTTGCCCCCTTGACTAACAAGGGAGGAGTGAAAAGAGAGATGGCACGGGGCAGGGTGATACTAGGCATATGGACACACAAGATGGCCGGTGAACCATCAGTTGGCCAACTTGACACATATGATGACCACCGATCACAACATGGAGAGAAACATAAAAGCAGATACAGATACTGCCTGAGGCCACCAGAATGCCAGCACAATGCACTTGATTAGTTTAAGGCAGGTGGGGGAGAGAATACACATGAGTAATGAACACTGCCTGCTGAAGTGTCTGGGTCCAGCCAGCACCTCTTATTGAAATGCTAATAACTTAATACAGACTCAATATGAAATGTTAATGGCCAGGGCTGCAGTAATCGACCTTCTCAAGAGCGATTAACACCCATTAAAACAGCAATGGATTTCCGTGCAGGCATTGAAACTGACATTGTTTACACTGGAACTGACAATGACCGCACGGAAATTAACAAAGGCTGCGCTGGGACTGGCAAAGACTGTACCAAAACTATGATTCTGTAATGATTACTATAAACAAACTATGTACAAAGACAATAATCTCATCACTGACCTATTGTATCACAAGATGCATAAAAATTTCTCCACGTGCTCCAGGAGGAGAGAAGACTCGCAGCTGACGTCTGTGCTGTTCGTGTCTTTCTCTCTCAGGAGTTCTGGTATTTCTTTGTGCAATAAACTCTGTCATAGAGATGTACAGCATGGAAACTGATCCTTCAGTCCAACCAGACCAGATATCCCAACCCAATCTAGTCCCACCTGCCTGCACCCAGCCCATATCCCTCCAAACCCTTCCTATTCATATACCTATCCAAATGCCTCTTAAATGTTGCAATTGTACCAGCCTCCACCACATCCTCTGGCAGCTCATTCCATATACATACCACCCGCTGCATGAAAACGTTGCCCCTTAGGTCTCTTTTATATCTTTTCCCTCGCATCCTAAACCTATGCCCTCTAGTTCTGGACTCCCCGGCCCAGGGAAAAGACTTTGTCTATTTATCTTATCCATGCCTCTCATAATTTTGTAAACCTCTATAAGGTCACCCCTCAGCCTCTGACCCTCCAAGGAAAACAGCCCCAGCCTGTTCAGCCTCTCCCTGTAGCTCAGATCCTCCAACCCTGGCAACATCCTTGTAAATCTTTTCTGAACCCTTTCAAGTTTTACAACATCTTTCCGATAGGAAGGAGACCAGAAGTGCACGCAATATTCAAACAGTCGCCTAACCAATGTCCTGTACAGCCACAAATTGACCTCCCAACTCCTTTAGGAGAAGGTGAGGACTGCAGATGCTAGAGATCAGAGCTGAAAATGTGTTGCTGGAAAAGTGCAGCAGGTCAGGCAGCATCCAAGAAGCAGGAGAATCGACGTTTCAGGCATGAGCCCTTCTTCAGGGATGAGGAAAGTGTGCCAAGCAGGCTAAGATAAAAGGAAGGGAGGAGGGACTTGGGGGAGGGGCGTTGGAAATGCGATAGGTGGAAGGAGGTTAAGGTGAGGATGATAGGCCGGAGTGGGGGCGGAGAGGTCAGGAAGAAGATTGCAGGTTAGGAAGGTGGTGCTGAGTTCGAGGGTTGGGACTGAGACAAGGTGGGGGGAGGGGAAATGAGGAAACTGGAGAAATCTGGAGTTCATCCCTTGTGGTTGGAGGGTTCCTAGGCGGAAGATGAGGCCATCTTCCTCCAGCCGTCGTGTTGCTATGGTCTGGCGATGGAGGAGTCCAAGGACCTGCATGT
>NC_057732.1:16130563-16157576 GCF_004010195.1 Chiloscyllium plagiosum | reverse complement strand
AGTGGTGGAAATGACGACGGATGATACGATGTATATGGAGGTTGGTGGGGTGGTAGGCGAGGACCAGTGGGGTTCTGTCCTGGTGGCGATTGAAGGGACGGGGCTCAAGGGTGGAGGAGTGGGAAGTGGAGGAGATGCAGTGGAGAGCATCGTCGATCACGTCTGGGGGGAAATTGCGGTCTTTGAAGAAGGAGGCCGTCCGGATTGCAGGGTATTGGAACTGGTCCTCCTGGGAGCAGATGCAGCAGAGACGAAGGAATTGGGAATATAGGATGGCGTTTTTACAGGGGGCAGGGTTGGAGGAGTGTAGTCTAGGTAGCTGTGGGAGTCGGTCAGTTTGTAGTAAATGTCCGTGTTGATTCGGTTGCCCGAGATAGAAATGGAGAGGTCTGGGAGGGGAGGGAGGAGTCCGAGACAGTCAGGCTCACCGGTCTATAGTTCCCTGGCTTGTCTTTACCACCCTTCTTAAACCATTTTTGCCAAACTCCAGTCTTCCGGCACCTCACCCGTGACTATTGATGATACAAATATTTCAGCAAGAGCCCAGCAATCACTTCTTTAGCTTCCCACAGAGTTCTCCGGTACACCTGATCAGGTTCTGGGGATTTATCCACTTTTAACCGTTTCAAGACATCCAGCACTTCCTCCTCTGTAATCTGGACATTTTGCAAGGTGTCGCCATCTATTCCCCTACAGTCTATTTCTTCCATATCCTTTTCCACAGTAAATACTGATGCAAAATATTCATTTCGTATCTCCCCCATTTTCTGCGGCTCTACACAAAGGCCGAGACTGATGATTTTCCCAACACAGCCGAAGAAACCAATTGGAAAGCAGCACAGTCAGTCAGAGAAAATTGTCTCTTTTACCATATCTGCTTACTTCCTTTTGTTTTCCTCTGTGTTAACAATTCCACCTGTCATTCTTTTCTATCCTTCATTCTCCATTCATTCCACTGATTTCATTCAATGCATCCAATTATTGGCATGGACAAAGCAGTCAACTTGCCTGTCCTCCTTTTCCCTCCACCATTCAGTTCCTATGTTTAACTGGCATGTACTTTTTTTTGTATACTCATGCGTATGAGTCATAGAGTTATATAGCATGGAAGCAGACCCTTTAGTCCAACTCATCCACACTAACCAGATATCCCAATCTGACCTAGTCCCATTTGCCAGGTTTTGGCTCATATCCCTCTAAACCCTTCCGATTCATATTCTCATCCGTGTGGTTTTTAAATGTTGTAATTGTACCAGCCTCTGACAGCTCATTTCATACACTCAGCACACTTTGTGTGAAAAAGTTACCCCCCCAGATCCTTTTTCAATCTTTCCCCTCTCATCTTAAATCTATGCCCTCTAGTTTTGGACTCTCCCACCTTGGAGAAAAGACCTCGACTATTTACCCTTTCCACGCCCCTCATGATTTTATAAATCTCTAAGGTCACCTCTCAGTCTCAAGAAACATGTTTTATATTAAGTAGCATAGAGTGGACTGTGAGTTCTCAGAGAGCAAGTGTATTAGATCAAATTGTTGCGGCAGAGCAGTGCATTTTTAGGCTGGAATTCCTCTACATGGGGGTGTGTTGAACCAATAAAAACCAGCAGGTCTCTTTGACCTTTAACGTTTTGGAGCAGAGGGAACAACCTGATTTTATTGGGAGCTTGAGCGTCTGTCAGCAGAATGTGTCTACTCAGATCAAGGAACCAAATACCATAGACATGTTTGGAGACCATAACCACATTACGCATTTATTGTCATGGAACACGTTATACATTTATCATCATGAAATAGAGACGAAAGAATAGAGTCTATTTATCTATGAATATTGACACTGACCTTGTGGTACTGCTGATGTAATTCTCTTTTTAAATTTTAGTTATGCATTGCAATTGTGTCCACAGCAACTTTCTATGAGGACAATAAAAATGAGTCAAATATTAGAGAGCTCAGCAAGTATTTGTCTCTGCCTATCTAACTCTCCTTCCCAATGAAGTGCTAACAGATATGAATTGTGAAGCAGCAGAACTGGCATCCAAGATGAGAGGGAAAGGTTTTCTTAGCACGTTAATCCATGGTAATTTATGTCAGTGTTCTCGAGTTATCACTTGCATTAACTGAAATTATCCTCATTAAAGAACGTGGCAGCAGGAATGTCATTCTTTAGAGTGAACTTCAGAGTTAAGTGTGGAATGGTTTTCTTTCTCCTTCATTATCTTCATCTGATTAGTGAGCTAAATGTCATTTGAATTGGTTCCTAGGGGTGGTGCCTTGGAGAGATGATGGCATAGTGCTAATGCCACTAGATTAAAAAAACCTCGAGGCCAAAGCAAATGCTGTGTGGATGTGGGTTCAAATAGAGTCAGAGTTGTTCAGCATGGAATCAGACCCTTCAGTTCAACTGGTCCGTGCGGACTAGATATCCTAAATTAATCTTGTCCCATTTGCCAACACTTGGCCCACATCCCTTTAAACCCTTCCTATTCATATACCAAACTACATGCCTTTTACATGTTATTGTGCCTGCCTCCGCCACTTCCTTTGGAAGCTCGTTCCATATATGCACCACCCTGTGCACAAAAAAATTGTCCCTTAAGTCCCCTTGAAATCTTTCTCCTTTCATCTTAAACTTATGTCCTCAAGTTTTGGGCTCCCTCATCCTGGGGAAAAGACCTAGGCCATTCACCCTATCAATGCCCCTCATGATTTTATAAACCTCCATACGGTCACTCCTCAGCCTCTGACGTTCCAGGGAAAATAGCCCCAGCCTATTCCTTGGATGCTGCCTGAACTGCTGTGCTTTCCCTTGGGTGCTGCTTGAACTGCAGTGCTTTTCCAGCACTACTCTAATCCAGCCTATTCAACCTCTCCCTATAGCTCAAATTCTCCAACCCTGGCAACATCCTTGTTAATCTTTTCTGAACCCTTTCAAGTTTCACAACATCTTTCCTGTAGCAGGGAGACCAGAATTGTATGCAGTATTCCACTATTGGCCTAACCAATATCCTATACAGCTGCAACATGACCTCTCAACTTCTACACTCAATGCACTGACCAATAAATGCAAGCATACAAAATGCCTTCTTCACTATCGTATCTACCTTCGACTTCACTTTTAAGGAAATTTGAACTGCACTCTATGGTTTCTTTGTTCAGGACATTACCATTAAGTGTATTAATCCTGCCCTGATTTGCCTTTCCAAAATGCAAAACCTCACATTTATTTAAATTGAATTCCATCTGCCATTCCTCGTCCCATTGGCCCATCTGATCAAGATTCCATTGTACTCTGAGGTAGCCTTCTTCGCTGTCCGCTACACCTCCAATTTTGCTGTCATCTGCAAACATCCTAACTATACCTCTTATATTCATACCCAAAACATTTATATAAATGACGAAAACCAATGGACCCAGCATGAATCATTGTGGCTGGTCACAGTTCTCCAGTCTGAAAAGCAACCCTCAACCACCACCCTGCATACAGCTGGCATAATTTAACTTAAAAGAAATAAAGCTTCTCAATTGTCTAAAAAAAAAGGCCCATCTACTTCACAAATGTCTATTAGGGAAGGAAGCCTGTCATTTTGGTGAGCATGTGACTCCACACCCACAACAATCTGATTTAGGTTTACAGCCTTTTAAATGACCCTGCAAGTCACTCAATTCAATGGAATTAGGGATGGGCACAAATGCGAGCCTTGCCAGTAACAACACCCATGAAGAGTAACGTAAGCATTTGCTTAATAAATGTTACACTGGTTTGGAAACTTGTGCATATTTTTAAAGCAATGACACAGGAAACAGTCACAGAGATCAAGAAGTTTTTTTGTTCTCAATGTGAAATGGTATGCAAATTTCAAATTAGAGTAGCCCTCAAGACATTTCAAAAATATTTATTTCCTTACGAAGAAATGATTTATTCCAGATCACATTAGTTTTTATAGCAATTTAATTTGAATAAGTGTTTCATCTCTCAAGATGTGGGTATCTTGTTCCAGGCTGTTACTACTGGAGATTTGTGCAAAGTTATGCACAGTTGGCTATCCCACTCCATGAATTACTGTGGATATTGGAGAAGTGGGTGGGAATAAATATACGAGATATAATACTTAACACAGCATTGCAAGAAGTTGGATACTTCCATATGACGACTTCTTTTGCACCTCAAGCAGACTTAGATTTTCATGTCCTTTTCACACTGGAGTCCTTAGGAGTGATGTGGGTTCCAGGGCAGAAAAGAGTGTTTATTGTTTGTGCTATTCAAGCCAAATGAAAGGAATTTGGAGAGTTACCAGTATGAAGCTCAAGCTGTTAGTTTTGAGGTGAACTTTATTTCAGAAAGTTCAGAGATATTCTAAATAGTGCAGCATTTTAAGTATTAATCAACAACAAGCCACTCAGTTTTGAATGTCTGCCAAGCTGGGACCAGCAGAGACCCAGTCAACCATTGATTTGAGCAGTTTCAATTCCAGATCTGGTACAAATCAGGCAAAGGCAATATAACTGTTAATGTCCTTCATTGGAAGGCTGACCACAGATGGGAACCCTCTCCTGCCTGGGTGAAGGGAGCTATGGTTGATGCTATGCCTCAAGTTAAAGGAGGCATTCCAATCCTGCTTCCCTGTGACATTCAGACTAAGATTTACCAGAGTGTGACCAAAACACTTATAAATGAGATCCAATTCCGTTCCAGACAGGTAACGTCAAGTGTGGTTTCACCTTTGCCATCTCTCTCAAGAGAATTTCAGACAGCTTCAACTGATTGACGTGGACAACAGTAGACTGTATCATTACTAGAAGGTCCAATCTGCAACAGATAGTGCCATCTGATAAGGGAGTCCAAACCAGCATGGTAACTGGTGAGGTGGTGAAAGAGGATTAGAGAAGAGGATAAAGTCTCTTAGCTGCTTCATGACAATGAGAGGTAAAGCAACTCATCTTCTCAGCATCCTCAAGTGTCTAGTCTTGACACCAAGTGATGGAAGAATGACTGCACTGACCAGAGAGCAGTATTACTGTCTTGTGATGGTTGCTGATATTGATAATGACTTTCAAAGTTGTGAGAGGTTTACTTTGATTAAAGCATGGAAGTATCTTCGCCCCAGCATAGAAACCCTGGTGACCAATTGACCTCTAGAGCTCTTTGCAATAGATTTCATGATCCTTGACTCCAGTCATATCAGGGCTGAGCTTGTTCTCGTACTTATGGATGTCTTCATTAAGTTCATGTAGGGCTTTCCCACCCATGACCAAAAGGCTTCAACTACAGCCAGAGAGTTAGTGTGATTGATTTGACTATTTTGGTGTTCACCGTTAGGTTCACTGTAATCAGAGACCCAACTTTGAGAAAAAGATCCTGCAGGAGCTTCACAAAATCTATGGTACTGCTAAGAGGCACACGACCCTCAATTATCCAGAGGCTAATGGTCTGAAAAAATAATTCAACCATACTCATGTGGCCATCTCTGTATCTTGCCTCCTGAAAGTAAATTTAAAATGGCCTAATTATCTTCTGGTTTATGCTTAAATAGCAGACCACACTCATCCATGAACTATTGTCCATACTATCTCATTGAGTGTCCTTCCTAAGGACCATTTCTGAGGGCTTAGCATATATTCTGGTGAGAATTGCCAGGTCAATGACTGGATAGCTGAGCATCACACAAGGCCAGATCAGGCATTTGACAGAAACACTTCTCAGAAAAATTTTGACTAACCACAAGGTTGATAGGACTGATCGTGGCGCAAAGGTATTCCTCTGAAACTGGAATATCAGGAGTTTGGTTAAGATACAGGATGTGTGGGATCCTCAAAGTGGCTGGATGCAGGTGGCCACGCCTTAGATTTTTGAATCAATATCTGGAGGGAAGCATTGGAAAATGATTCACGGAGGGGAGTTTTTTGGGGTCAAGTGGGTAAATGGAGCCTAGTGGATGATGTGGAGTTAAGCAGCTCACTCTGTGATGCTGTAGAACCTGAAGTTTTGTTGCGTGATGACGTGGGTGAAGTGGAGTCAATTGGAAACCTGGGGAGACCTGTACAAAATTCAGGGGTACATACAGTGTTGGAGAGCACCCCAACCCTTACCATTTGCCCAGATCAGTGACACAAAATGAGAATGTTGTCACTAATATGGATGCGAACACTATAGGCACTAGGATACAACTAAACCTGCTAATCACACAACTGCTCAGCACATGGTCACTGTGCACTAAGTGTAGCGAATGAGATGGCAAATTTCAAACAGGCAACTGCATAAAGGTACTTCCAGTGGCAGTGGGCAATTGTGGTGGAGGGCACGGAGTAGGAGTGTTGGGTAGTTCATGGACACCTCCGTCAACAGGTATTAACAGTAAGGCAGGGCAACAGAAGCAGTCAAACTCTTGCTTGGGAAAATAAAAAAGGTATCTTTATGGAAGGAGGGAAAAGAGAATGGACAAAGGGTTCCTCAACTCAAGGTAAACCACAGACTTCATTCATTTGTACCTACTGTAAATAGTTCCTTGCTTACCCTATTTTCCCTGCCTTTTTTGTAATGACCTGGTGCTCATGGAACAGAGTCAATTATTCATGATCTACATGTGTTCTAATCCAATGTTACACTCAGCACCCTTTGATGTTGAGAAGCCCCTTATTCAGTTGTAAGGGTCAAATTTAATGATATACCAGAAGGGGAACCCTAGTTCAAGGCCAAATCATATACCTAAAAATAGAATTTAAAAAACTATTGAGTTTTGTCTGAAACCACCAGAGACTAGCACATTCCCCCCCAAAAACCTGCAGCCTTTCAGCTCACCTGTTTCACAACATAGGCTGAATTTTAGGCTACCGGAGGTCTTGACAATGAGGAAGAAAGGCACCAAGGCCTCTTGATGGACTTCCAGCCATATATCAAACTAACTGACAGCTAATTAGATGTTGCCAGGGTTTCTGTCCCATTAGAGGATGGGAACCTGCCTCCAGGATCTAACAGACAATCAGACAATAGTCCCAGTGGCTATTTCTGGGACTGTTAAGAGTCAAGAGGAAGCAAGAACATACTTGCTCTTAGAGTTGCAATTGAGGTCATTGGGGCCATCAGGCAGTGCTTGGTGAATGGGAAGATGATGACGAATGGTGTTGGAGTGGCTGCATGGCTGTTGAGAGATCCCTTGATGTCCCACTGATCAATGACCAGAATTTGTTATGTATAAATTTATGTATCTTGAATGCTGTAACATAGCATTTTGGTACAACCAATGAGCAGAACTTACACAAGTGATGGTAGGCCTTGGCTAGTATTATAGAGTTACCTAGCGGTTCAGTGACATAATTCTTTGAAGTTTGCTTCACATATTGACAGGCTGGGGTTAAAAAGATGTTTAGCACACTTGCCTTCATTGCCAGTCCTTTGAGTAAAAGAGTTGACAAGTCATATTGATGTTCTACAGACATTGGTGAGGCCTCTTCTTCATTGGTGAGGTCTAGTTCTGATCACCTTGTCCTAGGAAGGATATAATTAATCTAAAGCAGATTCAGAAGAGATTCACCTGGATGTTGCTGGGTGTGGAAGGTTTGATTTATAAAGAAAGGCTGAATAGGCTGGAACTTTGTTCACTGGTGCAAACAAGGTTGAAAGGTGACTTTATAGAGGTTTATAAAATCATGAGAGCCATAGGTAGGATTAATGATCCTAAATCTGTACCCTAGGATGGAGGATTTCAAGACTAGGGGGCATATTTTTAAGGTGAGAGGAGAGAAATTTAAAAAGATATGAGGGTCTTTTTTTTTCTTTTACACTGCAGGTGGTTCATGTATGGAAGGAAAGAGGAAAGAGTGGATGGCAGCAGTTACATTGTTTAAAAGACACTTAGACAAGTACATGAATAGGAAAGATTTGGAGAGATATGAGGCAGGAGCAGACAGGTGGGAATAGTTTAGTTTGGGGTTACATTTAGCATGGACTGGTTGGACCAAAGGTCGGTTTCTGTGACTGTATGACTATTGATGACAAAGATGAGGTGTACAATAAGAATGTTACTAATTGATTGCAGCAAGAAATATAGGTAAGTAGAGTCAGCAGATAATTATAAAGAGATATATTCAACCGAAACTCTGGGTCAGATATGTGGACAACACCTTTATAATCATTAAAAACACAAATAGAGAACACACACCGGATCATCAACGCCCCACTCATAGGAATCAGATTCACTAGAGAGGAAGAAAAAGGACAACCAACTCCCATTTCTAGACATGATGGTACAAAGAACACCGAACGGAGAATTCACCACAAAGGTATACAGGAAAGCCACACACACAAACCAAGTCCTGAACTACGAAAGCAACCACCCCAACACACACAAAAGAAGTTGCATCAAGAGACTGTTCAAAAGGGCCACAACACACTGCAGCACACCAGAACTGCAAAAAGAGGAAGAAGAACACCTCTACAATATATTCGCCAAAAATGGATACCCCCGCAATTTCATCAACACGTTGCCTAAGGGAAAGACAACGGAATGAGGACATGCCACACCCAAAGGACTAGCCACTTTACCATACATCAAGAACATTTCTGAACTGACAGCCAGACTACTACAACCACTAGGACTCATACCAGCACACAAACCAATAGCCAATCTCATACAACTCACCAGGACAAAGGACCTGATACCCAGCATGAGCAAAACCAACGTAGTATACAAAATCCCATGCAAGGACTGCATAAAACACTACATAGGACAAACAGGAAGACAGCTAACTATCCGCATCCATGATCACCAACTAGCCACGGAACAACACGACCAGCTATCCTTAGTAGCCACACACGCAGATGACAAGCAACGAGTTCGACTGGGACAACACTACTATTATAGGACAAGCCAAACAGAGAACAGCCAGGAATTCCTAGAGGCATGGCACTCATCCAATCAACAAGCACATTGACCTGGACCCAATATACCGGCCACTGCAGTAGACAGCTGGAACTGACAACCGGAAGCGGCAGATTCAAACCACTATAAATGCCGGAGAAAAGATCACAGAAGCGCTTCACAGGAGGCTCCCAAGCACTGAGGATGTCACCTAGACAGGGGACGAAACATCTGCAACACAAATTCCCAGCTCGGCGAATACAACCACAACAAAGAGATACATGATATGTCACTATTTTGCTAGAAGGAATGGGGAGTGCAACATATAAGTAATAACAGTTATGAAGTGTGTGCAGGGACAGATTGACCAGGATCTCAGTACATAGATTGTTGGAAGTGGTATGAACAAATTGGACTCCTGTAGTATGCCAGTCTGTGATATGCTGCACAAAAAAAATGACAGAAAATGCAGACAGTTGGTAATTTATTTTCTCTGCAACTATAATTTTTTAAAAAATCTTTTACCTGCACACCATCTGTACATGTAACTTTCTGTTAATGTGTATTTCCATAAATTATTTGTTGCCTTTGTTCCATTTTAAATTCTCATTTCTAACATGACATTGGGATTTGTTGATATAAGCTTGTCACTTTGATTGTGAAATCCATTAGCAGGTTCTGTAAGCTTTCTGCGACTCCATTATATTTTTATTTGTTCCAATGTCTTATTAGTGAAAACATGAATTTTAACATCCTTAATTGAAAAGAGATTAAATAATTACATATTTTAGAAATGCATAAATTCCCTCAAAGCACTCATTAATGGTGTTTCTCAAATCTTCAGCTCCTCTCTTAGCCCCAAGTCTTAAAGTTGATAATGTTAGCTACAGCGGTGACAGCATAGAACTAATTTTGCAGTATGCAGTCTGAATTTGAGCTAAATTACTGGGATGTATGTATTATTACCAGTCAGTTATTTTTATTAATGCTCTTTGTAAATCAAATGAAGGAATTCTGGCTGATGTTTCAAAGGTAAAATTCAAAGAGATAACATAATTTCTCTTTTTAAGAGAAGATTTTGTTTTATGCAAGAGTGACCTCATTTAGATAGTGTAAAGAGAATGCAAGGGATGCAGAGGGAATGTGATGTATGGACACATTCTGTGATTCCTGTATGAAATTGTTGGGTGGCTCTAAAATTTCCTTGAGAAATACTTGAAGATGCAATCCACATCTTGCAGAATCTTATCAGCTGCGATGATGGTTACCACGACTCTAAAATTCTGCCATCATAAAAGTCAACAGCTTCAGCGACTAACACTGGGACTGATGGCATCCATATGACATTACATATGCAATTACTGATATAGTCTGGGTTAAAGGTCTCATGACTGAAGCAACATCCTGTAGATCCTAAGTGATCTTTTGACCTAAAAGTACCTCAAGCGTCAGATGCCTTATTCAAAAGGTGTGATCTTCATTACTGATGAGTATGCAAGGAGAGGTCCCACTCTCATGAATGATCATCAGGCTTTCCACCACCATAATTTTGAGCAGTGAATTTATAAAGTTACAAAAGATTCACATGACCAGCTGCTTCACTTCTAATTAGATTTTTCCACCACATCCCCTAAAGTCGTTCCTTAATCACATTGCCATGTGAATTTCTCACCTACTCTTCCCCCATGCAATCTTGTCTCCTTTTGAGGAAATCTTTCATATGGCTATCTGTCTCCTAGACAAGCTTCTCTCAAGTCTTAGTAGTTTAGGTTTTATGCCAAGTATTCCACGATGCCAATCCATGATTCTCCCTTTAAGCTAAAACAATTTTTAGTCCAGGAAAAGTCTCAAGAATTAGATGAAGTGAATCAAAAACTGAGCGTCCATTTTGTCATGATCAGAATGTCTTCCATCACAAGGATCAAGTCCAAATAATATTTCTCTTTTTTTGTTTACAGTGACAATGCCATTACAAAGTTGTATGAAATAACAATACAAGATGAAACATCCATACACACAGATTCTGTATTATTTCTCTTGATCCTAACCTGGGTTTTAAGCTTGGTTTGGGAGTGGCATCTGGTCTTAACCATTGATATGTGACACCATTCTGAGTGTAAGCTCTTCACTGCTGAGTTCTGTAAGTCCATGCACCAGATTTAAGTATTTGTATAAATTTGATTCTAGGGGGCCAGTGGGTGGTAAACAAATGCTTGCCTCCCAAGCTGTATCCCATCAGATCCCGTGTCTTTCTCTCATTGAACTTTACATCAACCTAATTGTTCTGATTGAGGTTTGAAACGTGGCTTTGAGCCTTTGATCTCTAACTCTGATTCTACTTCACTGGTATCGTCTTGGTGATCTTCAACATCAATGTTTGCTGTTGGTCCCTCCCTTTACTCTCATTTTGCGAATGTGCCTCCATCTCACCTGTTTTAATTTCCTTGGAGCACTATTGCCATCTGTACTGCGTCCATTACTGATAGCTGGATGTTCAGCTTCTGCCTTGTTCGCCTGCGGCTCCTTCACAAAGTGCAAGGTTTCATCTTCACCTTCTTCTGGCCTGTCTGAGAACTCCACAAATTCCCCTATAATTTTACCTGAAGGTTAACCAGATCTCTGACTCCATTCTCTTCTTTCATTATTTTCCCTGACCATTTTTTGTTTAAGTTGATGGATGGTGCTTAACTCCTTTTGATTTTGTCTTGACCTTCTCTGACACTGCTGGTCTGGTTTCAGCCCTGTTTATTTCAAGTGTCCCTTCCTTGGCCACCCTAAATCTCATGAGCCCCTGTAAGACAGCTGAACCTCTCTGTTCATAGTCTTTTTGCTGTATGCTGCTGTTTTTCTTAAGTTTCTCTGATCCGTCTTTTTCTGTTTGGATGAAATATCTTGCTGTCTACCAAATTCTTCACTGATAAATTAACATTAGAAAACTTGAGACAACTCCACTGTTATCACTGCGACAAGTTTACACTCTAATTAAACCTTAATCAGTGATACATCTATAAACATCTCCAGGAGCACTTTTATCAGCACATTGGAATTTAACTTGCTTGCAGGTGGAACATCTTTCACCTTACCAACCAGCAAGGTTTGTGAGCATCTAGTATCTCCAAAAATGCTCAGTTCTCCAAAAATAACTAGCCATAGTTCCTTGAGCACAACCTGTTCACTGACCTGATGTGCAGTCATGCTTGACCAGATACTGACCATCAGATCTTGCAGAGTAAGTTTTTATGGAATGCTGAAGCCAACAATTTGCCTCTATATGTCCTGGCTTCCAGCAATGGAAGTCTCTCATCTTTCTCCCAACTGGACCTCTTCTTTTATTAGTCAAGGTTAGTTCTACTTTCACTGGTGGGCTTCCCTGTTCTCTCAAGCTTACCCCAGAGGTCTTTACCTCACCCTTTCTTTCCCTCTGATTTTGAGTTTTAAGTTTTGAGACTCCAGCCTACCTGACTTTATAGATCTTTGTTTCACTCATTATTGTCAACCAGAATGACTGCATGTCTGCGCTCTGTTCCTCTATATGTGTCTGTAATTGAAGTCTCCTGAGGTTTTTTTTTCATCTGTTCTCAGAGTTTTTGCCTTTACAGCTGTGTGATCTGAAATGGGATGAATTCAGTTCAGTTAACTTAGCTTTCAAGGAGAAATAAATGCCTCTGATTTCACAACTTGCAGGCTGGTAACAAAACTATAAAGTATTCAGATGTTAATTAATGTAGCACACGAAAAGGTGAAGAAGTGTAAAATGGAGTTCAACAGAGATAATGGAATTACTGAATAGATTCAGAAAGTCTTTATAGAAGTATTTTATGTGCTTGATCCTAAATTGTGGCTTACCCTTTTAATGTTTTCAACCTGATAAGTATTTCAGCAAAAGTTAGCCTAAAGATAATATGATTTATTTGAATTTTCACTTTTGTGTTTCTGTGAAGATTGAAACAGATTTATAATGGCATAGAATCCCTACAGCATGGAAACATGCCATTTGGTCCTACAAGTCCACACTGACCCTATGAAGAGTAATCCGCCTAGACCCATTGCCCTACCGTGTCAATCTACATTTACCCCTGACGAATGCACCTAACCTACACATCTCTGGACAGTATGGGCAATTTAGCATGGCCAATTCACCTAGCCTGCACATCTTTGGATTGTGGAAAGAAACCGGAGCACCCAGAGGAAACCTGCGCAGACATATGGAGAATGTACAAACTTGACACAAACAGTCGCTGAGGCTGGAATCCAATCCACGTGCCTGGTGCTGTGAGGCAGCAGTGTAACTGCTGAGCCACCGGGTTGCCTTAATGATGCTGTCATTATGATTACACTTAACTTGTGGTTTATTGAACAATGATCCAACCATTCCCTAACCCTTCAGCCTTGTTTCTTTGTGCATGCAAATTAAATTCACTGCAGGGTTCATTAATAATTGCATTACAATAATAATAAAAATGATCTGTTTCAAAAACAGCTCAAGATCTGAACTGTGATTATTGCGCAAAATAAGCAAATGCCTATTCTGAAGGAGTCATGCTGGACTTGAAATGTTAATTCTGTTCCTCTATCCACTGATGCTGCCACGTGCTGAGTTTCTCCAGAATATAATGTTTGTTTTATGACTTAACATCAATATGATGCTTAAATCTTTCCCTGTCTCTTTCCTTTCAGATTCTCCCATTCTCTTTCTCCCTTTGCTGTTTCTCTGCCCCTTTCCTTTACTCCTCTTTCTATCTACCTCATTTCTCCCTGAACCTTCATTCCTTTTGTTCCATTTCTTCTGCTTTTTTTTTTCACTCTGTTTCCTTACTGTCGAGCCATTGCATTTTGCCCTGACCCCTCAACTCTCTCTCCTATTTCTCATTTCTCTCTTTTTCCTTTATTTCCCTGCATTCCCCTTTTGACTCTGTACCCCATGCTTACTGGTTCAGTTGTAAGTTTACTTGCTGAACTGGTGGGTTTGTTCTCCGATGTTTCGTCATGATGCAAGGTAACACCATCAGCGAGCCTCCGATCAAGTTTTGGTGTCCTGTCCTGTTTTGCTATTTATGTGTCTTGGTCTGTTGTGATGGGTGATATCACTTCCGTTTCTGAGAGATTGGTAAATGGGGTCTATATCGAGGTGTTTGTTAATGGATTTTTGGTTTGGATGCCTGGCGTCCAGAAATTCCCCTGCATGTCTTTGTTTAGCTTATCCCGGAAGGATGTGTTAGCCAAATCGAACTGGTGTCTCTCTTCGTCTGTGTGTATGGATACTAGGGAGAGTTGGTCATGCCTTTTGGTGGCTGGTTGTCGCTCAAGTATCTTGGTGGCCAGTTTCCCGCCCATCCATCCAATATAATGTTTGTTGCAGTCCTTGCAAGGTATTTTGTATGTGACGGGCATTTTGCTAGTTGTTGGTACGTGGGTCCTTTAAATTCATCAGGAGCTGTTAAAGTATGGTGATAGGTTTGTGGGCAACCATGATGACTTGGGGCATGTCTGGTCATCTTCTCCGAGATGTCTTTAATGTATGGCAGGGTGGCCAGAGTCTCTGGGAGTGTTGTGACTTCCTGTTTAGGTCTGTTGTGCAGGAATCGACAGACTGCGCTTAGCAGGTACACGTTGTTCCTTAATATATTGTATAGTTGGTTTTCCTTGGCTTCTCATAGTTCCTGGGTGCTGCAGTATGTTGTGGCTCTTTTAAATAATATCCTGATGCAGCGCTGTTTGTTCATCCCTAGCACGAGGGGGTAAACTTCAACCACAGGGACACAGACAAAAAGGACTTCCTAGCAGCACTGGAAACCACCCTGAAAGACAATGGATTTATAGAAGAAACACAGCAGGCCACCAGACAAGACAGTAGCACCAACACTAAGCAGAAAGAAAGAAGGGAACACCCTCAACACACTGGAAAGGAAAGCCCCAGAAGGACTCAGAAAAGACAGAAAGGCAGCAAATGGAGTTTAATGTGGAAAGGTGTGAGGTGATTCACTTTGGAAGAGCAACAGGAATAACTAGTACCGGGCTAATGGTAAGATTCTTGGTAGTGTAGATGAGCAGAGAGATTAGATTAGATTAGATTAGATTCCCTACAGTGTGGAAACAGGCCATTTGGCCCAAGTGCACACTGACCCTCTGAGCAGTAATCCACCAAGATCCATTTCCGTCTGACTAATGCCAATCCATCTGATCTGCACATGTTTGGATTGTGAGAGGAAACCCACGCAGATGCGAGAAGAATGTGCATACTCCACACACACAGTTGCCTGGGGCTGGAATTGAACCCGGCTCATTGGCGCTATGAGGCAGCAGTGACAACCACTTAGCCAGTGTGCCACCCTCTAAGATCTCGATATCCATGTACATAGATTCCTGAACGTTGCTAACCAGGTTGATAGGGTTGTTAAGATGGCATATGGTGTGTTAGCTTTTATTGGTAGAGGGATTGAGTTTTGGAGCCTTGAGGTCACATTGCAACCGGACTAAACCCTGGTGTGGCTGCACTTGAAATACTGCTTGCAGTTCTGATCACCGCATTATAGGAAGGATGTGGAAACATTGGAAAGGGTTCCAAGAGATTTACTAGGGTGTTGCCTGGTATGGAGGAAAGATCTTATGAGGAAAGTCTGAGGGACTTGAGGCTGTTTTCGTTAGAGAGAATAAGGTTCAGAGGTGACTTAATCGAGACATATAAGATAATCAGAGGGTAAGATAGGGTAGACAGTGAGAGTCTTTATCCTCTGATAGCGAGCACGAGGGGACACAGCTTTAAATTGAGGGGTGATAGATATAGGACAGAGGTCAGGGGTAGTTTCTTTAGTCATAGAGTAGTAGGGGCATGGAACGCCCTGGTTGCAACAGTAGTAGGCCCATCAACTTTAAGGGCGTTTAAACTGTCATTGGATAAACATATGAATGAAAATGGAATAGTGTAGGTTAGATGGGCTTCAGATTGGTTTGACAGGTCGGCGCAACATCGACACTGTTATGTTCTATGTTCTAAATAGCAAGGTAGACAGAACACCAACGCTTCATCAGAGGCTCACTGATGATGTTACCTAGCATGGTGATGAAACATCTGAGAACAAATCTACCAGCTTAGCGAGCAAACTTACAATCTGCTTCACCACCTGAGCTACAAATCTTCTCCAAAAACACCCATTCTTTGTATCTCTATTTGTCTCCCCCTCAATCTGTGCCCATTTCTTTCCATCTCCATCCTTGATTTCTCTTTTAGATTACATTACAGTGTGGAAACAGGCCCTTCGGCCCAACAAGTCCACACCAACCCGCTGAAGCGCAACCCACCCATACCCCTACATTTACCCCTTACCTAACACTACAGGCAATTTAGCTTAGCCAATTCACCTAACCTGCACATCTTTGGACTGTGTGAGGAAACCGGAGCACCTGGAGGAAACCCACGCAGACACGGGGAGAACGTGCAAACTCCACACAGTCAGTCGTCTGAGGCGGGAATTGAACCCGGGTCTCTGGCGCTGTGAGGCAGCAGTGCTAACCACTGTGCCACCGTGCTGCCCACCGTTTCTCTGACATCTCTTTGTGTCAGCATATTCCTCTGTTTTTGTCCTTGGTCAATATTATTTCTCAAAAAACAGTGCTGAATCAGATTATCTATTCATTATCTTTTTTCTCCGTGGACCTTGCTATTGCTGCTATGCTTCACTTTATTTCAATGATAACTACTTCAAGATGACTTCATTGGCTTTACAGGGAAGTTAATGAAATGAGTTATACTAATACAATTTTTTTTTCAATTTCACGGCCTTTTGGCTTGAAAAACTATTAATGCAATGACAAATTATACATTAGTATTTGGATTTTTTCAGCCTTGTATTGTCATCAAGTTTGAAGTATGATAACACATCCAAAACCAAAAAAAGGTGATAACTATCATTCTGGACCATTGATGCAAACTTCTTAAAAACAAATTAATCATTGTACTTATTTCCCGCAAAGGTTCCTCAACTTTGGCCATGTTTGCCCCAGGTCAGTACTTTGGGGAGAACAAAGTAGCTGCTTCTGCTTTTAAAGTCAGCAAGGTTCTCTCCAAATTGTCTCCAACGTGGTTACAAGTGTGAAATTGTGGGATGAGTGTCATTGGCAATTTGATGATTTAACTCTACTTAGTGCGGTGAAATGTCCCAGAAAACAGTAACGGTTTCACTTTCCATTCTCTGTCCACCTGAAGACAATGGTCTCGTTTTTGTATTTTCCTTGTGTCTCAGCTTCCAAATAGTTTATCTTATCTGTCCTCAATCAGTTCAAAGAATCCCTACAGTGTGGAAACAGACCTTTTGGCTCAACAACTGAAGAGTAACCCACCCAGACCCATTCCTCTACCCTATAATGATACATTTACCCCACACTAATGCAACTAACCTACACATCCCAGAACACAATGGGACAATTTCCCATGGCCAACCCACCCTAACCTGCACACCCTGGGCAGGATGGGGCAATTTCCCATGGCCAACCCATCCTAACCTGCACACCCTGGGCAGTATGGGGCAATTTCCCATGGCCAGCCCACCCTAACATACACACCCTGGGCAGTATGGGGCAATTTCCCATGGCCAGCCCACCCTAACGTACACACCCTGGGCAGTATGGGGCAATTTCCCATGGCCCGCCCACCCTAACCTGCACACCCTGGGCAGTATGGGGCAATTTCCCATGGCCAGCCCACCCTAACCTGCACACCCTGGGCAGTATGGGGCAATTTCCCATGGCCAACCACCCTAACCTTCACACCCTGGGCAGTATGGGGCAATTTCCCATGGCCAGCCCACCCTAACCTGCACACCCTGGGCAGTATGGGGCAATTCCCCTTGGCCAGCCCACCCTAACCTGCACACCCTAGGCAGTATGGGGCAATTTCCCATGGCCAACCCACCCTAACCTGCACACCCTGGGCAGTATGGGGCAATTTCCCATGGCCAACCCACCCTAACCTACATACCCTGGGCAGTATGGGGCAATTTCCCATGGCCAACCCACCCTAACCTGCACACCCTGGGCAGTATGGGGCAATTCCCCTTGGCCAGCCCACCCTATTCTACACAGCCTTGGACCGCGGGAGGAAACCGGAGCACCCGGAGGAAACCCACACAGAAACGAGGGGAGATGTGCAAACCTCAGACGGACAGCTACTCGAGGCCGGGTTCCTGGCGCCGCGAGGCAGACCACTGAGCCAATGTGTCGCCCCATTGCCAAAGTTCCTCAGAGAAGCGCCTTCCGAACCCCGCCGCCCCCGGGAGGACGGTGGGGCAGCAGATACGCGGGAACGCCACGCGCCGGCATGTTCCGCTCTCCCCCCTCCCCGACTTGGAAAAGGTACCTGCCATTCCTTCGGGGTCAGAAACCCTGGAAGTCCCTTCCCTCCTCGCGGGAGGTCGCGGTTCGGGCCGCCAAAGACGTTCAAGATGGCAGCAGTCCCCCTTGGCTAGGGGTGAAACCAGGGACACGCGCGACAGACAGAGGGCGGACGTATCGCGCGCCGGAGGACCTTAACGTCCCTCGACCTCACGTGCGCCCGGCTCCCACCCCGCGAGACAGAAGACTCACCCAGCAAATGGGCCACCACAGCTGGCCCGATTCTTAGCGTGGCCGATGCTCGTCTTCTTTAGGATGCGGTAACATCAGGAGATCCCGGCGCTGCGAGGCCCGGCTCCGGAGAAGAACAACTGTCAGGAACGAAGGCCTCGAAATCCACCCCCAATCACGGTATCGTTCTCGCCCCCGTTGCCTTACGCTGCAACGGACAGCTGGAACTGACAACCGGAAGCGGCAGATTCAAACCACTACAAATGCCGGAGGAAAGATCACAGAAGCGCTTCACAGGAGGCTCCCAAGCACTGAGGATGTCACCTAGACAAGGGACAAAACGTCTGCAACACAAATTCCCAGCTCGGTGAACAGAACCACAACAACTTTATCTATTTATCCTATCCATGCCCCTCATGATTTTCTAAACCTCTATAAGGTCACCCCTCAGCCTCCGACACTTCAGGGAGAACAGGCTAGGGCTGTTCAGTCTCTCCCTGGAGCTCAAATCCTCCAACCCTGGCAACATCCTTGTAAATCTTTTCTGAACCCTTTCAAGTTTCACAACATCTTTCCAATAGGAAGGAGACCAGAATTGCACGCAGTATTCCAACAGTGGCCTAACCAATGTCCTGTACAGCCGCAACTCCTTTACTCAATACTCTGACCAATAAACAAAAGCATACCAAATGCCTTCTTCACTATCCTATCTACCTGCGACTGCACTTCAAGGTCTCTTTATTCAGCAACACTCCCTCAGACTTTACCTTTAAGTGTAGAAGTCCTGCTAAGATTTGCTTTCCCAAAATGCAGCACCTCGCATTTATCTGAATTAAACTCCATCTGCTACTTTTCAGCCCATTGCCCATCTGATCAAGATCCTGTTGTAATCTGAGGTAACCTTCGCTATCCACTATACCTCCAATTTTGGTGTCTCACAGACACTAACAGCCTTTCCCTACTCTTCCCACACACACACATATGTTTGTGGGGTGAATTTGTACTTGCAGAATTACATTGTACTTTGCTCAAAAACTGCATGAATCCATGTGTGATGCTGTTAAATTTTTTTTAGGTTAGAATCTGTCTAAACGTTATGGCACAGACAGCAGCACAGAGGGGACTAATACCTTCAATACATTATCTGGGCTGACATCAATTGTTAAAGTTCAGTTGAGAATGTAACTTTTTTAAAAAAGTTGTACAGTCTACATATGAAAGAAGTGAAACTAATATGGTCATTCTAACTGCTGAGAGACAACAAACAATCAAGGTATTTTTCAATGTATAATTTCAGTTACATCACACTGTGAACTTTTGCTATAAATTCTGTGTCTTACAATCGTGTACTCCACAACCACCTGATGAAGGAGCAGCACTCCGAAAGCTAATGCTTCCAATTAAACCTATTAGACTATAACCTAGTGTTGTGTGATTTTTAACTTTGACCGGGTAAAGTCCTCCTCCACTTGCCTGATGGCCCACAATCTCCGGATGTCCAGTTGCAGTAACTGAGTGAGACCTGTGGGACACAGGGGCTCTCTGACTCCCAGTCAAAGGCCCCAGATTTCGGGTTCACTTTGTGTGCCTGTTGCCAGGGGTGGGGACAGAGAGAGATGCAGGGAAAAGCCACAGAGAACGAGACAGAGACATTGAGGGGAGGATAGAGATATGAGATGGGAGGGACAGAATCACAAGTGGAAGGGACAGAGGCAGATGGAGGAGAGACAGAGACATGGGCGGGGCAGAGACACAGAGGGGGGAAGGGACTGAGACACCAGGGGTGAGGGGGGGAGCCATTCTGGTGTCTTTTATTACATGTGGACTTTTGCCTTGCATGATACTTCAACCTATGTGCAAGAGTTTTGTTTGGTTTTAATCATATGTGAAATATGGCCATCACTAGCGAGTCCAGGAATTATTGTCTATTAGTACCTTCCCTTGAAAATGTGGAACTCGATTCCCTCTCTAGTTTCTCTCCTATTTCCTGTCATACCATCTTTGAGCTAGTACTGCACATGAAATCCACTTCTTGTTCTCTGAATCATATTTCTGTTGAACTACTGATCACTCAACACCGTTTTTGGCCACATCTTAGCCAGTATTGTGGATAGTTTTATTTTGAAGTGCCATCCCTTTCTCTTCTAAACAAGCTATTTTCTCCTCAAAAAACTACTGACCTATCTTTCGTCAAAACTAATATCCCACCTTCAATCTTTCCTTGTTCTTGCACATGAATGCCTAATTACCTTTGGGAAGGTAGTGTCATTTGTCTTCTCAAATCACCACAATCTTTGGAATGAAACAGTGCTTTTACAGGATTTTCTCGGATTTTGATTCGCAACAATGAAGAAATAGCTGTATTATTCCAAGTCAGGATGATGTGTGCCTTTGAAGGGAACTTAAGGTGGTGGTGTTCCCATGCACCTGATGCCCAAAACCTTCTAGGATATAGTTTTTGAGGGCGATGTTGAAGGAGCTTGGGTAAATTGCTGCACTGCATCTTGTCAATATTAAACACTGCAGTCACTGTCACCATTGCTGAGGAAGAGAGAGAATGTTGAAGGTGGTGGTGAGCTGTCAATCAAGTAGGATGCTTTGCCGAAATAGTGCCAAGTTTTTTGTATGTTGTTTGAGTTATACTGAAGCAGACAGTTAGTATATATTACATCACACTTCAAAGTTGCATCTTGTAGAATGTGAATAAGCTTCAGTGAGACAGAAGATGAATTATTTGGGCAGAACTCCCAGCAACCTTCTTCCAGTCTAAAATGTATCCAGTTACCACTACTCTGTTTCCTATCATTCAAATAATTTCCTATCATTACTGCTACAATTCATTTTATTCCACATGCTATAACTGTACTCACAGGTCTGTTGCATAGCTCGATATTAAATGGAATTGCTTGAGTCCATTACCCAAGGAAGTACTCAGATGATCCTCTTTCTAAACTGTGGCTCATTCAGTGGGTAATTAAAATCCTGGCAGTCAGCTCCATGGATATTGTACTATGACTATTTAGAGTGCTGGGGGAAAAACTCCATTGTAGATGTACCAGAAGCATGCTTTGGCCTAGTCAGGAAATATTCAAAACAAAATTCTTAGCCACTTAACTCTCATCTGATTCTGTATGTCCCTGATTTCATTAGAAGTACAGCCTCCCCTCTCAACAACTACCACCCACACAACCACTACACCAGTCATGATCAACACTGCAAAAGAGACATGTGACTCATCCTCGAAATAATCAGGCCAATAAACCACTACTGTATATCGAGGCCAGGGACGTATTGTATACAATGTTTGCAATTGTTTTAAATCTCGAAAAAAATTGAATGTTTAGACTCTACTGTTCAATAGATAGGGTGGAAATGAATGATGCATGTGCACACTGCTCAGGAAGCAGAGACTTGCATTGCACGACAAACTGGCAACTTACTTTGAAAGACTTCAGAGGGGACACTTTTCATGCACTCAGGCACTCAGCTCACAGATTGGACCATGTTACATTTGAGAGCTGCTCACTTATTGATGACTGTCTTAAAAGACAGCTTTATTTCTCTTATGCTTCCTCTGTTCCAAACACCTCTCACAGGAAACACGAGTTCCTATGCCGAGTACTTCAATGATCTACTTATAAATGCAAAAATTAAGTATCAGAATAGTTAAGGTGCTATCTCTTAGCCTCTTGATTTCCACCCATGGATTGACTTCCTCTCCTTTAAAATCACAAAGAATAAGGTAATTATAATTTGGAGAGATGAAAATAATTTAGTTTTGATACTTTAGTTGCCTAGCAACTGCAGTGAGAACAGATAATTGACACAAATCTGACACCACATTGTGATCCACATTAAACTTCAAAGATGACGGCTAAGGGCAAGAATGAATTTTAAGGAGAAAGTTTTAGGTTAAACATAATTAACAGTATGGACCATTTTCGGAAAAAGCGACTCTTAGTCACTCTATTCTTTAGGATGATAATTTGCCTCAGTATCTACCTTAGTAATTGTTAACAGTATTTTGTGAACAATTCTGATTGTTGTAAGGATTACTTGGAACTAATTTCCTGAAAAGATGTAAATCATCACTTCAATAGTAAGTAAATTCTAGCAATGCTTCAAATTATGATAAGAAATAAATTTGTGGATTATGGTAAACTAAGAATATTCAATAGAAAAGTGAGAAGTATCTTGTTTGAACAATCTTGTGGTTTTATTAGCAGACTGCTTGTGTTCCAAGCCAAGAATATGTACCAAAAGTATTTTGACTGTATGAATCATTTATATGATATTTAATTCATTGTTTTTATTGTATGGCTGTTTGTCAGTTGTGCTTTGTGCAATTCTATTATTTAAACTGGTTTGTCAAGTTAAGCATACTGACTCCCATGACAGCTAGATTGAAGGTTTTGAAAGTGTTTAGATAATTTAGATTTGTACAAATTGTTTAAATTATTGGTTTCAAATCAAATCAACCGGTTCAAACCATTTAATTCCGATGCTTCCAATTTGACATAAATTTACAGGTATTAAGGGTACTAAGTTAATTAATAACACCAATATTAGCTTGAGAGCTAATGTGTGTTAGCTAGGTACTGCATACTGTATGTAGTTGGAGGCAAATGTGTGTAGTAAGTGTACAGAGACCATGAAATTGCACTATGACTTTGTTTAAAACATAAATCAGAAGACCTGAGTTCAGTTTCTGATTTGTATGGAGTTTACTGATCTTGATCATGGCACTAGTTAAAATGTGACATTTTGTGTGGATTGCCTAGGTACAAGACAAATCTGATTCCATGTTGATTCATACAAAATATATTGCAAATTAACCATCAGTGACTTATCTATTTAAATTTCTCACAACTGGCCCAATTGGTCTTGACCTATGGGTTCTTCATTGACAGTGCAAAACCAGTAATGCAGCTGTCATGATCTGAAAGCAATTATTATTGGTGTAGGGTCAGTAAATCATCCCAAAACTAGAAATTGAATCAAACTGAAAATTGCTGCCTAAATTTTGATTACTAGGTGAAGAAGATTTTGCTTAACTAAAGACATTGGATCTGTTTCACTGTGTGTTTTTGAATTAATCAAGTTCTTCACAAAGGGGGGGGACAAAATAGTTATAAATTTTACATCAATCTAATTAACAATTTGCAATAGGTAATCCTTAATGTTCTGATTTGGCATTTGAAAATGTTTTGAACTTGTAGTTTATTGGAGAATTGTCACTGTTTTCAGGATATTTAACAAAACCTGTTTTAAAAATAAAAGCAAATTACTGCGAATGTTTTAAGAATATTTTAAATTAGTGAAATATAAAGTCAGAGACTTGAATAAATTGTCTTGTTTATGGCACTTTAACTAATTTCATAATAGGTGACTAGTATAAAGTTTATGTTTGTTTATCATGGTTGATTGGATACCATAAATCCACAATCTACTGGGGATTGAATGTGCTAAGATTCCATTAAAGTAAGTGAAAATTGGGGTCTAATGACTCATTGCAATTTAATTATGTATTTAAGCACATGGACTTCTTTCCATTGTTTTTCCCTCTCCCTATTATCGGTAATTAGTTTTGTGACTTATTGATTGGGTTTAGATTTTCAAATCAGATTAGCAGAATACTATGGCTAAAATACCATGTGGTATTTTAACATTTGGTTGAGCTAGTTAAAAGCAAATTACTACTCTTACAAAAAATTTGTAAAAGTAAATTAGGTATGAGTTCAAATTTGGCAATGCATAAAGTACAATACAGACCACTTTCTTTCGAGGCAGTGTGTGAGGTGCCTCAGTATACGTGCCATTATGGGTGACATTTACAATGAACACTTACATTTTATTTCAAACACTTGAAGATGCATACAATTAGATGGTTTAAATGACTTTCAGCCCCTCTATGTATCATTAGTTAGAGACAAAAAAATGCACATGCTGGAACCCAAAGTAGGCAAGCAAGAGGCTGGAAGAACACAGCAAGCCAGGCAGCGTCAGGAAGTGGAGAAGTCAAAGTCTGGGGTACCCCCACATCACATCTTCCATATATCATGATGGGAAACTTTCATTGTCTCTCTTCCTTGAGCTCTGGTGATGTCTGTTGAAATATACTTGGAATCAGAATTTGCAATATTGGTGGCCTATTTGACCCTGAGCTGAGCTTTTAACAACAGTGTTAATTGCTAAAAGCACTTAAATTCACATTCATAACATCATCCATGCCAGCCCCTGCCTCAGCCCAACTACTTTTGAGATATATTTCGTTTCCAGATTAAATGGTTCAAATACTCTCCAGGTTGAAGATGCAAAGCAAGCTCATCTAATTCTGCACATATACTTTTGTAGATTCATATAGCACGGAAACATACTTCAGTCTGGCTGTTTGTTCCATATGCACACCACCCATTGCGTGAAAAGGTCCCTTTTAAAGTCCCCCCCTCACCTTAAACCTGTGCCTTCTAGTTCTGGATTTCCCCATCATAAGACCTTGGCTATTCACCCTATCCATGCTCCTCATAATTTTATAAATATATAAGGTCACCTCTTAGCCTCTGACGCTCCAGGGAAAAAAAAGCCTCAGCATATTCAGCCTCTTTGTATAACTTAAACCCTGCAGCCCCAGCAATCTTACCAGCATGATGTCTAAGTATCCTGCACTCACTAATTCAACATCACAAACTTAAGCTATATCCTCATTTTATACCTTCTGTAGCTTTGTTTGTCCCTATTACTTACCACCTCCAATCCCACATTCCTCCCAAGAACACTGCATTCCTCTAATTTTAGTTCTTTATGCACACACAACATGACCCCAAAATTAGCAACAATATCTTCTACTGTTGAGACTGGAGCTGTGAAACTTCATTGCTAAATTCTTTCCTTTTTCCTTCTTTCAAGACATTCTATAAAACTCTCTCTTTGTAACTGTTTTAATCACCCATGCAATCGTCTTGTCATTGACTCTGTCACTTTTTGCACTCAAGTGCTTGGGAGAGGTAGGCTCATGATACAAAGGTGGAACTAGGTGATCTTAGTAATGGAGAGGTGGGCCACCAAGTCTCAGGATCAGAGAGGACACCAGAATTGAAAGCCGTTTGTTTCAGGTGAGAGAGTGGCCAGGTAGGGGAATCTAATTTAATGGACAAGGAACAGTTTATGGCAGAGATAGGCTTTTTAAAAAAATTGATGTTCTAGAACAAGTTCCATCATGTTTTCCTGTGGTAAAGTTGCTGTGAAAAGTAATTTAAAATTTTTTTTTGTTTAATTTCAATAACTAGCTTCGGTATGTTTTAACATACATAAAATTAGAATTCAGAATTATCATTCACATCTGTATTCACTTGAGTGCTGAGTCAATAAAGTATGGTGCTGGTAAAAACACAGCAGGTCAGGCAGCACCTGAAGAGCAAAAGGGTTGATGTTTCACACTTAACCCTTCGTCAGGACTTGAGTGCTTGCAATAACACACATTGGTTGGCTGACTTCCAAAAGTTAACAAATGGAAGTAGAATGGTTTAATAATTTATACCTCTAGTTATTTGTGTTTTTTTGATCTGTTGATTGAAACCTTTTGCTTTAGATTAGATTAGATTCCCTACAGTGTGGAAACAGGCCCTTCTGCCTAACAAGTCCACACCGACCCTCCGAAGAGTAACCTGCCCAGTCCATTTCCCTCTGACTAATGCACCTAACACTATGGGCAATTTAGCATGGCCAATTCACCTGACCTGCACATCTTTGGACTATGAGAGGAAACCGGAGTAGATCTTAACTCTTAAATCGGAATGACCATTGAAATTGAAATGGTTGGATTAGCTGTGAGCTAGTTGCAAGTAGCTTCATGTGATACTATCTGGAACAGCAAATGTTTAATTGACTTGGACCTATGAGATCATGATTGTGTTGGTTGATCAAATATTCCAGTTGACCACGAGGTCCACAAAATCAATGTAAAAATACTCACCAAGTAATAGAAACGTAGAGAAAGGGTGTATATGTATCACTAATATACTTTATTTATAGCAAAAATTACTTGAATTTAGATAAGTGTGAGATGCTGTATTTTGGAAAGGCAAATCAGAGCAGTCTTTATGCAATTAATGGTATGGTCCTGGGGAGTGTTGCTGAACAAAGAAACCTTGGAATGCAGGTTCACACTTCCTTGAAAGTGGAATCGCGGGTAGATAGGATAATGAAGATGATATTTGGTACATTTGCCTTTATCAGTCAGTGCATTGAGTACAGAGGAACCTTGATTATCCAAATGAGATGGTTGGGCACTATTTCATTCGTATAATTGATTGGTTAATTGATTCAATGCCTCTCCTTTGGGGCTCGGAGTTTTCTGTTAAGTCTGCTCCCCAATCAGGAGACTAGGCAGCAACACACTGTGTGCGGGTCCCCGCCCGTCCAATGCCGGTCCCCAACCGCATCCCTGGCCCCAACACCACCCCCTGTCTGCTCCGACCCCCCCACCTCCTAACCCTGTCCAACACAGCCCCCCATCGAAAACCGCTTCCCGTCCAACACCGCACCCCCATCCAATACTGTCCCTCTGCCAGCCCCCACCCAGTCAGCCACCAAACCCGCTC
>NC_057732.1:16125695-16130533 GCF_004010195.1 Chiloscyllium plagiosum | reverse complement strand
ACCGTCCCCATTCCTCCGACACCGTCCCCCAACCCCAAAACCTGTCCAACTCGGACCCCCTTTCCCCCCAACCCTATCCAACACTGCCCCCAGCTCTGCTCCCCGATCTGCCCCCATCCACCTCTGCTTCCTCTCCAGGGCAGCCAGACTTGACACCAACAACAAGACTGCTGCTGTTGCTGCCTTTTGGGGGATGAGTCTCCAAATAGTGTGCGCACGCACACACACACAACTTTTTACTGCAACAAACCTTTTGACAGGTTCCACCTTTGTTCTGTACAGGACAATGTTGGAGAGATTATCTGGGGAAGGGGGGGTTTAGGGTACACGCCTGTGTAGAACACCAGGGAAAGTGTTGGGAGGGAGAGAGGGGGCGGGAGGTCAGACATTTTGAGACGGTGCCTGGGCTCCCATCAATATCCAGGACTGTTCTTGGCAACATTTCAGTGAGCCGAATTCACTTTTAATCGCTGTAAACAAAAGACGCGATCAGTGTTGGAAACGTGTCTCTGATGTAATGTTTCTATTGGGACGTTGAGATCTCCTTCAGATAATCCGATATTTGGATAATTGATATTTGGATAATCAAAGTTCCTCTGCGGCTGTGGAGGACATTGGCTCAGCTACTTTTGGAATATTGCGTGCAATTCTGGTCTCCCCCCTATTGGAAGGATGTTGTGAAATTTGAAAGGGAAGAGAAAAGATTCACTAGGATGTTGCCAGGGTTGAAGGATTTGAGCTATAGGGAGTGGCTGAATAGGTGGAATATTTTCCATGGAACATTGGAGGACCTTATAGAGATTTATGAAATTATGAGGGGCATGGATAGGATGTATAGGCAAGGTCTTTTCCCTTGTCCAAAATGAGAGGTTTAAGTTGAGGGGGGAAAGATTTAAAGTGGACCTTGAGGCAACTTTTTCTTGCACAGGGTGATGCATGTATGGAATGAGCTGCCAGAGGAAGGAGGTTGAGGCTAGTGCATTTACAACATTTAAAAGAAATTGAATGGGTAAATGAACAGGAAGGGTTTAGATGTTAAAAGTGAGGACTGCAGATACTGGAGATCAGAGTCAAGATTAGAGTGTTGCTGGAAAAACACAGCAGGTCAGGCAGCATCTGAGGAGCAGGAAAATCGACGTTTCGGGCAGGAGCCCTTCATCAGGAAGGGCTCCTGAAGAAGGGCTCCTGTCCGAAATGTTGATTTTCTTTGCTGTGTATCTCAATAATTCTCTTATGATTGACTAATAAAACAATATATTTATCAAATAACAAAATTCTCTTTAACTGACCAACAAAAAGCGCAAAAGGTTATACTTATCAGAAAGATGGACAAGACTTTAAACTGAATAGCAAATCCAGAACCCAAATTGTTGAAAGGAAATGTTACTTTCCCTGAGAAAGAAACCTTTGGTTTTCATGCTGACTAGAATTTGGCTCAGGGACAGATATATCTGCCCTGAGGTAAAACTAGTTGTGCTTACAGGGAACCTGAGAAAATAAACCTCCAGAACCGGTTAGTTTGCATCCGAAACTCAGCCCGTGATAACTCTTCAGGATAATTGAAGTATAGTAGTTCAGAAAATGGTTCTTAAAACCCACTTTTCCCTATCTAATTCTAGAAGTATTAGTTTCCCCCCAAGGGATCTGCACTTCTTAATTAAAAGCATTTCTGGAAATCTATATTGCTAATAATGTGGTATTGTCAATTTGCCCATATGGGCACATTACCTTAAATATATGACAATAGGATTATTTTAGAGAGTTATCTTTAAAATTACTTATTGGCAGTGCAGGCAATAAGGCCATGGAGCTGCTTTGTCTCTTTCCTTCTCAAGGTTTGTTCTTCAAATACAGACAGTTATTATTTTATAATGTTGGTCATTAATTATTCATTCTTCATTTACAGTAAAATTGAGGTACTGCTAATCCATAATCTGTTTCTATTTGTTGCTTACTTTATTGAATTAGATATATTACTTACAGTGTGGAAGCAGGCCCTTTGGCCCAACAAGTCCACACCGACCCTCCGAAGAGCAACCCCCCAGACCCATTCCTCTACATTTACCCCTTCACCTAACACTACAGGCAATTTAGCATGGCCAATTCACCTAACCTGCACATTTTTGGACTGTGGGAGGAAACCCATGCAGGCATGTCGAGAAAATGCAAACTCCACACAGATAGTTGCCTGAGGCGGGAATAGAACCCGGATCTCTGGCGCTGTGAGGCAGCACTGCTAACCACTGTGTCGCCCAACACTTCCTCGTAAGTGTTCTGAAATTGTGTTCTTGAGTTTGCAGTGGCTGCACAAAATGGCTTCATTGCTTGTCAGACTATCAAATACATGTATTGTGGAAGGCTTCTAAACAAACTAGATCCAGGAGTAAAAATTAAAAATCCAGATCTATTTGCAAAATGCACTGTTTAAAACCTGCCAGCAACATGGTTGTTGTTCTGTAAATTGTGTAATAGTCCTGATTATACCATAGAACAAATATTTCTGCATAACTGGTCTTTTGTTTCCTGGAGTCTGAAACTTTGGATCTCTCTGTACATTTGGATTCAAGTGGCACTGTTCATGAGAACATAACTCTCTCTTTTAGAGTCATAGAGTCATAGAGATGTACAGCATGGAAACAGACCCTTCGGTCCAACCGTCCATGCCAATCAGATATCCCAATCCATTTAGTACCAACTGCTAGCACCTGGCCCATATCCCTCCAAACCCTTCCTATTCATATAACCATCCAAATGCCTCTTAAATATTGCAATTGTACCAGCCTGCACCACATCCTCTGGCAGCTCATTCCATACAAGTACCACCCTCTGCGTGAAAAAGTTGCCCCTTAGGTCTCTTTTATATCTTTCCCCTCTCACCCTAAACCTATGCCCTCTAGTTCTGGACTCTCCGACCCCAGGAAAAGACTTTGCCTATTGATCCTATCCATGCCCCTCATAATTTTGTAAACCTCTATAAGGTCACCCCTCAGCATCCGACGCTCCAGGGAAAACAGCCCCAGCCTGTTCAGCCTCTCCCTGTAGCCGAGATCCTCCAGCCCTGGCAACATCCTTGTAAATCTTTTCTGAACCCATTCAAGTTTCACGACATCTTTCCGATAGGAAGGAGACCAGAATTGCACACAATATTCCAACAGTGGCCTAACCAATGTCCAGTACAGCCGTAACATGACCTCCCAACTCCTGTACTCAATACTCTGACCAATAAAGGAAAGCATACCAAACACCTTCTTCACTATCCTATCTACCTGCGACTCCACTTTCAAGGAGCTATGAACCTGCACTGCAAGGTCTCTTTGTTCAGCAACACTTCCCAGGACTTTACCATTAAAGTGTATAAGTCCTGCTAAGATTTCCTTTCCCAAAATGCAGCACCTCGCATTTATCTGAATTAAACTCCATCGGCCACTTCTCAGCCCATTGGTCCATCTGGTCCAGATCCTGTTGTAATCTGAGGTAGCCCTCTTCGCTGTCCACTACACCTCCAATTTTGGTATCATCTGCAAACTTACTAACTTAACCTCTTATGCTCGCATCCAAATCATTTATGTAAATGACAAAAAGTAGATGGCCCAGAACCGATCCTTGTGGCACTCCACTAGTCACAGGCCTCCAGTCTGAAAAACAACCCTCCACCACCACCCTCTGTCTTCTACCTTTGAGCCAGTTCTGTATCCAAATGGCTAGTTCTCCCTTTATTCCATGAGATCTAACCTTGCTAATCAGTTTCCCATGGGGAACCTTGTCGAATGCCTTACTGAAGTCCATATGGATTACATCTATTGCTCTGCCCTCATCAATCTTCTTTGTTACTTCATCAAAAAACTCATTCAAGTTTGTGAGACATACTTTCCAACACACAAAGCCTTGTTGACTATCCCGAATCAGTCCTTGCCTTTCCAAATACATGTACATCCTGTCCCTCAGGATTCCCTCCAACAACTTACACACCAACGAGGTCAGGCTTACTGGTCTATAGTTCCCTGGCTTGTCCTTATCACCCTTCTTAAACAGTGGCACAACGTTTGCCAACCTCCAGTCTTCTGGCACTTCACCTGTGACTATCGATGATACAAATATCTCAGGAAAAGGCCCAGCAATCACTTCTCTAGCTTCCCACAGAGTCCTCGGGTACACCTGATCAGGTCCTGGGGATTTATCCACCTTTAACCGTTTCAAGACAATCAGCACTTCCTTCTCTGTAATCTGGACATTTTGCAAGATGTCACCATCTATTTCCCTACAGTCTATATCTTCCACAGTAAATACTGATGCAAAATATTCATTTAGTATCTCCCCCATTTTCTGTGGCTCCACACAAAGGCCGCCTTGCTGGTCGTTGAGGGGCCCTATTCTCTCCCTAGCTACCCTTTTGTCTTTAATATATTTGTAAAACCCCTTTTGATTCTCCTTAATTGTATTTGCCAAAGCTATCTCATGTCCCCGTTTTGCCCTCCTGATTATACTCTTCTAAGGATTCACTTGATCTATCCTGTCTGTACTTGACATATGCTTCCTTCTTTTTCTTAACCAAACCCTCAATTTCTTTAGTCATCCAGCATTCCCTATACCTACCAGCCTTTCCTTTCACCCTGACAGGAATATACTTTCTCTGGATTCTCGTTATCTCATTTCTGAAGACTTCCTATTTTTCACTCGTCCCTTTACCTGCCAACATCTGGCCCCGATCAGCTTTTGAAAGTTCTTGCATAATACCATCAAAATTGTCCTTTCTCCAATTTAGAACTTCAACTTTTAGATCTGGTCAATTACTATTTTAAAACAAATAAAATTATGGTCGCTGGCCCCAAAGTGCTCCC
>NC_057732.1:16120674-16125081 GCF_004010195.1 Chiloscyllium plagiosum | reverse complement strand
GAGATCTCCTTACAAGTTTGTTTCTCAATTTCCCTCTGACTATTGGGGGGTCTATAATACAACCCCAATAAGGTGATCATCCCTTTCTTATTTCTCAGTTCCACCCAAATAGCTTCACTGGATGTATTTCCAGGAATATCCTCCCCCAGCACAGCTGTAATGTTATCCATTATCAAAAATGCCACACCCCCTCTTCTCTTGCCTCCCTTTCTATCCTTCCTGTAGCATTTGTATCCTGGAACATTCAGCTGCCAGTCTTGCCCATCCCTGAGCCATGTTTCCGTAATTGCTATGATATTCCAGTCCCATGTTCCTAACCATGCCCTGAGTTCATCTGCCTTCCCTGTTAGGCCTCTTGCATTGAAATAAATGCAGTTTAATTTATATTCCTACCTTGTCCCTGATCAGTGCTAGTTTGTGGCAAATCAGTCATTTGTGACAATGATAAAGAAGTAAACTTGTTTACTTTGCCACAGAATTTGCCAAGGAGATGCAGCAGCATGAACTACAGTCAACACGCAGTCTCTGGGTTGAGCCAGTGGGTTCTATGTTACCGGTCATAAGGAGCAAGTGTGTTATGTACAACTGCTAAGAGTCCAAATAACTGAAAAGAATGCAGTTACAGTTATTGTTATTATGCATTAAATTACCTTGTTGATAGAAGAATATTGCTGTTATTGTTAAGAATCTGTCAACTAGCACTGATCATTACGCCCAAGACACAATAGATAAAAAGAAGGATTGGCAACAAACTACAAAAACAATCCTGAGATATTACCTTTGAAGTGTTGCTTTATATTTAGTACCTTGCTCCTCAGACTATATGTGTAGAAACTCTTTCCATTTCCTAACTGATCTTTGGCACCAATACGGACCACCAGAATTGGGTCCTTTCCCACTCATTGTAATTTCATCACTAAGAGCAGATGATCAGAACTCTTCAAATAAGTGGTCAACTCAACCTTCTGGACTCTAGTTCTTTTCTGCAGAGAACAATGTTGACATCCCCAAACTACTTCACTCCACCTCCACTCCCCCGCCCCACCATTGCTATACTATCCTCTACCACCATTACGTTTCGTTTTGCAACCTCCGTAGTCCACTAACTTAATCATCCTGCAGCCACCAACTCATTCAAACCTGCTGGAAGAACTTCAATGCTGATGACCATTTGCAATGGCAGTATTGGGAAGGGGATGACCTAGTAATATTGTCGCTAGACAATTTATTTAAAGACCCCAATAATATTCTGGGGACCAGGTTTTGAATCCTGTCATGGCAGATAGTCAAAGTTAAAAATCATGCCATACCAGGTTATTGTCCAGCAGGTTTATTTGGAAGTACTAGCTTTTGGAGCGCTTGCTTTTTCATCAGATAGCTGTGGAGCAGGGCAAAGATTACAATGTCATGCAACTGAAATGATATATTGAACGAACCTAGATTGCTGTTAAGTCTTTCATCTTTTAGAATGGGTGGTAGGTTTTGGTTCATTAATATTGAAATTCCACAATTTCTTTTAAGTCGCATTCTCGAGATAACTTAAGATTTTATAAAAGAAGATGACATTTCAGCATTCTAAGTTCAGACAGTCCATTAAAAATGTGAGGTTTGAGTCTGTTTGTATCCCAATCTTGAGTCAGATTGGTTCAATTTCCAAGTGGAATTTATAAAATAGTACATGGACTGACTGCCTGCATTGACTGCCTGCTGACGGTGTGTTTTTCAAGAAAAATAGAATGTATCTGCAAATATAATTTTGCAAATGCAAATTTACCCCATAGACTTGCATGTGTGTATGCATGTATAAGAGAGAGAGTGAGTGCATGTGAGAAAGTGTGTGTGTGCATGCTTGGAAAAGTGTGTATGTGTTATGGAGTATAAGCCTGTGAGAGGGTGTGATTGTAGGGGTTGTATGTGTGTGCATGAATGAGAGCGTGAAAATGAGAGAGGGTCTGTGTGAGTATGTAAGAGTGTGTGTATATATGAGTGTTTGTGTGTGTGAGAGAGTGTATAGTGTAGTGGGGTCATCTGTAGTGTGACATGAACTCAATGTCCCAATTAAGACCATCCTCATGAGTACCGAACATGGCTATCAGCCTCTGCTCGGCCACTACAGGTGATCTCACTACACGAAACTCTCTTGCTCTCTCACTCACACACACACATTTTTACAAACTTTTGCTATAAATTCTGTGTCTTATGGTCTTGCTCCACAGCTACCAGATGAAGGAGCAGTGCGCCAAAAGCTAGTGCTTCCAAATAAGCCTGTTGGACTATAACCTGTTGTATGATTGTTAACTTTGTCCGCCCCAGTCCAACTCCGGCTCCTCAACATCCTGGCAGGTGGTGGAATTTAAAATGACCATCTCACAAAAGAGACTCTAAGTACAGTCCCTTGACATTCAATGGTATTATCATTGCTGAATCCCCCACTATCAACATGCTGTTCAAAATCTATGATGGACTAGCCATCTAAATACTGTGCCTACAAAAACAAGTCAAAATCTAGAAACCTGTATGAGTAACTCACGTCCTGGTTCCCCAATGCCTGTTCATCATTTACAAGGCAGAAATCATGTCTGTGGTTGTAATACTCTCCACTTGCCTGAATGAGTGCAGCTCCAACAACACTCAAGAAGCTTGACATTTCCAAGGACAAAGCAACCTATTTGATTGGTACTAACCTCAAATATTCATTTCATCTGTCACTGGCAGTCAGTAGGAACTGTGCACAATCTACAAGTTCCAGGCTGAAATTCAACAAGCTTGTATGGTGGTATTTTCCAAACCCACAACCACAATGGTGTAGAAGGGGAAAGATAGCGGTAATGCATTAACACCACCATTGCGGTACTGTCACTGTTGCTGTATCAAAATCCTAGAATTCCTTTCCTAACAGCATTGAGGGTGTAGCTACATCAAGTGGGTTACAATGGTTCCCAAAGGCAGTTCACCACTTACTTCTTAAGGGCAACTAGAGGTGATGATAAATGCTGGTCCAGCATTTATTGTCCAATAAATGCTGAATCTGACATCCTTGCATGAATAAAACAAAGATGTCTTTACCCTAGATCAGACTAGCACCAAGGAGCTATGACACATCATTTGTCCCGCCAGGCTTAATGTGTTTTAAGTAACTACCAATTATTTTATTCAGTTATATATTTTTCTTAGTTATATATTTCATTAACCTCACCACCATTCCTGTTTAAACCTTATGAATAGAATAAACTCTAACTATTTACCAAATGTTCACCAAAATGCATCTTCCTCTGTAGCAAAGTAATAATCAATTTTATCAACGTGTAAAACATTGTAAATATGGACAATACATCTGTACAAAAGATAAGGCTGAAGGATTTCAAGTGCTGAATACATGATCTGTCTTGGTCTCCTTTTGAAGGCTCCTAGTATTGTAGATGTGAGTCTTCAGTAACTCCGTGATATCAAGAAACAATTGAAGACACTGAATAGTAGAAGGTTATATTACTCTGAAATGAGCTACACCACAAAAGCTGTTCCAGGACACCCATAACCTTGGCACTTCCTGACAAAGTGGAAGATTGTCCAGGTATATCTTGTACCCATAAAGCAGGCAAATTCCACCCAGCCAAGAACCATGTGTCTGTCTACTCTCAAATACTAATAAAGTAATGAAGTGACCTTCCCTTGAACACAAGATCAGAAATGAAGCTGTTTGCTGATGATTGCAAAATGTTCACAATGACTCAGATGCTGAAATAGTCCATGTCCAAACATAGCAAATTTTTGACAACATTTAGTCTTGTGTTCACAAATGGCAAGTAATATTCATGCCCCACAAGTGCCAGACAATGGTGATCCACCAACAAGAGAGAATTTAACCGTTACCTTTTGAGATTGAATGTTACAACCACAACTGAATCACACATTATCAACAGTTTAGAGTTTACCATTGAGCCAAAGTGAACTGGACAAGCCACATAAACACTGTGGCTACAAGAGTAAGCCAGTGGCAATGAATCCTGTGGCAAATAATTCATCAAGTGACTCCCCAAAGCCTATCCACCATCTAAGGCAAAGGTCAGGAGAGTGATGGAATATTCCTCACTTACCTGGATGATAACAACTCCAACATCATTTGAGATTATTTTCCAGAGTTTGATAGATTCGGGGTCGGTTCCTGAGGATTGGAGGGTTGCTAATGTTATACCATTTTTTAAGAAAGGTGGGAGAGAGAAAGCAGGAAATTATAGACCAGTTAGTCTGACCTCAGTGGTGGGAAAGATGCTGGAGTCTATTATAAAGGATGAAATTACGGCACATCTGGATAGTAGTAACAGGATAGGACAGAGTCAGCATGGATTTATGAAGGGGAAATCATGCTTGACTAATCTTTTTGAATTTTTTGAGGATGTAACTCTGAAG
>NC_057732.1:16092899-16119958 GCF_004010195.1 Chiloscyllium plagiosum | reverse complement strand
ACTCTCTGGATTCATTTAAGAAAGAGTTGGATAGAGCTCTCAAAGATAGTGGAATCAAGGGTTATGGAGATAAGGCAGGAACAGGATACTGATTAGGAATGATCAGCCATGAACATGTTGAATGGCGGTGCAGGCTCGAAGGGCTGAATGGCCTACTCCTGCACCTATTGTCTATTGTCTATTGTCTATTTGACAAAGCAGCTCACTTGATTGGTCACATCCATCAATATTTGTTCCCTTTGAAACCAAAGTTCAGGAGCAGTAATGTGCAAGGTGCAATGCAGACATTTACAAAGACACCTTAGACAACACCTTCTAAGCACACAACCACTATAATTTAGAAAGACAAGGACAGCAGATACATGGGAACACCTCCACGTGTTCCCATCCAAGTCACTCATCATTTTGACTTGAAATTTATGTCACTATTCCTTCAGATTCACTGCATCAAAATCTTGGAACTCTCTTCTCCAAGGAAAAACAGACATAAAAAATATAATAATACTCGGTAATGGTCAGAATGGACATCTATTTTGAAGTAGAGTTAAAAAGGGTGGTGCTGGAAAAGCTCATTAGGTCAGGCAGGATCCAACGAGCAGGAGAGCCGACGTTTTGGGAATAAGCCCTTTACACAAGAAGATAGGACCAGAATTTCTCATTCACCTGTTTCACTGATACTTCCTTCTGGGTCCTAGTTGCATTTTTGGCATCACAGCAATCAGGAAGGCAGCTCACAACCATCTTCTTAATTAGGCTGTGCAAAAAATACTGGCCAGGCAATATCCACATTCCTTGAAGATTTTTTAAAATTCTACTTAGCAATAGCTCTTGTGTATACAAGTAGGTTTCCTTTACAAGGTGGAGGGGCACAGGCTTGCTTAAACATGCCTTCCTGAGTATGCAGCAAGTCAGCACATATTTCGCTGCACACTCAATAACTGAAATGAAGAGACAGTACTACATTTTCTGAAAATGGTAATCACAGTGGCTTTCCTCCTCTATGCTATCTCAACTTTAGTCACCACATTCTATCTGTCATTTTCTCGTTCAGCGCATGCCTTCTGAAAAAGACTTGCATCCACAGCAGCTCATTATTTCTCTGTTCTCACTATATCCATTTCATTATATTCATATTACCAGGCAAAGAGTTGAGCAGAGATAACAGATATTTAAAGGCTAAATGCTCACTTAGGCATTTATTTATTTTAAAATGAATTTGCTGCAGCCCATTTTGGGTATTTCAGTTTGACACTGGCAATTGGATATCGTTGAATTTAGATATGGACAATGGTATTATGTGCTTTACCAGATTTGGTAATTTGCCTGCAAATAGTGAGTCTTTGGAAATTATCTTTAGATAACTTCCTGATGATCGTTTAGAGCTGTTAAACCAAGAGATCCTTCAGTCATGTTTCAGATCTTAGCTTTGATTCCATCTGGCTGGATCTGTGAGAAGATTTTTCATGTTTTCCAATGTATTTTTTCTGGCTTCAAAATCTTTAGAAGCAAAAGGAGCTATATTACAGCTTGAGAGTAATTTTGTTACTTCACCCCACTTGGAGGAAGAGAACAGGCTGTCAGGAAATCAGAGAAGCACAGAGAGATATGTATATAGTCCCAAATATAATCTAAATCACTACATGGGCTACCTTTAAAATTACTTCATTGGCGTAAAGTGCTTTGGTAGCTGGTAGCTGTGAAAAGTGCTCAAGAGAAATGATTTGATTGATTTGATTTATTATTGTCACAGTGCAATGAAAAGTTTTTTTTCCTGCAGTACAGACAGATTTACCATACAAAGATGATATAGCAGAGTGAAGTATACCAAGTTACAGCTGCAAAGAAGTGTACAAAACACAGGATCGGTGTTAAATTTCAGTGTCTTTCTTTGCTTACTTTTACCCTATAGAGTTCGTGTATATATATCAGTGATCTCTATACGGGCAAGAAACAGTGGAGCAGCATTTGTTCACAGATTTCTTACAGTGAAATCAAACTCTTCCAGCTTGCTAAGCACTGCTCAAAGCACACATAAGATGAATTTTATTTCACTCTGGGATCTTTTAATGAAGAGGCTGCCATGCAAAGACACAGTCTAGCTGAAAGATGTACTGGGCCTGTGTGGAATAGGCAATGAGCTTGCATCGTGTTCAGCTGCACAGTGAATTTGTTGAAATGAAGAGACTATGCAAAGCATTCCTGAACATCAGAGCAATTGAAGATTTTTCCTAGCCTCTGGGCCAAAATTCATCTTCTTCTTGAGGCAGTAATATTGAGGCTACGATATCTGCCATTTCCATCTCTTCCTCCGAGGTCTCTTTGATACAAGGTAGGGGGGGAGAGCCCATGGGTTCTGACAGCCTTGCCAGATATACTGAAGGGCCAGGCATGTTTTACTGCTGGTCGCTTTGCGAGGTTTCAGCTTTCATATGGTCCATGTGCTGGTTCAGGACTATCTCTCCTACCCAAACTTTGTTCATCATGGAAACTGACCTCATATCAACCATGACTCTTACCTGTGCAGGGTCATTCCTGTGGTTTTAACATCAAAGTTCGACCCCTGAAATCAGCTGCCTCTCTTACTTAGAGGAGACTTGTATCCAGTATTGGAGTTCCTAATGTCAGTTCATCCTCCAGCTCAGGTCTAGACGATCAGGTTTAACCTGGTACAGAGTCTCCTCTCCAACCCAAGGAAAGACCTAAGCTCAGGTATGGATGTGAGAGCTGTGATCACACTCACTTTATCTTCCAGCTGGTATAACCTGATCTTGTTAACTCTGTAGCTCAAGAAAGTCACTTGGGGAGCCTGGAACACACATTTTTCCCTCCTAAGGCATACGCCCACCTTAGAGAAATGTTTAAGCACTATGTCCAAGTTCTCTAAATATTCTTTATTGGTCTTCCCAGATTTTAGCACGACATCCAGATAAATGGCGACCTGGGGTAGATCTTGTAAAATGTTCTTTATCATCTGATGGAAAATTGCACAAGCTGATGATAAACCAAAAGGCAACCTTGTATATTGGTACAAACCCTTATGGGTATTAATTGTAGCATACTTCTGGGCATCCTTATCTAATAGCAATTGCAGATACACATGGCTCATGTCTAGCTTCATGAAGGACAAACCCCACCCTGCCAGTTTTGCGTACAATCATCATAGAATCATATAATCCCTACAGCGTGGAAACAGGTCAAATGGCCCAACAAGTCCATGCCAAACCTCCAAAGAATATCTCATTTATACCCATTCCCCTACCCTATTACTTTACATATCCCCTGACTAATGCACCTAACCTACACATCCCTGAACACTATGGGCATTTTAGCATGACCAATTCACCTAACCTCCACATCTTTAGATTGTGGGAGGAAACTGGAGCACCCAGAGGAAACCCACACAGATGTGGAGAGATTGGAATTGAAGCCGGGTCCCTGTTGCTGTGAGGCAGCAGTGCTAACCACTCTACAGACAAAATTGAACATTTATTCGGCAGTGAAAAGCAGTTTACTGTTTGTTTAAATCCTCATCAGGCTTCAGAATCAGTATGACTGATGCTGCCCATTCCACAAACTGGACTGGTTCCCATGATCCCTTCGCTTTCCAGCCTTCTGATTTCTGATGGCCTTGCAGAATTATGGATTTGCTTCTTGGTCAATGTGTAAGGTGGCCTTCGTCCCTTTGATAGTCCCCAGACATTCTTGAAAAACTTTCAATATTTAATTAGGACTTCACTCAGGGAGCCATTTTTTATTGAAAAATGTTGAGCCAATCATGGAATATTTATCAACCAATTTCGCCCCATCAAGCTTGGGCCCAAATCTTTTACTACAATCATTGGTTACTAAACTGCTTCTCATGTGAGACCTGAACCAAAGTTGTACCCTTAATCTGTAGGGGTTCCGCGGTATGTGTTCTCAGCCCGACTGAGGTCTTATGCAAACTTAAGGGTTGAGGTCCAGAGCAAATTTTGCTAGTGCTTTGTTCCATAATCACTGATTAATCTAATCTAAAAAAAATCCAGCTGTGCCAGTGTAGACCTCTATTAGAACTAGGTGACCATTTAGCCAGACATTTAATTTGTTTGAATGTTGCTAAGCAACTTAATTGTACTCAACCAGCTGTACATGGACTTTTCAGGGTGTGCACTCTCCTGGCTACCAACCTATGAGTTTTCTTACTTCTTCAGGCCTAGTGGGGGTGTTTTGCTGTCTCACTTCAGGCTAGTGGGGCTGTCCACTTACCGGCAACAACTGAAATGGCCTGCTGACCAAGATCCTTGAGAAAATTTTAATTGTTTGGCCAAGCATTGACTTTGTTTTGGGTTTTGCTGTGTGCTGACCTAGAGTCCCTTTGTTCAAGAAATATCCTGAATGAGGCTGTGCAATTGCCTTCACTCAAGTGGTATTCCCTGAGCTCAGTCAGACTGGCAAGGATGTCCATTTTTGTCAGAATACCCTACAACTCATAAGCTTGGCTAGCTGCATTTTCCAATGAAAAAGCCAATTGAATTATCTGTTTAGTGTCCAGTTGGGCTTCAGCTAGTTGGAGTTTTTACATGGTCACATTGTTAATGGGATTAATAGGATTAAACCAAAATTACATGCCTCTGCCAGTTGTCTTAATCTCGTTAAAAATCTTGATACAGATTCCCTGGTTCTCGATCCACTGTGTAAAACCAATAGCGTCTCAGAATTAGAGGAGGCTTGAGGTTTTTATATTCCTTTGTGAAATTCACAAATTCTTGAAAAAGCTGACAAAGCTGTGGGCCCATAGGAGAATTACTCATTGTTTTTTGTCTGCCCCACTGCCATTTGCCAGAAAAGTAATGGGCCTTGTCTTCGACAGCATGGTTGAATGGGTCAAGCTCCCCAATAATAGCATGATGCCAGAAATACTTTCCCCAATTTACACACAATCATTCCAAGCAAATTTCTTTGGAGCATGTTTTTCTTTCATCAGCACTGAAATAGCTGCACATCGGCTGATATCCTGTCACCAAATCACCCCTTATTTACCCGTGCATTGTATATGACAGTGACCCATTTAGCTCAGAGCCAGCTCCTGGAGTGAACAGAACCCCTGACACTTCTCTTTATATCTTTCAGCTAGGACTCCTATTTGGACTCCCTGGTTAACATGCTCAATCAGGGAAGTCATATTCTGTTAATTCCCACTAGTTGACCTCAGTCCTATCACTACAGAAAACATTCAATGTTTTGGCCTCAAGCACTTTCTGTGGCAGAGAATCCCATGGCTTGCCACTCTCTGGTTGAAAAAAAATTCTTCTCCTTTCAGTCGTAAGTAGTCTACTCTGTATCCTTAAGCTATGATCCTGGTTCTGGACTCCTTGGTCATCAAGAGCATCCTTCCTACAGTTACTCTGTCTACTCCTCAGGTTCAGGATAAGCATCATCAGAGAACTTTGCATCCTCAGTGGAATGCATAGTAAGTTGGAGGGATTTGGACCTGGTGCTGCCAGAGGAAGTGGTGGATGCTGGTACAATTATAATATCTAAAAGGCATCTGATGGGCATATGAATAGGAAGGGTTGAGAGAGATATGGGCCAACTGCTGACAAATGGGACTTGATTAATTTAGGATATCTGGTCAGCATGAACAGTTGGACCAAAGGGTCTGTTTCCATGCTGTACATCTCTATGACTGTATGTGCAGAGCATGTGATCAGAAGCTGGGGTAAGCAGAATGTACATTGTAAAAGGTCACTTTCCAGACAGCAAACAAGGCTTCTAGCTTTGTTGAAGATCTAAAATATGACAACATGAAAGCCCTGTCTTAAAACAAAATCTGCTTTATCCTGTATTTGAAGTAGTTAGAAAGCTTAAGACCTGCCTTGACAAATGCAGAGACTAAGAAAAATACATCTCTCAATTTTTCAATGTTCTGTTGCAAGACCTCAGCACTCAGCATTCTATCGTCAATATGGCAACCAGATCACTGTAACTATAGATTGTGTCATCAACTCCTGTAGCTTCAATCAAAACTCAAATTATGTCATTCTGACTTTGGGTGTCTTTTGTAAAGACGGTTATTACCTGAAAGGGGGACTGACATTTTTGGATAAGCTCCACCCATCAGGTTGATTTCATGGAGGAGCTAACATGAATTTTTAAGGAGTAAGCAATACGAATTATCAATGTCCAATGTAACCTCTTTTGTGTACCAGAATAATTCAGTTGTAATAATGTTAAATTTACATTTGGGTTAAATAGATCTCTCAAAAGAGATAATTGTGCAGTGCAGATGTAAGGTCATTTGCTATTAAGTAAATGTAATGAACCTATTTATTGTTCACCAGAATTGAACTTATCTTCACAGATATCATCCTTCTACACTCATTATTGGTAATTTGGACTAATAACCATATGAAAGATTGATGGCAGCAAATCTACCTCACACGTTCTGTATGATATTGGTTAGTATAAGATGGTAACAGTGATGAGGATTTTGATGGTTATAAGATGTAGTTCCAAAGCAGATTTTGACCAATCAATGCTAGTCTGAAAGTATATTCAGTTCTACCAAGTGGGGAGAAGTGACGAAAATTACTCTCAAGCTGTAATATCACTCCCTATGCTTTGAAGGTTTTAAGGTCAGAAAAAATACATTGGAAAACACTGAAAAATCTTTTCAGTTATTTGATTTGAAACATGACTGAAGGGTCTCGTGGACTAACTGCTCTAAGTGATCAACAGGAAATTATCTCAGCTCAGTTTCCAGAGAATCATTATTTGCAGGCAATCTACAAATCTGGTGATAAATGTCTGTTATCTCTGCTCAGTTCTCTGCATGGTAATATGAACACAATTAAACGGAAAACAGTTTCATCGTAATGAGAACAGAGAAGTAATGAACTGCTGCGGATGCAAGTCTTTTTTAGAATGCATGTGTGCAGGACAGCCAGGGTGTTTCCAAGAAAATGACATATAGAATGTGGTGACTAAAGTTGAGATAGTATAGAGGAGGAAAGCCACTGTGATCCCATTTTCAGAAAATGTAATTCTGTCCCATCATTTCAGTTATTGAGTGTGCAGCAAAATATATGCTGACTTGCTGCATACTCAGGAGGGCATGTTTCAGCAAGCCTGTGCTCCTGCACTTTGTAGAGATGGTCATCATCAGAAAAAAGAGGGAGAATACCACGGGAGAAGTGGAGTGGAGTATCCCCCAACTTGGAAATGATGGGGACTGGTAAAGCCCAGCCCCCACCTGGTGAGAACCAGGGGGTACCTACTACACCACAGCTTCAGTTAACTGGGAGCCACAATCCTCAGGCAGTCCCTCTGGCAGACACAGAACTGAACTCTGTTCTCACCCCAATGATACCAGAGTGGGGAACTGGTGCCAGGGAGGAAATAGACAGCTATCTCAGCCCTGCAACGATCCAATAGTTCACCCACACCACAAAGATGCAGACAGCTGCCCCAGTGACGGGACCATTGGTGAATGGACATTGGTAACGTTATAAACTTTAAAATGGGTGTTAAAATTGCCAGCATTAATGTGCGTAGCGTTAAATCTTCCATGCAATGTGTCTCCACTTTGGCTTTCCTAGCCAACATTAAAGCAGATGTACTGTTTCTGCAAGTGTGGGAAACTGCATCTCAGCAGCTACAGGAGATAGACGAGCTTGTGGGCCATTGGTCCTTTGATTTATTCAGGGGGCAATGATAACCACTCATCTGGCCTGGATTTCCAGTTGCAAGGAGGCAACTTCACCTGTTCTGAGATTAAGGCAGTGGTGGGTGGGTGCCTCCTCATAGCAGATGTTATGTACGGAAAAGCCCCCCTGAGACTAATTAATGTGTACGTCCCAGCGGGAAAGAGTGAGTGGCTAGCCGTCCTGTGGCAGCTCACACTGTTGCTGGCTACATCCAGGCCAGTCATTTTGGCCGGAGACTTCAGCTGTATCATCGATGCAGACAGCTGATCTTGTGGGGGGGGGCATTAATCTAGATGCCACATCCAGATTCCTGATGGAAATGGTCAAAGATATCCATATGCACATTGTCTTCAGCCCTGCAGTTGGAGCGCAGTTTAGATACACCTGGTCATAGGCAGACAGGTCTATCCACTCAAGGATACATTTCTTGTTTCTGTTCCACACATTGAGGAGAAAGTGAGGACTGCAGATGCTGGAGATCAGAGCTGAAAATGTGTTGCTGGAAAAGCGCAGTAGGTCGGGCAGCATCCAAGGAGCAGGAGAATCGACGTTTCGGGCATAAGCCCTTCTTCAGGCTTATGCCCGAAACGTCGATTCTCCTGTTCCTTGGATGCTGCCCGACCTGCTGCGCTTTTCCAGCAACACATTTTCAGCTCTGTTCCACACATTCTTGGTCCGATCCACCGACGTCAAGCTGGAGATCTTCTCTGCCTACTGCCACCTGCAGGACGATCAATGGGCCAGCAAGGGAACGTGGAACCTGAATGCGAAATTGTTGACCCCAGAATACATTGAGGAGCTCAAAAGGGATTACACAGGTTGGAGAACCGTGAAGCCCTTTTTTTAGTCTCTAGTGGAATGGTGGGAGACAGTCAAAGGGAACATCAAGAGATTCTTTATCCTCAAATGTGTGCAGAAGGTGAGACAAAGGTAGGCAAAACTGTCCAGACTCCAGGAATGTAGACTCCAGACCCCAGAACCTGCTCCTTCTGCAGGAGAGGGGGGCTCAATGTCACAGAGGACTTCCAGAGGTGAAGGACTAGCAAGGCGCTCTCTTTGCCTCGGAGGTCTCCAAGTTAATGTTCCGGTCTAGGGTCTGCTCCGTGGAACAGCACGAGACATGCTCATGTTTCTTCTTCCAGAAAGTGCACAAGGAGAGCTCCATGCTCAGCAACCTGAAGGAAGAAGATAGCTTGGAAACATCATCTCAGGCCAACATCGTGAGAATCAGCAAATCCTTTTATGCCAGTCTGCATGATACAAAGCCCACTGACAGCGTAGCCTCCCAGTCGTTCCTGTCCTCTATCACAGAGGTCTTAGACGACAGCACATGGGAGAAGCTGGACTAGCTGCTTTCTCTGGGTGGCATGGTGGCTCAGTGGTTAGCACTGCTGCCTCACAGCACCAGGGACCCAGGTTTGATTCCAGCCTCGGGCGACTGTGTGGAGTTTGCACATTCTCCCTGTGTCTGTGTGGGTTTCCTCCGGGTGGTCTAGTTTCCTCCCACAGTCCAAAGACTTGCAGGTCAGGTGAATTGGCCATGCTAAATTGCCCATTAGTCGGAGGGAAATGGGTCTGGGTGGGTGACTCTTCGGAGGGTTGGTGTGGACTTATGGGGCTGAAGGACCTGTTTCCACACTGTAGGGAATCTAGTCTAATCTCTGGATGAGTTGACTAAGGCCCTCAAGTCCTTTGAAAAGAATAAAACTCCTGGAAGTGATGGCTTACTGGCCAAGTTCTACTCCGCTCTATGGGACTTGATTGGCCAGGATCTGCTGGAGGTGTATGACACTATACTTCTGGCAGGTACCATGAGCGAATCCATGAGGAAAGGTATCATTACTTTATGTCTACAAGCGGAAGGGGGAAAAGGAGCACATTAGAAATTGGTCACCAATCTCACTGTTAAATGTGGACTACAAAAGCTTGTTAAAGGTCATTGCCAAATGGGTCAGGGATCAGTGATTTACTCCGACCAAACCTGTATTATGCCAGGCAGGAAAATCGCTGAGAGTCTCACGCTCTTCAGGGATATGATCATCTACATGCAGAACACAGGGTTGGACACCTGCCTCATCAACCTGGACCAGGAGAAAACCTTTGACAGGATATCGCACATGTACATGAGAGAGGTTCTCACCAAAGTGGGCTTTGGGGAGGGAATCTGCAATTGGATCCAACTGCTCTACACCAACATCATTAGTGCAGTCTCAAACAATGGGTGGGAATCAGAAAGCTTTCCAATCAAGTCTGGAGTCAGGCAGGGCTGCCCACTCTGTCCTACCTTGTTTATGTGCTGTAGAGAGCCATTTGCCGAGACCATCAGGAAGGATGCAAGCCTGAGAGGGATGACTATTCCTGGCAGCGGGGGCCTATAGATTAAGGCCTCCCTGTACATGGATGACATCATTGTTTTCTGTCCGGATCCACTGTCAGTGCACAGACTCATGTGCATCTAAAACCAGTTTGTATGGGCCTCAGGGACCAAAGTAAACAGAGGCAAGAGGGAGGCTATGCTCTTTGAAAACAAGGCTGACCAATCCTCTATCCTCTTCACCATCAGGACAGACCAGATGATGGTGCTGGGTATTTGGTTTGGAGGGGCTGAGGCGTGTGGCATGTTTTGGGAGGAGTGTGCCATTAAGGTGAGGCAGAAATTGGATAGATGGGAGCACCGGTCACTCTCCGTTGTGGGTAAAAAACTAGTCATCAGGTGTGAGGTACTCTCAGTGTTGTTATATGTGGAGAGGTCTGGCCTACTCCCCAAAACTGTGCTATTGCAGTCACCTGGGCCATCTTTCACTTCATGTGGAGATTGAAGATGGACCTCATCCGAAGGGACACCACGTACAAAGACTTAGACAAAGATTTTGTGTGACTGCATCAAGCTGTGCATGGATCCCTAGTATGCAAACACCATGTGTCACTATGTACTGAGGTTTTACCTGTCCCTGTTGTTGTGAAGGATGGAACTGGTCTTGCTGGTCCACAGAATGCTACAAGTAGTTGGGCCATTCCATATCACCAGTCCTTTGTGGAGAAATTTGTGACGGAAAACACCTTTGACCGCAAATCCATCAGGCAATGGTCAGCACATAGCCTCCTTGAGATCCTTCGGGAAAAGGAGAGGGCGATCCTGTTAAGTGGTTCCCTGGGCAGACTGTCAAAGGCATTTGACAGAATGCCTCAACACCAGAACTTTCAAACAAGCACCAGGATATGCTTGGCTAGTGGAGAGAAGGCCTCTGTTTGTGAGATCTTTTATACTTGCCCAGACTCTGCGCCACCACATGTTGCCCTCAAAGTGGCTGTGGAGGGAAGAAGACTGTCACACACTCCTTCTGGAATGTGCCTATGCAAAGGAAGTCTGGAGAGGAATATAGTGGTGTATATTGAGTTTCGTCTTGAGCAGTTCTGTGACGCTGGTCGCTGTGCTCTACAGTTTGTTCCCCAGGACGTACACTGAGACAAATATCAACTGTGCCTGGAGGACCATTAACTCAGTGAAAGATGCCCTTTGGACTGCCCAAAACTTGCTAGTCTTCCAGTTGAAGGAGTTGACCCTGACCAAGTGTTGCAGACAGGCACATTCCAAGGTCCAGGGCTTTGAGCTGAGGGACATGCTGAATCTTGGGACAGCTGCCACCAAGATGCAGTGGGGAAAGACGACTATGTAAGGTCCTTCTGCCAAAGAATAACAGTGTCCATTCGGAAATTGGGCCTTGCTGATGCCTCAGCTAAATGCGAAGAAGTTGATTGTAAGTATAGAGAATTGTGAACATCAAAGACTTAATTTGTTCTTTGTAAGTAAAGCAAATATAGATCTGAATGGCTTCATTAACTGTACATGTACCAAAGATTTATTTCTATGAATAAAGTATATCTTTACAATTAAAAAAAATATGCTTACTTGCTGCATACTGAGGAAGGCATGTTTTAGCAAGCCTGTGCCCCTCCACCTCATAAAGGAAACCTGCTTGTGTACACAGGAGCTGTTGCTGACTGTGTAGAATTTTTAAAATCCTTGAAGGAATGTGGATATTGCCTGGCCAGCATGTTTTGCCCACCCTAATTGTGCTTGAGAAAGTAGTTGTCAGCTGCCTTCCTGACTGCTGCAAAGCAGAAAAACAGCTAGGACCCAGAAGGAAATATCAGTGAAACTGGTGAATGAGAAATCCTGGTCCTATCTTCTTGGATACCTCAAATGGGGGTCCAGGTTAATATTGCCAAGTATCACTGGTAAACTATGAACTGTAGACAATGTGTCATTCAGTGATTGTAAAATCACCTGATGTCAAAGGGCAATGGTTAAATTTTCTCATTGAGGATTACAATTGTCTGGCACTTAAGGCATAAATGTTTCTTGACACTTGTGAGCACAAGCCTAAAGATTGTCCAAATTTTACTACATTTGGACATGGGCAGCTTCAGTATCTGAGTTATTGCAAACATTTTACAATAATTATCAAACAGCCCCAATTCAAGGGAAGTTCATTTTACCACTTTACTAGTAGAACATAGAAAAGTACAGCACAGAACAGGCTGAGGCCCACGATGTTGTGCCGAGGTTTAATCCTCATGTAAAATATAATAACTTAACTTACGCACCCCTCAACTCACTGCTATCCAGCACATGCATGACTAATAATTGAGAGTGGGCAGATAGGCAATAATTGGCTATGTAGAATTTGTCCTGCTTTTTGCATACCAGACATAACTTGGCTATTTTGCAGATTTTCAGGAAACACTAAGTTTATGGGTAAACTGGAACATCTTGGCTGGACTAGTAGCCCATTTTGGAGCCCTATAGCCTTGTAGTATCCAGTGTATTCAGTTGTTTTTTGATAGCATGTTGCTTGAATCGTATTGACTGAAAATTCACATCTACAATATTAGGAACTTCCAAACGAAACCAAGAGAGATCATCGATTCAGCACTTTAAATCCTTCAGTCTTGTCTTTTGCACTGATGGCTTGGTGTCTCCAATTATTTAAAATGTGGATATTTGTGGAATCTCCTCCTCTAGTCTGTAGTTTAAGTATCCACAATTATTCATAACTGAATGTGGCAGGACCTCAATACTTAGATCTGATGCATTGATCGTGGAATTGCTTAGCTTTGTTTATCACAATCTGCTTTTGATTCTGCGGTATGAAAGCTGTTATGTGTTGTAGCTCCATGAGGTTGACATCTCATTTTTGCTGCCCCTGGAAAGCCCTCTTGCATTCCCCATTGAGCCAATGTTAATCCCTGGCTTGATAGAGTGAGGAATACGTTCGGCCATGAGGTCTCAGATTGTAGCTGAATACAATGCTGTTGCTGCTGATGGCTCAAAGTACTTCAGGTATAACAAGTCTTGAATTCTGTTTGAAGTGTATCGCTTTTACCACAGTGATAGTTCTGCACAACATAATGAAGATATTCTCAATAAGAATATCTTCGGGGCTATGCAGTATTTGTTATGACTAATTAGTTTTATTCATAGATGTATCCATGCAGCTAAATTAGTGAGGATGAGATCATAGCCCAAGGTTGAGAATGTGCAAACTCCACACAGACGGTTGCCTGAGTGTGGAATCGAACCTGGGTCCCCAGTGCTGTGAGGCAGCAGTGCTAACTACTGAGCCACCATACTACCAAACTTGGTCACTAGTGTTGCTACTGAGCCACTTTTGGTGATGGACTTTGAAATTTCTCATCCAAAGTACATTCTGCACCCTCGTCACCCTCAAGGAGTGCAGCTTAGTATGGAGGGGTGCTGATATGGAGAGGTGGTAGGTAGTCATCAGCAGGAAATTTCCTTACTCACAATTGACCTGATGCCATAAGATTCATGTGTTGAAGTCAATGTTGAGCATCTTCAGGGCCATTTTATCACTACATCTGGTGGTTAGGTCAGTGGTGACACCAGATCCTGGGATGCTAATAGTGTTGACTGCAACATGGTCTGTAATATATGGTTCTGTGGATACGTACGATTTTAGAAGGCTGGGTTTGCCGTTGTCATTTTGGGTGACTAGGAGTGTGTCAGCTGTTATTCCTCTTCAGAGATGGGATGGTCAATGGATTTAAAATTTTAACTGTTTTTCTCTTCACAGATGCTGCCGGACTTGGCTGAGTTTCTCTTACAATTTCTTTTCTGTTTATTACATTTCCTCTGACTCTGCGTGTTCTATCCTAACTCATTAATCAATTATGTTGTAGCTTGTTGTTAATTTTCAAGATTCGTTATCACAGTTACCTGGTATAGGCAGTCACCATTTTTTTGTAATTTGCAGATTGTCTATTGAGTTTGTTAAAAAGCAATAGTTTAGATGTGATATATTAGTTAGATGAGGAAGGTACACAATCTTTGACTAATATCATAGGACAAACAAGCTGTTGGTGTGGAATGTTTCACAGTAGTTGAGGTTTAATTGGCTTTAAGTTTGGGAAAGGGGGACTGTTCATCAGTCCTTTAGCTGTGCTTAAGTGTTCAACTCCTTCACTCATTTCTTTTGGCTCCTGAGTGACATTACAAGCCTCACTACATATGAATGGAACAGTAGGGAAATATTGTCAACCACTGTTCCCAAAGATACCTGCCTTATATGCAAGATACCAATGCCAGCTGCAGTATGTTGACATATTTTTGAATAACACATTTCAAGCTTTGCTAAATCAAGAGAGAAAGTCATTTCACCATTGGTTTCAACATCAAATTCCAGTTTGTCTATTCACAAAGCAGGGTCTACCCACAACATTTTCCTTGTATAATGCATAATGGGTAAAATGCTTTCCTGTTGGCAATCACTTTTAACCCACAGCTCTTTTACCAATTCCCACAGCTTTTTATTTTTGTATCCAACTGAAAAGTACACAATGGGCACTACAGGTCAACTTATTCTGAACTGATTCTAACTCAGTTTTCCTTTTGTAACTGCTTTCAAAACCCTGACAAGGACACACTCATAATTGCCGCTGTACATTTCTTCAATTTCCAGTCCAGCTCCCGCTGCCAATGATCTGAACATTTCAGTTGAACTATTTGTTTGTTGCATTTTAGAATATTGCAGTGACATGGTAACTTCAATCAAAAGTCTGCTGCTTCTCACAGCTTCTCAAACTTAAAACCAATCAAACCAGGACTTCTGTGATCCCATTGTTGTCATTAAAGTTTTTGTGGGGGTGGGGTTGTGATCACAGATACTTGATATAGGCAGTCGATAATTTATTGCCATTTTCAAATAGATTTTAGATTACCTACAGTGTGGAAACAGGCCCTCTGAAGAGAAACCCACCCAGACCCATTTCCCTCTGACTAATGCACCTATCACTATGTGCAATTTAGCCTGGCCAATTCACCTGGCCTGCACATCTTTGAACTGTGGGAGGAAACCGGAATACCAGAAGGAAACCCACGCAGACACGGAGAGAACATGCAAACTCCACACAGACAGTCACCCGAGGCTGGAATCGAACCTGAGACCCTGGTGATGTGAGGCAACAGTGCTTAAAGGTTAACTCTGCTTTCTCTCCACAGATGCTCTACAGTTGGAAACAGGCCCTTCAGCCCAACAAGTCCACACCGATCCTCCAATGAGTAACCCACCCAGACCCATTTCCCTCTGACTACTAGATGCAATACCCAGGTTGCAATGGGTTCCAATTGTGAGTCTGTTTGCAAGTTGATTTGAATGCAAGTTGGAATACAATGCAGGATAATATAAAATAGCAGTCGGTAAGCACAAGGAACCATTCATATTTTGGATCTTTAAAGATCACTGTATGGGATTACCATTCATAAACATGAGCATTCATATAATTGGATGTTTGTAATTCGATAACCCCTTGTATAGTGAACAAACTTGGATCATTTCTAAATCAGGAAGGTGCTTCTCTTAACCCTTTCAAAAGCTGCAATCTGCACCTTACTCAAACACCATTTCTGTCCTTTCTTCAAAAGCTCTCTTATGCATTGAGTGAAACTGGCTCAGTTGGGGAAAAGTTTCCTCTTGATTCACCATGCCTAATGAGCACTGTACATCATTTATTCACTTTGGTGCTGGCAATTCATTGATGGCTGTTTGTCTTTCTTGGATTGGCCATGATGTCTAGCTTTGAATAATGTTTCCTCAGAATGTAACTGTTGTTCTAGAGAATTAGCATTTTTCATTCAGTGTGAAGCTTAAATCCTGTATTGCCTTGGACATGTCCTGACTCTTTGGACATGCTCTTTCTTCATTTGACCATGCAGTAGGCTATTATTTATTTGGCAGATGCTTCTCTGTTTTCCTTCCAGGAATATATAAATTGCTCTTTGGAAAATCTCTGATGCAGAGGAGATCCCAAATGGTAGATGTTTGAATTAATCTCATCTGAGTATTTTAGTAAGAGTTAGCAATCTTGATTTTGATGAAAAGATATTTATCAGAACCTTCTTTTGGTATCTAGTTTTGTGAAAAACTTGCTCATTGCCAATTTTGTCAAACTGGCTTTACAGAGAAAAAAAGAATGGATTTCCCTCCTCATTATTTTGTTTGAGTGAGTGAAATCTGCACTTAATCTTTGTTCCACGTTTATATAGAGAATAGTCTAGCATTGAGTGCCATTGTGTTGATTCTGTCATTGATGACATGCATGTAGTTTGAGATTTTATTTTTCCCTTCACAGGATGAGTAATTGTTCTGGGTATGTACAAGCATATGATTTAACATCTTCTTACAGAGTAATATGGTAGTCCAGTTTCAATTTGCCTAAATCATAGACTCACAGAATCATAGAATTTTAGAACTCAGGTCATTCTGCTGATTGTGTCTATACCAGCTTCCAAAGGAGCTAACCAGCTAGTCCCATTCTCCAGTCTATCTCTCTAGCCCTCTACATTCATCACTTCAAATATATCCAGCTATCTTTTGAAACCTCCAATGGAATCTATCTCCACCACTCTTCCAGGCAGCGCATTTAAAATCGTAACAACCCTCTGAGTAAAGCCATTTCTCCTCTTCGCACTCCTAGCCCTCTGCTGGAAATCTTGAAATTGTGATCCATAACTGCTGACATACCAACTGGTGGAATCAGATTACCTTTCTTTGCTCTGTCAAAATTATTCATAATTTTGAGCACCTCAATAAAGTCACCTTTGAATTTTCTCTGTTCGCAGGAGAATAAGCCCGATTTCTCTAATCTTTCTTTGGATCAAAAATCTCTCATTCCTAAGTCATTCTAGTAAATCTCCTTTGCACTCTCTCCAGGTCTTTGACATTGTTCATTAAATAAAGTGTCCAAGACAGAACACAATACTCCAAATCTAGTCTGACCAATAATTTGTAGAAGTGATCATCACTTCCTTGCCTTTCTCCTCTGTGCCTCTATCTGGGAACCCATGGATCCTATAAACCTTCTTAACAACTGTTACAACTTGTCTGACCACCTTCAGAGAATCTTGGACATGAACCCCGAAGTCCCTATGTTACTGTACTCCCTTAAAGTTGTACTATTGAGCCTGTGTTATCTCTCCATGTTTCTTCTACAAAAATGCATTTCTCTGCACTGAAATTCATCTGCCAGGTGTCTTGGCCATTTGACTAACTTTTAATGTCTTTCTGAAGTTGCTGTCATCCTCACAATTAACTATTCTCTCAGCTTAGTATCATCTGCAAATTTAGAGATTTGGTCCTCAACACCGATCTTCAAATTGTTTATGTAAATCAGAAAAAGCAAGGTCCTGATACTGATCCTGGGAAACAAAAGTTTCAACTTTTCTCCAGATTCAGAAAAGCCTGTCTACACCTACCCTCTGTTATGTATCTTTTAGCCAACGTCTAATCCATGCCATGAAGGACACATCAATCCCAAATATTTCTAATTGTGGCACTGTATCAAGTGCTTTCTCAAAGTCCAAATACACAGTATCCATACCACTAAACTCATCCACAGCCTGTATCACCTCATCAAAGAACTCAACTGACTTTGTCAGACACGATCTCTCCTTGTCAAAGCCATGCTGACTGTCCAGTATTAACTTATTTTTCCTAAAGTATATATTTATCTTATCCAGTATTATGGCCTCTATGAATTTTCCCACTATTGATGTCAAGCTGACAGGTTGCAGTTTTCTGGGTTATTACTTGCCCTTTGAATAGCTTTGGAAATTCATAGCAAAATTCTCCTCCATCTTACTTCTGAAATATTGTATCGATGCTCTCTAAGAGACCTAGGCAAATTCATGCATTTCTGCTCATAAATAATTTCTCGGTATGTATTGTGTAGGCAATGGCATAATGCTATTAATTCTAGATTATTAATCCACAAAATTCCTAGAAATATTGAAACATAGAAAATAGTTGTAAGAGTAGGCCATTTGGCCATTTTGTGCTGCACCACCATTCAATATGATCATGGCTGATCATGCAATTTCAGTATCCCATTCCTGCTTTATCTCCATACCCCATGGTCCACTTAACCACAATTGCCATGCCCAGCTCCCTTTTGAATATACATAACAAACTGGCCTTAACAGCTTTCTGTGGGAGAGAATTCCACAGGTTCATAACTCTGAGTGAAGAAAATTTTCCTCATCTCAGTCCTGAATGGCTTATCCCTTATTCTTAGACTGTGCTCACCACCCCCACCCCCCCACCCTCCTTCCCATTTCTGGACTTCCCAATATTGGGAAAATTCTTCCCACATCTAGCTAATCCCTCAGTAGCAAGAATGTCCTTCCTCAGACTAGGAGACCAAAATTGCACACAGTAGCCAAGATGTGGCCTCACCCAGGCCCTGTATAACTGTAGCAAAACATCCCTACACTGATACTCAAATCCTCTTGCTATGAAGCCCAGCATGCCAATAGCTTTCCTCACTGCCTGCTGTACCTGCATGCCAAACTTCAGTGATTGTAACACCATGACACCCAAGTCTTGTTGCACCTCACCTTTTTTCTAAATTGCCCCCATTCAGATAAAGTTAAAAATCACACATTAGGTTATCGTCCAACAGGTTTATTTGGAGGTACTAGCTCTCAGTGCGCTGCTCCTTCATCAGGTAGCTGTGGAGCAGGATCGTAAGACACATAATATAAGACACTCACACCCACGCACACGCCATCTCACAGGCTTATACCCCCTCATATTCAAGCACACTCCACTGAGCATGCACACGTGCAAACACAGACTCTCTCACTCACACTCACACAAACTCTCTCTCTCATATGCATGCACACACACATATAAGTCTATGGGGTGAATTTGCATTTGCAGAATTATATTTGCAGATACATTTTATTTTGCTCAAAAAGAACACAATCTGCAGGCAGTCAATACAGGCAGTCAATCTATACAACATTTTATAAATTTCTACTTTGGAAATACAATGAGTCTGACTCATGATTGGGATATAGACAAACTCTAACCTCACACCTTTAATGCATTATCTGAGCTGAGATGTCACTTTTTTATAAAAAACCTTAAGCTATCTCGAGAATGTGATGAAGGAACAGCACTCCAAAAGTCGTACTTTCAAATAAATCTGTTGGACTATAACCTGGTGTTGTGTGATTTTTAACTTTGTTCACCCAGACCAACACTGATACCTCCACATAGAGTTATAGAATCAGAGAGCTGTACAACATGGAAACGGACCCTTCAGTTCAACCTGTCCATGCCAATCAGATATCCCAACCCATTTAGTCCCAATTGCCAGCACTTGGCCCATATCCCTCCAAACCCTTCTTATTCATATACCCATCCAGATGCCTTTTAAATGTTGTAATTGTACTAGCCTCCACCACTTCCTCTGGCAGCTCATTCCATACATGCATCATCTTCTGCGTGAAAAGGTCTCTTTTATATCTTTCCCCTCTCATCCTAAACCTATGCCCTCTAGTTCTGGACTCCCCCACTCCAGGGAAAAGATCTTGTCTATTTAGCATATCCATGCCCATCATGATTTTATAAACCTCTATAAGGTTACCCCTCAGCCTCTGAAGTTCCAGGGAAAACACCCCCAGCCTATTTAAGCCTATTCAACCTCTCCCAACAGTTTAAATCCTCCAATCCTGGCAAATCCTTGTAAATCTTTTCTCAACCCTTTGCAGTTTCACAATATCTTTCCGATAGGAAGGAGACCAGAATTGCATACAATATTCCAACAGTGGCCTATCCATGGCTACCATTCAGATAACAAGCTGCCTCCCCTTTTTTGACACCAAAGTGGATAGTCTCAAATTTATCCACATTATATTGCATTTGCCAAGTATTTCCCCACTCAGCTACTCTGTCCAATTCATCCTTCAGCCTCTTAGCATCTTCTTCACTGCACACACTGTGACCCAGTTAATGTTTTGGGGACCTGGGTTAATTTAATAAATAATTTGGTATTAAGGGTTTAATGATTACCAGGAAACCATTGTTGACTGTTAGTCCTTTAGGGAAGGAAAACTATCATCCTTTCCTGGTCTGGCCTGTATATGTTTGACTCTGAACTACCCCTGTGTAATTAGGGATGGGCAATAAAGGCTGGTTTAGCTACAGATGCGGTCATCTTGTAAGTGAATAAAACAACATCACTGATGTTTGTCTCCTGTGGTGGAGTTTCAATGGCTACTGATCCACATATTGTGGATGTGTGCCTCCTGCACTTTGGAGTTTTATGTTTGCCTTCAGCCATAATGAGCTGTCTGTTAGGATTGATACAATAGCGACAGTTTTGAGTTTTAAATTCTACTTTAAACCCTTATATCTCAAGTTGATAGTTTAGAATCTTTTTTAACTCCTGTTGACTTCCCATAGGAATGCTGTCTTCACCTTTGGTCAAAAGTCACACAACACCAGCCTATAGACCTACACATTTTTGTGAAGTTTTGACTTCACCTGATGAAGGAGCAGCACTTTAAAAGCTTGTGATTTCAAATAAACATGTTGGAATATAATCCCGTGTCATGTGACTTTTGACTTTGTCCACCCCAGTCCAACACCAGCAGTTCTACTTCATGTCTTCATCTTTAGTTTTGTATTTTTTACCTCTTGATTTATTTTTTCTTGTTGCATGATTTCCACTTCTCTGAGAATCTTTTCTTTTGCAAGATCTTTCCTTTGCTTTTGCTAGTGATGAAGATGCTGTTAATCTCCAATTGTTTCTGGCTCAGTTCGCCACAGCGCTTCCTGCTGGATATTCATTGCACATGTAATCTAATTTGGAGTCACATCTTGTGCAACTTAAGGCAAGCGACCATGGTCCAAGATTAAACATTCTAATTTGACCCAGAGCAAGAGAAATTGGCCCTGACAGAAAATTGACCAAATTAAATTAAACAGTAGCCATTAGCTATCAACTACAGAGAATGGGGAAATCCAAGTTCAAAGAGGTCACAAAGGTTAGGGGAGAACTAGATACAACCAACCCAAGGGTATTGTGTTGGAGAAGTATAGATCAGATTTTCCGACATCTTGACTTCCACCCAATGTCTGAATATATGCACTTTATAGCCCGCCATCCCAGCAATGCCACAGTGAAGGATGTTGGTATGACCCCATTGGATGCTTTGAACCCTGCTAATGACCTCATTGGCCAAAAGCTGCAGAACATTAAGGTAAGTCTGGGGCAAGTGAGATAAAAGCACACTACTGGAAGCCACCACCTCAGCGACAACTTGCAATGAGACGCATGGCAGAAAACCATGCCGCAACCCAAGAAAATCCAGGAGAAGCTCTGCCCTGGCCTACGAGACCCGCCATCATGGAAGAGAGCCAGCCCTGTCTCGTAGAGGAAGGAGATGCCAACGGCCTGGCTCAAGCACATGGATTATTGCAGATAATATCCATTCTCAGACAGGTTGAGCAAAATAAAGAGTAAATATTGTGGGAATTTGGGAAATGTTCACATGATGTTTTTACTAAGGGATACTTTACTAATAAAGTCAAGTTGAACTACAAACTGAATTTTGTGTCCCTTTGTGTGTCTCGCTGACAAAAGCACTTGGGTAAAGTGTTTTTAATACATACACTGGTCAAAGTGTCTGAAGTACAGACAGTGTAATATAATTGATATTAATTCCCACTTTTTGGGGTTTCAGTCTGCTTCCAGGAGGTGATGATGTTATGTTGGAGTGGCACGATGGTTCAGCGGTTAGCCTTGGTGTTTCACAGCACCAGGTCCTGGGTTCAATAACAGCCTCGGATGACTGTCTGCATGGAGTTGCACATTCTCCCTGTGTCTGTGTGGGTTCCCTCCAGGTGCTCCTATTTCCTCCGTTAGTCCAAAGCTATGCAGGTTAGGTGGATGGGAATACAGGGTTACAGGGATAAGGTAGGAGGTTGGGTCTGGGAATGCTCTTTGGAGAGTTGGTGCAGACGTGATGTGCCAAATGGCCTGCTTCTACATATAGGGATTGCTGTGATACTCATCCAATCATGTCAGAAGAATCCCCAGAATCCCTGCAGTACTGAATGCTTTGGGCCTGATTTCAGCTTGGGTGGTGAATTATATTGCCGGTTCCAGTGTTAAATCCTCCCTGGATTGAAAAATTATAAAAAAGGCTGATAGCTTCACATCTTTCACACTGCATACTACACTGTCTCTGATTAATACATCTTTCAAAGCTCTATACCTGCAATATTCTGCCATATGATATAAACCCATTAAATGGCTTCCATCAATTCCTCTATCAATTGCTGATTGAATTTCACCTTTCTTATCAAATTTCTTCTGAGGCAAAAGTATTACATCAAATGCATCATATTCTGTTGTACTTTATTCATGCTTTGTCTTAGCAGAATATCATCAACCATTAGACCCTATGTTCTTTAAAACATGAACTGAGTGCTGCTCCTTCATGTGTAAGCCTGAGGTTGTTCTATAATGTGGAACTGCCTTGTTATCAACTGGCTGAGGTAATGACAAGGTCTCTACTGGTGATACCATCCCTGCTGATGATCTGAAACTGAATGACCTGGTGAGTAATTGACTGTTTTTCTTTCTTACTGTTGAAATTTTCTGATCCTGTGTTTATCCCCTCCATTATTGTCAATTTGTGACTCTGCTTCAAAGTCTTCTGAAGTTCTTTATTCCACCCTTCAGAATCTTCTGGTCTGTAGCCTTGCAATTTAAGTCTCCTGAGGTGCTATTTCTCCCCTGCTTTCAGAGCTTTTCAGCTTTGATCTAAAATGGGATGAGCTCAGATCAGTTAACTTAACTTTTAACTTGAAATAACGTATGGAAATAATTGCCATTGCTTTTAAAACTTGTACATTAGTAGCTAAACTTGTAAAGTATTTTTAAGATAATCAATGTAGCAAGAGAAAAGCTGTAAGGAAGTCTAAAATGGAGTTCAACAGAGATAGTGGAATTACTGGATAGAGTCTTTATAGAAGTAGTTTATGTGGTTGATCCTAAACTGTGGCTTTCTGTTTCAATGTTTTCAACCTTTTAAGTATTTCACCAAAATGTTAGCCTAAAGATAGTATGGCTTCTTTGAGCTTGCATTTTTTTTGTTTCTGTGAAGATTGAAACAGATTTATAATGTCATTATGATTAATCTTACATACTTTGCGGTTTATTGAGCAATGACCTAATTATTCTTAAACATTCCTTCCTTGCTTCTAAACCAACTTTGTGCATGCAAATTCTATTCACTGCAGGGTTCATTGACAACCATAATAATATAAAAATAAACATGATCTATTTCAATAATCAGATAAAGATCTGTGATTATTACACAACAAAATAAGCAAATGCCTGTTCTGAAGTCCAGTCATACCAGATTTGAAATGTTAACTCTGTTTCTCTTTCCACAGATGCTGCCATATCTGTTGAGTTTCTCCAGGTTATTGTGTGTTTGTTTTGTAACTTGACATTAATCTGATGCCTAACTCTCTCTCTGTTTCTTCACTTTCAGGTTCTCCTATTCTCTTCCTCCCACTGCTGTTTCTCTGCCCTTTCCTTTTGCTCCTTCTCTTTCTGTCTACCCCATTTCCCTCTGCCACTGCAATCTTTTTGTTCCATATCTGCCACTGTCTCTTTTTTTACTCTTGTTTTCCTTATTCTCTAGCCCATTGCATTTTGCCTTAACACCACAATTCTCTTCCTTATTTCTTATTTCCCTCTTTTTTTTATTTCCCTTCATTCCCCGTTTGCCTCTACCCCACTCATTTTATCTCTATTTGCACCCCCCCTCCCCCAATCTGTGCCCTACTTTCTCCCTTCCTTTCCAACTCCATTTTTTTTTCTTTCTCTGCTGTCTGCGTTGCCATCTCTTTGTGCCAGCATATTTCTCTGTTTTTGACCTTGGTCAATACTTATTCCTCAAAAAACGGTGCTGAATCAGATTATCTATTCATTATCTTTTTTCTCTGTGGACCTTGCTATTGCTGCTATACTTCACTTTATTGTGATGATAACTACTTCAAGATGACTTCATTGGTTGTACAGAAGTTTATGAAATGTTCTATATAAAAACAATTTTTTTAAACCTCACAGCCTTTTGGCTTGAAAAGCTATTAATGCAATGATAACATATCCATTAATATTTGGATGTTTTTCAGTCTTGTATTGTCATCAAGTTTAAAATATGATAACACATCCAAAACCAAAAAAGGTGATAACTGTCATTCTGGACCATTGATTCAAACTTGTTAAAAAAAGTAAATTAATCATTGTACTTATTTCCCCCAAAGGGTCCTCAACTTTGACCATTTTTACTCATGCTTAGTACTTTGGGGAGAGCATAAATTTGCTGCTTTTGCTTTGAAGGTCAGCAGGATTCTCTCCAAATTACTTTCAACATGGTTACAAGTGTGAAACTACAGGATGGGTTTCATTAGCAATTTGATGATTAAACTCTACTTAGTGCGGTGAAATGTCCCAGAGAACAGCAATGGTTTCACTTTCCATTCTCTGTCCACCTGACTACAATAGTCAGGCCTTGTTCTTGTACTTGCTTTTTGTCTCAGCTTCCAAATAGTTTCTCTTATCTGTCCTCAATCTGTTCTGGTATCTTTTATTACATGTTGACTTCTGATATGTGTCATACTCCAGTTTATGTGCAAGAGTTTTGTTTGGTTTTAATCATTTGTGGAATATGGCCATCACTGGCAAGTCCATGATTTATTGCCTGTAATAGCTCCCTTAAGATGGTAGTGAACTTGCTTCCTTGTCCAGTTTCTTACCTTTTCCATGTCATGCCATGATTGAGCTAGTATTGTACATGAAATCCATTTCTAATTTCCTTAATCATATTACTAGAGAACTGTTGATCAGTCAACACCATTTTTGACCCCATCTGAGCCAGTATTGTGGACAGTTCTCTGTTTTCAAGTGTTATCCCTTTCTCTTTTTAACCTGTTGTACTCAGCCCTTTCCATGCAAAATCTACTCTCCCTTCTTTCCTTACAAACTGACACCCCATCTCCAACCTTTCCTTGATCTTGCCCATGAGTGCCTAATTATCTTTGGGAAGATCACATCTCTCATAGAACCACAACAGTGCATGGAATGTAACAGTGCTGTATTAGGGATTTCTTGGTTTTTGATTCAGCAATAGTAAAGGAACAGTTGTATTATTCCAATGGATGATGTGTACTTGAGATGGGAACTTAAGGTGGTGGTGTTCCCATGCATCTGATGCCCAAAGCCTTCTAGGATATAGTTTTTGAGAGCGATGTTGAAGGAGCTTGGGTAAATTTGCTTCACAGCATCTTGTCAATAGTAAACACTACAGTCACTGTCACCATTGCTGATGAAGAGAGAGACTGTTGAAGGTGGTGGTGAGGCTGTCAATCAAGTAAGCTGCTTTGCCTGATTAGTGACAAATTTCTTGCACGTTGTTAAAACTATGTCACACAGACAAGTGGAGTGAATTCCATCAAACTGCAAACTTGCATTTGTTGAAGGTAGACAGGATTTCTAAAGACAGAAGGTGAATTACTTGCAGCAAAACTCCACAGCTACCTTCTTTCAGTCTGAAATGTATTTATTTACCACTACCCTCTGTTTCCTGTCATTCAAGTAATCTTGTATGAATTTTGCTACTGTTCATTTTATTCCACATGCGATAACGTTATTCCCAGGACTGTTGCATCGTTCTATATTAAATGCTTTTAAATGCATGAAAAATTGAACTTTCGGACTCTGCTGCTGAATAGGTGTAGTGGAAATAAATGATAATATACCTGCGCCAGTTTGGGGAAGCTTTTGTTCCATTAATGGCAACTCTTGAGTTTATGATATAACTACATACATGCAGATTGTTTAAGTTCGTAAACTGCTAAAAGCCTATTATTAGACTTTAACTGGTGCATACCAATGGTTTAGAAACCCATTAGCATTTTGTAAACATAAGTCATAAAGTGAGAGCCTCTGTTCATCCAGACATTGTTTTATGGGACACATCACTCTACTGAGTACAGTCAAATCGTCAAATTGCCAATGAGACTCATGGCACAGTTTCACACTTATAACCATGTTGAAGATAATTTGAAGAGAACCTTCCTGTCTTTCAACTGTCATTGAATGTCAAGTGACAATTGTTAGATTCTCTCTTTAAGGAGATGCACATTGCCTGGCATTTGTGTGGTGCAAATGTTACTTGTCACTTGTCAACCCAAACCAGGATATTGTCCCGGCTTTGGTGCATTTGGACATGGACTGCTTTTGTATCTGAGGTGCTACAAATGGAAGTGACCATTGTGCAATCATTGACTAATATCTACACTTCTGACGTTATGGAGAGAAGTTCAATGATGAAACAGCAAAGCCAGTTGGGACTAGGCATTCCCTTGAGGAAATATTATGAGGGAGGCAATGGCTCTTGGTATTATCTCAGGGGAACATAGCACAAACAGCCAAGTTTCTGATATTGAGACTGGCTCTAATGCAATGAGGGGTATGTCAGCTTCCAAGAGATCAATTGTGTTAAGGGATTCTGTAGCCAGAGGAACAGACAGACGTTTCTGTGGCCAGCAGAGAAAAAGCAGAATGGTGTGTTGTTTCCCTGGTGCCAGGATCAAGGATGTCTCAGAGAGGGTGCAGAATGTTCTCACTGGGAGAGGGGCCAGCAGGTGGTCATTGTCCACATTGGAAGGGAAAAGGTTGAAACTCTGAAAGGAGATTACAGACTTAGGCAGAAATTTAAAAAGGAGGTCCTCAAGGGTAGTAATATCTGGATTACTCCCAGTGCTACAAGGTAGTGAGGGCAGGAATAGGAGGATAGAGCAGATGAATGCATGGTTGAGGAGCTGGTGTATGGGAGAAGGATTCATATTTTTGGATCATTGGAATCTCTTTTGGGGTAGAAGTGACCTGTACAAGAAGGACGGATTGCACCTAAATTGGAAGGGGACAAATATACTGGCAGGGAAATTTGCTCAAACTGCTTGGGAGGATTTAAACTAGTAAGGT
>NC_057732.1:16086841-16090884 GCF_004010195.1 Chiloscyllium plagiosum | reverse complement strand
TGGGAAATCATGTCTCACAAACTTGATTGAGTTTTTTGAAGAACTAACAAAGAAGATTGATGAGGGCAGAGCAGTAGATGTGATCTATATGGACTTCAGTAAGGCATTCGACAACGTTCCCCATGGGAGACTGATTAGCAAGGTTAGATCTCATGGAATACAGGGAGAACTAGCCATTTGGATACAGAACTGGCTCAAAGGTACAAGACAGAGGGTGGGGTGGAGGGTTGTTTTTCAGACTGGAGGCCTGTGACCAGTGGAGTGCCACAAGGATCGGTGCTGGGCCCTCTACTTTTTGTCATTTACATAAATGATTTGGAATCGAGCATAAGAGGTTAAGTTAGTAAATATGCAGATGACACCAAAATTGGAGGTGTAGTGGACAGTGAAGAGGATTACCTCAAATTACAACAGGATCTGGACACAATGGGCTGAGAAGTGGCAGATGGAGTTTAACTCAGATAAATGCGAGGTGCTGCATTTTGGGAAAGCAAATCTTTGCCGGACTTATACACTTAATGGTAAGGTCCTAGGGAGTGTTGCTGAACAAAGTGACCTTGGAGTGCAGGTTCATAGCTCATTGAAAGTGGAGTTGCAGGTAGATAGGATAGTGAAGATGGCGTTTGGTATGCTTTCCTTTATTGGTCAGAGTATTGAGTACAGGAGTTGGGAGGTCATGTTGCAGCTGTACAGAACATTGGTTAGGCCACTGTTGGAATATTGCGTGCAATTCTGGTCTCCTTCCTATCAGAAAGATGCTTTGAAACTTGAAAGGTTCAGAAAAGATTTACAAGGATGTTGCTACGGTTGGAGGATCTGAGCTACAGGCTGGGGCTGTTTTCCCTTGAGCGTCGGAGGCTGAGGGGTGACCTTATAGAGGTTTACAAAATTATGAGGGGTTGGATAGGATAAATAGATAAAGTTTTTTCCCTGGGGTCGGGGAGTCCAGAACTAGAGGGCATACGTTTAGGGTGAGAGGGGAAAGATATAAAAGAGACCTAAGGAGCAACTTTTTCACGCAGAGGGTGGTACGTGTATGGGATGAGCTGCCAGAGGATGTGGTGGAGGCTGGTACAATTGCAACATTTAAGAGACATTTGGATGGGTATATGAATAGGAAGGGTATGGAGGCATATGGTCCGGGTGCTGGCAGGTGGGACTAGATTGGGTTGGGATATCTGGTCGGCATGGACGGGTTGGACCGAAGGGTCTGTTTCCATGCTGTACATCTCTATGACTCTCTGTTTCCTTAGATAAGAACAAAAGTGTTCACAGTATTCCAGGTGTGGACTGCTAGTGTCTTGTAGACCCCAACGAGATGGGTTTATACAATTAACACAATGGTCACTGTTAGTTTCGCTTTTAATTCCTGAATTTTTGATTGAATTTTAATGTAACCATCTGCCCTAGTGAGTTCATTCTGTATCACTGAAGCATTAACTCAGCTTCTGGATTACTAGTCCAGGGACATTAATGACGATTGACTCTCTAGTGCTTATCCAATGTTCAGCACTAGATGAGCATAAATTTCCCCTCAGTTACAAATAGGGAAGACTGCAATTATAATTTTCAGTCCCTGCTTCACATTCTGTTCCATAGCTATCAACTCGATCCTTCTGCCTAACAGGTGTCTAAGATTCGCCATTCCACTTGCAATATTTATGTCACATTTGATGTTGAGATATGTTAGGCAGCTTTCAGAGGGAGAGACCAAGGCCCACCACTGGCATGTCAAATGCCTAAGTGGATAGTATAGAAGATGATGCAACAGGCTTTCCCTAAAAAAAGGCATATCGGGTTTGTGCTGCCTCTTTCACTGGCTGCTGAGACCCCAGTTGCCTCCAGAAGACAATGGGGTACAAGTTTTTAGTTATGTATAAGATAATGTTTTAGTTTTGAATTATTGCCTACTTTATTCTATTTGAATTTCCTGCTTAGTAGTTGTGATAATAATCTTGACTTATTTTTGGTAATAAAATGTAAGGAATGGAAACCCCACATACACCCACAAGGAGACATTCCTAACATTTCTGTCATCTGCTCCCAACAACTAAGCTGTTTATCGTTTGAAATAAAATTGTGTTTGCTAACAGGGGATCAATCTTATCAATGTGGAAATATGATTTACTGGCAGAAAACTCAGAACTGCCGGTTTAAAACAGGTTGTGATGTTCAGTCAAAATATTCAATATCAGAATAAGAGGTGCAAAAATAGAGATAGCAAGTTGTTAAAAAAAGTTTCTTAGATTTATATAACCAGCTTGTTAGGACGGGAGTCCCAGGAATTTCACTCGATAACAGTGAAGGAAAAGTGGCAGTGTTCCAAGAAAAAGAATGGTCTTTTGACTTGTTGGGAAACTTGAAGGTGGTAATGTCTGCTGTCTTTTATCATTCTGGGTGGTAGAGGGTCCGGATTTGGTAGGTGCGATTGTAGGAGTCTTGTTGAATTGCTGCAGCTAACCTTCTAGATAAGGTACACAGTGTGTGCCAGTGGTGGAGGGAATAAATATTTAAGGTTGTGCATGGAGTGCAATCAAGCAGGTTAGTTTGTTCTCAAAGTTGGTTATTGAACTACTTGAGTGTTATTGGAGCTGCATTCACCCAGTATTTCATCACTCTCCTGGCTTGTGACTTATAGATGGTGGACAGGTTTCTGGGAGTTAGGAGGTGAGTTACTCAGAACAATCTTTGACCTGTTTCAATTAAGTATCTTGTCAATCCTAACTCTCAGGATGTTGATGGTGGGGTATTCAGTGATAGCAAGGGGGGGATGGTTAGGTTCTGTCTTGTTGAAAAAAGGTTATTGCCTGCTACTGATGTTACTAGCATTCGTCAAATCAAACTATAGTGTTTTCCAACGTGACAGCATGCAGGAATTGACCATTTCAATATATTCAGAGAAGTTGTGAGTGAAACTGATCACTGAACATTCAATCCCACCTTTCTAACTAACTTCAAATCATCACCCTAATGAAAGAAAACTGATCTTCATAGGTAGGGAAACAACAAGACAATCCATATGCAGTCTGAGGTACTTTGCACACATGGGAGTCCTTCATGTAGTCCAGGTGCAATGCTGTGTTATCTTGCTTCATTCTGCTCATAAGGAAGGAGAGTTGGTGTGCAGTGTATATGGTATACATGGATGACATGGACAAGTGTTACAGAATGTGAAATAGGGGGAGATGTAGCAGAATAGATTGAAAGTTACTCCCAAAACAAAAGAGAGGATAGGACAGTGCTGGACATTATTCTGGGCAATGAAGCCATGTAATATTTGAGGTGAGAATGGGGAAGAATTTTACTGATAGCTGTAGATTTTAAGTTTTTTATAGAAAAGGAGAAAGTCTGCAAAAAATAAAGTTTGGGGTTGGAGTAAGACCGACTTAATTAAGCTGAGGCTGGATCAGGCCAAAATCGACTGAGAATAGCTACTTGAGGGTAAATCTACAGCAGAAACCTACACCAGTTGGACGCATTCAAAAAGATATTGGGGAATATATAGTTCCAAAATATTCCCTTCAGGGTGAAATGTAGGAGCAATAAGCTGAATAAACACTGAATGTCTAGTAATATTCAGGACTGGACAAAAAGGAAAAAAAGAGATATTTAACAGGTACAAAGGGAACAAAACAACAGAGGCCCTGGAAGGCTGAAATTATGACACATCTGGATAGTAGTAACAGGATAGGTCAGAGTCAGCGTGGATTTATGAAGGGGAAATCATGCTTGGCTAATCTTCTGGAATTTTTGAGGATGTAACTCTGAAGATGGACGAGGGAGATCCAGTAGATGTAGTGTACCTGGACTTTCAGAAAGCTTTTGATAAAGTCCCACATAGGAGGTTAGTGAGCAAAATTAGGGCGCATGGTATTGGGGGCAAAGTACTAACTTGGATTGAAAGTTGGTTGGCTGATAGGAAACAAAGAGTAGTGATAAACGGCTCCATTTTGGAATGGCAGACAATGACCATTGGGGTACCGCAGGGATCAGTACTGGGACCGCAGCTTTTTACAATGTATGTTAATGATATAGAAGATGGT
>NC_057732.1:16083655-16086537 GCF_004010195.1 Chiloscyllium plagiosum | reverse complement strand
ACTTGGCTTGTATACCCTTGAGTTTAGAAGGCTGAGAAGGGATCTGATTATTAAAGGATTGGACACTCTGGAGGCAGGAAACATGTTTCCGCTGATGGGTGAGTGTCGAACCAGAGGACACAGCTTAAAAATACGGGGTAGATCATTTAGGACAGAGATGAGGAGAAACTTGTTCACCCAGAGAGTGGTGGCTGTGTGGATTGCTCTGCCCCAGAGGGCAGTGGAGGCCCAGTCTCTGGATTCATTTAAGAAAGAGTTGGATAGAGCTCTCAAGGATTGTGGAATCAAGGGTTATGGAGATAAGGCAGGAACAGGATACTGATTAAGGATGATCAGCCATGATCATATTGAATGGTCGTGCAGGCTCGAAGGGCAGAATGGCCTACTCCTGCACCTATTGTCTATTGTCTGTAGGCAGTGTGGGGAACTCAAGAAAGCAATTAAGACAGCAAAGAGGAAGCATGAGAAAGTACTGGCAGTCAAAATTAGGGAGGATCCCAAGATATCCTAAAGCATATCAAAGGAAAGAGGATGCTATTAAATGGAAAGATTAAGGCCTATTAGAGACCAAAAAGCAATATATGCATTGAGCCAAAATACCTTGATGAAAATAAATACTTCACATCTGCCTTTACTTGGGAGAAGCAGGATTGCAAATACAGAATTCGGGAAGATGGACTGAGAGGTTCTTGAGCAGATTGATATAAGAAGTGAGGGAGTATTAAAGGTTTTGGCAGATTGATGTTTATGTAACTGGAGCCTAGTGTGCAGTGATATATTGGGTTAAAAATCACACAACACCAGGTTATAGTCCAATTGGTTTGTTTGGAAGCACTAGCTTTCGGACCACTGCTCCTCTGAAAGCTAGTGCTTCCAAATAAACCTGTTGGACTATAACCTGGTGTTGTGTGACTTTTAACATCGTATACCCCAGTCCAACACCAGCACCTCCAAATTGTGCTATGTGGGGATCAGTTCTGTATCTCTTACTGTTTGTGATATTCATAAATGATATAGATGAGAATATGGGAGGGATGATAAATCATTTTATGGATGACAAAGATTGGCTGGGTGGTTGTCAGTGAGGAAGCAAGTCTTAGGTTACAGGAGGTCAGATGAGTCGATGAATGGCAGATGGAATTTAAACCTAATAAATATAAGGTGATGCACTTTGGAACATGGAACAAGACAAAGGAGTAATCAATGAATGGCAAAACACTAGGAAGTTCATAGGAACAGAAGGATCTTGGGGTGCTTGTCCACAGGTCTCTGACCATGGCAGGACAGGTCAATAGGATAGTTGAGAAGGCATACAGGATGCTTGTCTTTATCAGTTGTGGAATAAATCATAAGAGCAGGAGGGCCATGTTATGGGTGGCATGGTGGCTCAGTGGTTAGCACTGCTGCCTCACAGCACCAGGGTCCCAGGTTTGAATCCAGCCTCGGGCAACTGTCTGTGTGGAGTTTGCACATTCTTTCCTTGTCAGAGTGGGTTTCCTCCAGGTGCTCCGGTTTCCTCCCACAGTCCAAAGATGTGTTGGTTATTGGCCATGCTAAATTGCCCATAGTTTTAGGTGCATTAGTCAGAGGCAAATGGGTCTGAGTAGATTACTCTTTGGAGAGACAATGTGGACTTGTTGGGCTGAAAGGCCTGTTTCCACACAATAGGGAATCTAATCTAATCTCAGAACTGTACAGAACTTTGGATAGGCCACAGCTGGAGTACTGTGTGAGGTTCTGGTCTCCACACAATCAGAAGGATGTGATTGCACCAGAAGGCGTACAAAGGAGATTGACCAGGATCTTACCTGGGATGTAGCATTTCAGCCTTGGAGAAAGACTGGATATGCTCAGGTTATTTTCTTTGGAACTGGGAAAGTTGAAGGGGGACCTGATAGAGATATACAAGATTTTGTGAGACAAGGAGAGAGTGAATAGAAATCAGCTGTTCCCCTTAGCTGAAGGGTCAGTACAAGATAGCATAATTTTAAAGTGAAATGTAGGATGTTTAGAGGGGATTTGAGGAAAAACAACCTTTTTCATCCAGAGAGTGATAGGTGCCTTGGAGATATTTCAGGTGGGAAACCTTGAAGGGTTCTGGTTTGTAATCAGTTATTTTCTGATTTTTAAGTCACTCAAATCACACCCAGATCCCTGGTTCTTGACACTGGACTTATTTAGGGATATGAAATAACAAGGGTGTTTTGTTTATCTCAGTACAAAAAGGGAGGTATAATACAAGAAAAATAGATAAACGCAATAGACAGGGAAAATGACATAATCAGCTATACAGAGGATAGTAATGCTATTAAATACACTATTAGCTACACTAAACACTATTAGAATTTTAAAAACAATGGTTTTAACCACAGGAACTTTAATCAGGCTTTCTTTCCTTGGGGTCTTAATGCATTGTCACTCCCACCTTCCCCTCCTTGCTAACTAGGTCGGAACTTTGGGTCTCAGATTTTAGCTCATTGCTGAGGAAAATATGGTTTTGAAGTACGCCTGGCTGTTCCCGCTTGCCATATCTGGAGCCTGGATGAAGACTTCTGAATGCATAGTTTTTTCAGTTTAGGTTGAGTCCAGAATGTGGTTAAGTACATCTTGGATCTATTGGCTAAGTACTTGGCTTTCTTAATTTTCTGAAAATGTGTTGCTGGAAAAGCGCAGCAGGTCAGGCAGCATCCAAGGAACAGGAGAATCGACGTTTCGGGCGTAAGCCCTTCTTCAGGAATGAGGAAAGTGTGTCCAGCAGGCTAAGATAAAAGGTAGGGAGGAGGAACTTGCGGGAGGGGCGTTGGAGATGCGATAGGTGGAAGGAGGTCAAGGTGAGGGTGATAGGCCGGAGTGGGGTGGGGGCAGAGAGGTCAGGAAGAAGA
>NC_057732.1:16060237-16083193 GCF_004010195.1 Chiloscyllium plagiosum | reverse complement strand
GGAAGTGGAAGAGATGTGGTGGAGGGCATCGTCGACCACGTCGGGGGGGAAATTGCGGTCCTTGGAGAAGGAGGCCATCTGTGTTGTACGTATTTTGAACTGGTCCTCCTGGGAGCAGATGTGGCGGAGTCGAAGGAATTGGGAGAATGGGATGGTGTTTTTACAGGGGGCAGGATGGGAGGTGGTGTAGTCCAGGTAGCTGTGGGAGTCGGTTGGTTTGTAGTAGATGTCCGTGTTGATTCGGTCGCCTGAGATAGAAATAGAAAGGTCGAGGAAGGGGAGGGAGGAATCTGAGACTGTCCAGGTGAATTTGAGGTCGGGGTGGAAGGTGTTGGTAAAGTGGATGAACTGTTCAACCTCCGCGTGGGAGCACGAGGCAGCGCCGATACAGTCATCGATGTAGCGGAGGAAAAGGTGGGGTGTGGTGCCAGTGTAGCTGCGGAAGATAGACTGTTCCACGTATCCTACGAAGAGGCAGGCATAGCTGGGGCCCATGCGGGTGCCCATGGCTATTCCTTTGGTTTGGAGGAAGTGGGAGGTTTGGAAAGAGAAGTTGTTCAGGGTGAGGACCAGTTCAGTCAGTCGAAGGAGGGTGTCAGTGGAAAGGTACTGGTTGGTACGGTGGGAAAGGACTATCTGTCTAGGTAGTAATATATTTTTGGCAGTACAGTTTTGAAAGGCTGAAGGGCCTCTTCTGTACTCTTTATTGTAGGATCAGAAAGTTGCTCAGATTTGCATAGGTTTGTCAGTTGTGTATTTCTGGGAGTCATGCTGGGATAGGTCCACTGTTGGTTGCCATATTATAACTGATGTTGAAATAAAAAAAATCTGGAAATATGGTGTTAACTGTAGGTTAATTCATAATTTGGAGGACTGTCCCCAAATAGAGATATACATAAATAGGCTTGTGGAGTGAACAACAGAGACAGCAAATTAAATTCAGTGTAACAATGAATGAAGTGATTTAGTTTGGATGAAGAAATTTTCCTTTGAACCTAAGAAAAGAGATAAAGTCACAAGAAGGTCTGGAAATACAGATTAACTCCCTTGAAGTAGCAAAGTAAATGTGACAATAAATAAATTAAATCAAATAATTGATGTGGCCCAAAAGTCATTTCCGAAGAGTTAAATACAGAAGCAGGGATGAAATGTTAAACATGTAGTGAACCTTGGCTGGACTAGACTTTGAGAGAAAGTGAGGGCTGCAGATGCTGGAGATCAGAGCTGAAAATGTGTTGCTGGAAAAGCACAGCAGGTCAGGCAGCATCCAAGGAACAGAAGAATCGACGTTTCGGGCATAAGCCCTTCTTCAGGAAGAAGGGCTTATGACTAGATTTTGGTCTGCACAGCTCTGCTGTCTGTGCTATAAATAGAGGATACTGAAACACTGGAGAAGGAGAATAGAAGCCTTTTAAGGATGTGACCAAAATTAAGAGGATGGAACTATTTCAAAAGATTTAGCCATCAGCTTCCTTGCTTTTGTTTTGAGATTCTTGTGAGGAGACTAGAAGCCAAAATAATCAAATTTATGGAGTGTTAAGTTTCCACTTCCTGTTGCTTTAATTTTAACAAAAATCAGAAACAATGTAAATTAAATATAAATTATTATGTGAGAAATATTTCAAAGATAAAGATAAATTTGATTTTAAATTATAAATGCAATAGAAATTCATCTTATTCAACAACAAGAACCCCCTCACTTCCCAGATAAATGTGATCTGTCATTTGCTACAAGTTCCACAGCGTGCAGTTCTTTTTTCGGTCCAGAAGCCGATCAGAGAATAATTTTCATGGTTACAATTATTATCAGCAAGGCAGACTATGATTAGATTAGATTCCTTACAGTGTGGAAACAGGCCCTTCAGCCCAACAAGTCCATATCGACCCTCCAAAGAATAACCCACCCATACCCATTTCCCTCTGATTATTGCACCTAATACAATGGGCAATTTAGCATGGCCAATTCACCTGGCCTGCACATCCTTTGGATTGTGGGAGGAAACCCACGCAGACACGGGAAGAAGGTGCAAACAGTTGCCCGAGCCACCGTACTTCTATGAATTCTCTCTCAATTGGGTCACAACAGTCCTGATAGTATCATTTTCAAATGTTCTATTTTAACTAATCAATCAATAATAGCTTGGTTCATAGTTTGATCACTTATTGAAAGCACCCAGCTCTAAAATCAATTTACAAATCACTTTTCCAGGTTTTGGATCTTTTTAGCTAGCTTACGCATTATGCTGAATCTTGCATTTTTTTAGCAAGGTGTCGGTGTGACAGAGGGTTTCTGTCCATGACGCTCAATGAGTTCTCTCATCATGTCTTACAAAGCTCAGGCAGGCAGCCTGCCAGAGGAGAGACCACACCCAGACCCGTCAGTGGTATCCTGTCAGGACATTCTAGAGTTTGCTGGGCCCTCTGCCTGCTTGCACCTCTCCAACTCCTGGAAGTTTGAGCCAAGATGAATTCATTCTCCAGTATGAAGGCACCATTAGTACGGCTGAGCTCTACAGACATGAATGCTCCCAGTGTCACCTGATCAAACTTTCAAGGCCAAGGGCTTCATTGCTGAGTAGTCTTTCTCTACACAAACTGTCAAACCTGGGGCTACATCAACATCTTTGAAGCAGTCAACAGCACAAAGTTTGAGATTGTTATTAACCGAAACCAACTCCACTGAGCCGGCTACATGCTTAGGATGTCTGAGTTTCAAATACCATAGCAAATCTTCTCCACCCATTTCAGGGATGTCATTCAATTTAGAGGAGGACAAAAGAAGCATTTCAAAGACTCCCTGAAAGCTCCCCTCAAGAAATGCAACATTCATGTCAACACATGGAAGACACTCATTCAGAAAGACTGTCTTGGAGGAAATGCCTGCATGAGGGGGAACAATTCTTAGAGAACACCCGGTGGCAAGAGGAAGTTTGGAAAAGGAATACCAATGCCCTCAAGGCCAAGGACTGATTCCAGCTCCCAGAAACATCTGCCAAACATGTGGTCAGAAACTCAACTCCAAAGTTGGGCTCATCAGCAATACAAGAAGCCATGACCCAGCGACACAGAATCTCCTAGGTGCACAATCATACTTGTCAATGAGTGATTGTTGCTGACAATGGAATATGCTCAACATGTTTGGATGAGTGTTTCCACAACAATATTCAAATATCTCAACACCATCCAGGGCAAAGCAAGCTGGTTGTTTGGGACCACAGCCACCGTCTCCCACATTCACTCCCTTTATCCTGAATGCCCAGTGATAGTGTGTACCATCAATGATATGGAATGCAATAATTTACCAATGCTGTTTCAGCAGCATTTGACAAACCTGTGACCTCGATCACCTAGACGGACAAGGGAAGCAATGCATAAGAGCACCACAACCTGCAAATTCCCCTCCAAGCTACATGAACCCTAACTTTGAACTATATTGCTATTCCTTCATTATCACTGTGTCAAATTCCTTCATTATCACTGTGTCAAATTCTAGCAATTCTCTCTCCCCGACAGCATGATAGTTACTCCTACAGTGATGCCCATATTCCATAAATGTAAAATAAATAAAGCTCCTATTTCTCTTCCTACTGTTGGAGAAAGTTTACGGAGGTACTAAACTTTCAGGACATAAGAGTTCAAAACAGGTGGCAATTTATTCTTGCATCTGCTGGTATAATACAGAGAGGCCAAAGACTACTCCAAATCTCACCTCGGCCTTAAGGTCCAATTACCCCTTTAATCTTCAGCTCAGATCAGAAGAAAAGTTAATGACACTGTAATTTTAAATACAAGTATGTTGTCTTTTATTCATTTTTCATGCATCTTTAACATGGCAGCACATACACTCTCCCCCTGCATACCATTGGCTAATTAGTGCTGATTGTTCAACAATGATTGGGTTTCTGGTAAATCACTCTATTAGTAATTATTTGTCACTGTAATCTGAATGGGCCCTTTTCATATATGGGAAACCAAATCTCCATGGTCACTTGTAACCTTTTATCTCTCAACTATGACACCTGTGTCTGCTATTTTGTACAAGACTGGAACAGAGTCTTCTTTGAGATTTCCCACCATTCCAACTCTCTTAGCCACAGTCCTTAATAAGAGATAGGGAGGCCCCTCTCTATTACTCATAATTACTTTTTAAACTTTTATTTCTAATGTTTTGTTTAGTGATTTCTTAATGTATATATGTGTGTGTTAAATTTATAATTTATTGGGAAACAATGTCTATGATTGTCTTAGAAGAATCTTAATTAAAACCTACTTGTTTTATTATTACAGATTGATTAGAAAAAACTTAAGATTAACTGAAGTGAAATAACTATTTGGTATGAAATGTTCTTATCTTTAGAACAGCAAAGAATGTTGCACGTTCAATCTTACTTAAACAGATAGCTATTGTTTTTGGTGTTGAGAACACAAGCCATTCCCACTACCTTTCTAATTCCTGTTAAACATGTACTGAAAAGCTTGTTGGGGCTTTCATCGGCCATTTTTGCTGTACTGTCATGGGCAGCTCTAACACCTACCAAGTAAAAATAAAGTGAATTTTTTATAGGGATGATTTGCTTCTTTCTCCTCACAAGAATTTAATGCACTCTTCTTTTTATCTGCATCTTCAATGCATTATCTGGGCCAACATGGTACCTATTGTTAAAGTTGACTTGAGAATGTAACTTTAAGAAAGTTCTGGAATTTACATATAAAAGAACTGAAACCAACATGCTCATTCTAAAAGATGAGAGATTTAACAAACAATCCAAATTTAACAAACAATCTCCACTAAGATTTTTTAAATCTTTGCTATTTTATGGGCTATTTATTTTCTTCTTTTATCCTAGCCCTCACTACAAATGTGAAGGTGATCAGTTGACTTTGTGGAAAACTCTCCCTATCAAAGTTTTCAGATTTTGACAATTAAAATAAATAAGAAGTCCAATTTAGTTTGTGCAGCTACAGCAAAAATAGTCACAAAAGTTCCATTTAAATATATGATTCAACTCATAATTCATTCTGCATGCTAGTACATAATAATGTGAAATATTGATGTGATAAATAGTTTTTCTCTTTTAAAAGCTAATACTGAAAATTTCAATAAACAGAACTGCAATACATCGAATCAGAAATGCTCATTTTAAGCTGCTAATAGATCTTTCTTTTTAAAGCATGTCACAACAACTATTCAGGAGGTAATCTTTTACAAATCATATTGTTGTATTAATCACTTTGTTTTGTGTGTGTGTGTGTTGTGTTGTGTGAGACAGAGTAAGAAAGAGAGTGTGTGTGAGAGATTGTATAATGTAGTGGGGTCACCTGTAGTGTGACATGAACCCAAGGTCTCGGTTGAAGCCATTCTCATCTTATGGGTACCAAACTTGGCTATCAGCCTTGCTCAGCCACTTTACATTGTTGCCTGTCCTGAAGTCCACATTGGAGTCACTGAAACAACTACACAGTGATATCAATGAATTTCATACCATGGACTACTCTTTAGCAAATAGGCGAAAGTGAGGACTGCCGATGTAGGAGATTAGAGTTGAGAGTGTGGTGCTGGAAAAGCACAGCAGGTCAGGCAGCATCTGAGGAGCAGCAGAATCAACCTTTCAGGCAAAAGCCCTTCCTCAGGTACTCTTCAGTATCTGTCTCATTCTTGGACACATGCATCTCCATCCAGGAGGGGAACCTCAGTACCTCACTCTATCGCAAACCCACGGATAACTTCATAATGCTACACTTCTCTAGCTTCCACCCAAAAGACATTAAAGGAGCCATCCCCTACGGACAAATCCTACGCAAACAAAGGATCTGTTCAAATGATGAGGAACGTGACGGACACCTGAAGGTGCTCATGGATGCTCTCATAAGAACAGGGTACAATGCTCAACTCATTGATCGCCAGCTCTAATGTGCCACAATGAGAAACCATAATGACCTCCTCCAGAGACAGACATGAGCTGCAACCAATAGGGTACCAGTCGTTGTCCAGTATTTGCTGGGAACCGCAAATCTACGTCATGTTCTTCGCATCCTGCATCACATTATCGATGAGAATGAGCATCTTGCCAATACCTTCCCTATGCCTCCACTTCTTGCCTTTAAACAATTGCCAAACCTTAAACAGATCATCGTTCTCAGCAACTGCCTGGCCTTCAGGACAACACCATATAACCTTGTTACGGCAGACGCTGCAAGACGTGTTAGAGTGTCGACACAGATACCACTATTACATGTGGGGACACCTTCCACCATGTACGTGGCAGGTACTCATGTGACTTAGCCAATGTTGTCTATCTCATATGTTTCAGGCAAGGATGCCCTGAGGCATGGTACATTGGCGAGACCAAGCAGACGCTATGATAACGGATGAATAGTCACCATGCAACCATGCAATAATCACCAGACAGGGGTGTTCCCTCCTAGTTGGGACATTTGGCCTTGGATCTTCGGATGACCTTCCTCCAAGACGGATTTCGGGACAGGCAAGAACGCAAAGTGGCTGAGCAGAGGCTGATAGCCAAATTTGGCACCCATGAGATGAGAATGATCTCAATTGGGACTTTGGGTTCATGTTACGTTACAGGTGACCCCACTACACTATATACTCTATCACACACACACACACGCACACGCACACTCACATGCACACACACACATACACAAAACACTCATAGAGTCATAGAAATGTACAGCATGGAAACAGACCCTTCGGTCCAACCTGTCCATGCCGACCAGATATCCCAATCCAATCTAGTCCCTCCCGCCAGCACCCAGCCCATATCCCTCTAAACCCTTCCTATTCATATACCCATCCAAACGCCTCTTAAATGTTGCAATTGTACCAGCCTGCACCACCTCCTCTGGCAGCTCATTCCATACATGAAACACCATCTGCGTGAAAAAGTTGCCCCTTAGGTCTCTTTTATATCTTTCCCCTCTCACCCGAAACCTATGTCCTCTAGTTCTGGACTCCCCGACCCCAGGGAAAAGACTTTGTCTATTTATCCTATCCATGCCCCTCATAATTTTGTAAACCTCTATAAGGTCACCCCTCAGCCTCCAACGCTCCAGGAAAAACAGCCCCAGCCTGTTCAGCCCCTCCCTATAGCTCAGATCCTCCAACCCTGGCAACATCCTTGTAAATCTTTTCTGAACCTTTTCAAGTTTCACAACATTTTTCTGATAGGAAGGAGACCAAAATTGCACCCAACATTCCAATAATGCACAAACACACACACACATACACATGCACACATACACACACACTTACGCAGACTCTCTCTCATACGCACAATTGCATACACCCCATACTCACACCCATGCACACACCCCTCAAAGGCCTATAGTCCATCACACCCACACACACTTCACCAAACTTTTATATATGCGCACACACTCAGTCTTTCTTTCTCTCATGCACGTGCACACATCTATAAGTTTATGGGCTGAATTTGTGTTAGCAGAATTATATTTGCAGATACATTTTTCTTGAAAAAACGCACAATCTGCAGGCAGTCAATGCAAGCAGTCAATACATGTAATATTTTATAAACTCCACTTTAGAAATAGAACCAGTCTGACTGAAGATTGGAATACAGACAGACTCTAACCTCACATCTTTAATGTATTGTCTGAGCTGTTATAAAACCTTATGCTATCTCAAGAAGGTGATTTAAAAGAAGTTCTGGGATTTACATATTAATGAACCAAAACCTGCAACCCATTCTAAAAGATGAAAGACTTAACAATCCAGGTTATCATTTCAGTTGCATTACACTGTAATCTTTTGCTATGAATTCTGTGTCTTATGGTCTTATGCTCCACAGCTACCTGATGAAGAAGCAGCGCTCCGAAAGCTAGTGCTTCCAAATAAACCTGTTGGACTATAACCTGATGTTGTGTGATTTTTAACTTTGAACCCTTTGTGACCTCTTTGACTTTGGTTTCTCCTGCAACTGCTGGAATCCAAAGTAGACAAGCAGGAGGCTGGAAGAGCATAGCAGATGACAAGGTATTCAACGAAGTTGTAGAAGAAAGGATAGTTGGGATAGGTCACAACTTGTAAGGGTGGAGAGCTCAAGTGTTACTTTGTAAAGCTGAAAATGTGTTGCTGGAAAAGCGCAGCAGGTCAGGCAGCATCCAAGGAGCAGGACAATCGACATTTCGGGCATGAGCCCTTCTTCCTGAAACGTCGATTCTCCTGCTCCTTAGATGCTGCCTGACCTGCTGCACTTTTCCAGCAACACATTTTCAGCTCTGATCTCCAGCATCTGCAGTCCTCACTTTCTCCTGTTACTTTGTAAAGGCAGCATCAGGAGGTGGTGAAGTCGACTTTTCAGGTGTACCTGAAACATCCACTTCTCCACCTCCTGATGCTGCCTGACTTGCTGTGTTCTTCCAGACTCCTGCCTATCTATGTTTACTTTAGTATGGCCAATTTTCTGTAAGGGTACCAATTTCTTCAGCTGTGGGTCAATTTGGAATGTTCAATTTTGGACGCACAGTCACTTGACTACATGTTAAAATTATTAACAGCTCATTCTCTTCTTCAAATCTGCTGTTGTGAATTTGCCTTGACAAAGCAACACTTGAACTCTCCATCCTTTCAAATTATGACCCATCCCAACTTTCCTTTCCTCTCCAAGCTCATTGAATATCGTGTCATCTGCATATGTCAAATATGTTATTTGAAAATTAGATATTCCTAATGTGAATAATCTCCTGCAATCCCCCTTGAACATCTGTTCATTTTTGCCCAGCTGGCTGACTTGTTTGTATTCTCATCGATTGAACTTGAGCCAGATGTTCACTTGCAATAACTTCTGTTAGTCTTGCATCACAAAGTCTGGTGTTCACTAATGACCTATCCTTAGCTCATTTCCAGTTCTCATCTACCATGTTGCTGGTAACCTCAATGAAAGAAGCAATGTGAGTTTTCATATGTAATCTAACAACACTCAGCTTTACTTCACCACCACATCTCTCCTTTATCATGTGGTATGGAAAGATTGAGCAGAAAGAAAAATCAAGAATTATCTTCAGCCTTAGACTTCAAAGTAATGCTATTTATTATAACTTACTAATAAAAACTGCTATACATGATAATCATAGATATTCTAGGCCCTGATGTATAGTTATGTAAAGTGAAGACTAATCTATCATTTTTGTATATTCATGTCCATGTACTCTCAAGCATCTTTCGTGATACCATTGTGTTGTATTTATATGCAATGATGTGCAGAGTTGGGACACCATTGCAAGTTGCTCTGGGATTTGGTAGCACTTACACAACTCTTTAAGTGGCTCTAGATTGTCAGATTGCTTATTCAACATTGCATACCGGCTGAACAGGATTTTTTATTTCAGTTAAATATGAGGAAGAAGAAAGCCATGTTCACGCCAAAAAACTGCCCCACTTAGCCACTGACTCTATCTCATCTCTAGCACAGTCTCAGTCGGCTTCATGCTGTTTGCCACAATGGCATTACCTTTGATCAAAATCAATTTCTGAAAACATGTCAATGACATCAAAGTGATTGCTTATTTTCACTTTCAACATTGCAAGCCTCCATCCAGTTTCAGTTCATCAGTTTCTGAACCCTTCATCCATGCTTTTATATCATAAAACTAGATTATTAGCATCACAAATTTTAATTAGTCCACAATTAGTGACCATGTCTTCAGTTGCCATGGTTCTAAGCTCTGAAATTTCTTTGCTGCTCTTTACTTTGTACTGGTGGCATGGTGGCTCAGTGGTTAGCACTGCTGCCTCACAGCACCAGGATCCCAGGTTTGATTCCAGCCTTGGGTGACTGTCTGTGTGGGTTTCCTCTGGGTACTCTGGTTTCCTCCCACAGTCCAAAGATGTGTGGGTCAGGTGAATTGGCCATGTTAAATTGCCCATAGTGCTAGGTGCACTAGTCAGAGGGAAATGGGTTACTCTTCAGAGGGTCGTTGTGCACCGGTTGGGCCGAAGGGCCTGTTTCCACACTGTTGGGAATCTAATCTCTTTTTCCCTTAAAAGCCATCTGTTTGTTCAAGCTTTGGCTCTTTGCTCTAAAATCACTTCAGTTTGCTTTGTACTAAATATTGTTTTATAATAGAGTATTGCAAGAATAAACCTTAGTCATAAACATTTATCAATAAGTGCATACAAAAGTTCAAAAAAGCAGTTCAGTGCAGAGTTTGCAGAGAGGAATAAAAATAACACATTGGAATTTGACATTCAGAGTTTGTTGGTAAGTGAAGACATTATGCACTTGTGCAAAGAAAACTATTTATATTCCTTTTAAGGCAATTAGGTCTTAACAGACCCTTTTTATATTTGTCAAAAAGACCTTCAATTGTGGTTTTCCCTCACTGCACCTTGACAGCAGCTACCCAAAGCTTTAGTGCCCCTCAGCACTTATTTTTGGACCTTGGAATGTACCAGTCTGTGCCACTTGGTTGAGATTAGGTTTTTACACTGGAAGGCTTTCAAGTTTTGGGCAGACCAAAGAGTGTCTTTCACTTAGTTGATGGTGCTCCAATTACAGTCGATGTTTGTCTCAGCGGATGCCCCGGGGAGCAGCCTGTACAACACAGAGTCCTGCATCACAAAATTCACCAGGATAAATCTCGACAAACAACCCTTACATCTCTCTCTGGACCTTCTTTGCAAAGACACATTCCAGAAGAAGGTGAGTGACATTCTCTCATTCTCAGTCTGAACAGGGGCCTACCCAATGGGAGCAGCCCTTTGCTTTCCAGCAGAGTCATGAGGACAGTGCCTGCTGATCACTTCCTGATCGACGTGTTTCAAAGGCATTTTACTTTGTAATTTTTTTCACAAGGGACAGGTGATAGGGAGCAGTCTAACTACTTGGAACATTCCTCGGCAAAAAGGCTAGAACCATCCTTCATAACACCAGGGACAGATCAAACTCCGTATGTAGTGACACTTAATATTTATGTAGTGAGGGTCTATGCACAGTTTGAGGCAGCCACACACAAAGATGACCATCAGTATCAGGGTAACACTGAGTATGCTCTTCTCCCTTATCCAGTGCCTTGGTCAGCTTATTCAGAGATGACTGGATGGTCCAGCCTCTCTTTCATGCTGTCATCTAAGAATCTCCATAATAAAGGACAGAAACAACTGGAAGGCTGTGCTTTCTGTGGGCTACATACCATACAGTCTGGCATAAAAAGATTTGCTGATCCTCAAGATGTCAGAGTTAGATGACATTCCTAAACCATCTTCTTCCTTCAGGCTGCTGATCACAGAGCTTTCACTTCTGGAAGAAGAAATGGGACTTTGAACCAGAAGATTATCGTGGAAGTATCCAAGGCAACAAACAAGGTTTGCTGACTCTTCACATCCTGGAGATCCTCTGTTGCATCGACCCCCATTATCTGTAGCAGGAGTAGGTTCAGTGTGCTTCTCATAGAGTCATAGAGATGTACAGCATGGAAACAGACCCTTCGGTCCAACCCATCCATGCCGACCAGACATCCAAACCCAATCTAGTCCCACCTGCCAGCACCTGGCCCATATCCTTCCAAACCCTTCCTATTCATATACCCATCAAAATGCCTTTTAAATGTTGCAATTGTACCAGCCTCCACCACTTCCTCTGGCAGCTCATTCCATACATGTTCCACCCTCTGCATGAAAAAATTGCCCCTTAGGTCCCTTTTATATCTTTCCCCTCTCACCCTAAACCTATGCCCTCTAGTTCTGGACTCCCCCACCCCAGGGAAAAGACTTTGTCTATTTATCCTATCCATGCTCCTCATAATTTTGTAAACCTCTATAAGGTCGCCCCTCAGCCTCTGATGCTCCAGGGAAAACAGCCCCAGCCTGTTCAGCCTCTCCCTATAGATCAAATCCTCCAACCCTGGCAACATCCTTGTAAATTTTTTCTGAACCCTTTCAACTTTCACAACATCTTTCCGATGGGAAGGAGACAAGAATTGCACGCAATATTCCAACAGTGGCCTAACCAATGTTCTGTACAAACACAACATGACCTCCCAATTCCTGTACTCAATAATCTGACTAATAAAGGAAAGCACACCAAACGCCTTCTTCCCTATCCTATCTACCTGCGACTCCACTTTCAAGGAGCTACGAACCTGCACTCCAAGGTCTCTTTGTTCAGCAACATTCTCTAGGATCTTAGCATTCAGTGCATAGGTCCTGCTAAGGTTTGCTTTCCCAAAATGCAGCACCTTGCATTTATCTGAATTGAACTCCATCTGTCACTTCTTGGCCCATTGTAATTGAATGGATCGGTTGGAGAGACAGAAGCAATGAGGAATTTGCAATAGCAATAGTATGTGATGAATGGCAGTTATAAGAAGGGGGGAAAGTCTCAGATACAGTCACATAGATGGGTTAACTCCAGGAAAGGTAAGAGAGGTAGGCAACTAATGCAGGAGCCATCTGTGGCTATACCCATTTCAAACAAGTATGCTGTTTTGGAAAATGTAAGGGGTGATGGATTCTCAGGGGAACATAGCACGAATAGCCAAGTTTCTGGTATTGAGACTGGCTCTAATGCAGTGAGAGGTACATTGGGTTCCAAGAGATCAATTGTGTTAGGGGACTCGCTAGTCCGAGGTACAGACAAACCTTTCTTTGGCCAGCAGTGAAAAATCAGAACGATGTGTTTCTTCTCTGGAGTTTGGATAATTTACCCATTTCTCTCTCTCTCTCTCTCTCTCTGTCTCTCTCTCACCTTCTGAACATCTTTGAGGATGAAGAGCCTCTTGATGTTGTCCTTGACTGTTACCCACCAGTCTGCTGAAAACTCAGAGACCTTTCACAGTTTTTCAATCTGTGTAGTGTCTTTGAGTTCCTCAATGTGATTGGGATCTACAATTTCATATTCAGATTTCACATTCTATTGCTGATGATTATGAAGGTGACTGTTGGCTAGCAGGAGGCAGTGGTCAGAGATGAACACAGGCTTGGAATTGGTAGATCTAACATAGAACATTGACAGGGAATCCATCCTTGATCAGATAGACCCAGCTGGTCATGACCAGGGGCTGCACTCAATCTGCACAGGTGCTGAGGACATCATATAGCTTGGCAATCTTAAGCATTTCCAGTAGAAATTGGACATGGAGTCCAGTTTGCTGTCAGCCCCTGCAGATTGTTCATCTGCATCAGTGATACTGTTGAATTCTCTGGCCAGATTGACTGGCCTGGGGTAAGTTGCGAGTATCAATAGGAGCTGCTGCACGATGGCCAGCTGCTTGCCCTTAACCCGCTTCAAATACCCTCCCAGGCTGTGCATTGCAAACCCCCATCACCCTGAGTGAAAGATATTACCTTCAAATCCCTTCAAAGCCATTTACCTTTTGCCTTAAATATGTGTCCCCTTATTACTGACCATTCAACTTAGGTGAATAACTGCATTCCAACCACCCTGTCCATATCCCTCATAATTTTATACACCTCTATCAGCTCCTTCTCAACCTTGTCTCATTTAAAGAAAACAACTTGAGCTTATCTCTTCATAGCTAAGACACTCTGTCTCAGGTGACATTCTGGTGAATCTCCAATGTACCTATTTCAGTGAAAACACATCCTTCCTATAGTGATATGATCAGAACTGAACATAGTTCTGCAGTTGTGGCCTAAACAAATAAACCCGTTGCTTTTATACTCTATGCCTGAACCGATAAAGGTAAGTATCCCATGTGTCTTCCAGCTATCCTATTAACCAGTCCTGTCAGAGATTCATAGACAAACACTCCAAGATCCCTTTGTTTCTCTGAGCTTCCAGTGTCCTGCCATTCATTCAGTACTCCACTGCATTGGTAATTCTTCTAAAGTGCATCACCTCATACTTATCAAAGTTAAAGTCCACCTGTCACTGATCTGCCCATCTGACCAATCTATTTATATCCTCATATAACCTTCTTCCACCCTGTCAACCGCTTGTCTGATCTTTGTGGCATCTCCAATGTTTACTTGTCAACTTCCAAACCCCTCTCCACTCCCCAGCCCTACCACCGCGCACGCACACACACAGTCTCATCTGTATCACCTAATATATATGATGATCAAAATGGGATCCCACACTGACAGGTGCGGGACATCATTGGACACTGGCCTTCAGTCATGCAAACAGCCTTCTAGCACCACCCTGCCACTAAGCCAGTTTCAGATTCAAATTGCCATGGATCACATGACTTTTACCTTCTTTATCAGTCTTCCACGTGGGACTTTGTCAAAAACCTTGCTGATATTCATATGTGAAAATATATGACTAAAATATCTCATCTCATCTCTTTTCATGTCTTAGAGTAGGTATTCAAAAGACCTCGATATTTATCTATCTTTTGTTCCATTATCTTTTTCATTACCGTCGTTTTTAACATATATTCAATCCATTTGCCATTTATGGTTCCATTCTATTGTTGTTACAGCCAACTTATTTTATCATCAAAATTTATTCCAATGTTCCATTTCTAATCATCTGACCGATCTGAAATAAAAGATAGAAACAAAAGAATGAAGTAAGAATAGGCCCTTTGAATCTGCTCCATCGTTCAATATAATTGTGGCTTATCATCCAACTCAGTGCCCTGTTGCCATTTTCTCCCTGTGCCCTTTGATCCCTTCGTTCATAAGAACTATAAGTCCTTCATGAAAACATTCAATACTTTGGGCTCAACCACTTTCTGTGGCAAAGAATTCCACTGATTCACAATTTTTGGTGACAAAATTTCTCTTCACATCACTCCTAAATTATCCCATATTCTTTGACTGTGACCTCTGGTTTTGGACTCCCTGGTCATCAGCAACATCCTTACTGCATTTACCTTGTCAAGTTCTGTTAGAAATTTATAGGCTTCTAAGACATGCCCCTCATTCTAAATGCCAGAGAATATAGTCCAAATTGACTCAATCTCTCTTCATATGTCAGTCACACCATCCTAGGTATCAGTCTAGTAAACTTTCGTTGCACTCCCTGCATAGCCAGAATATCCATCCTCAGAAAATGAGACCAAAATTGAACACAATACCGCAGGCGTAGACTCATCAAGGCCTTATTTAATTGCAACAAGATATCCTTGTTGCTGTATTTGAATTCTCTTGCTTTGAAAGCTAACATACCTTTTTCAACTATTGAACTTGCATGCTTACATTCTGTGACTGGTATACAAGGACAATCAAGTCTTGTTGCACCTCCCCTTTGACAATCAATTACCATTCAGATAATAATCTGCCTTTCTGGTTTTGCTACCAAAGTGGATATCTTCATATTTATCCACATTATACTCCATCTGCCATGCATTTGTCACTCACTCAACTTGTCCAAATCATACTGAAACATCTCTACATCCTGTCGACAGTTTTCCAAACTTAGAGATATTACATTTAGTTGCCTTATCTAAATCATGATTATATATTGGGAATAACTGGACTCCAAGAGCTGTTCCAAGCAGTATCCCACTAGTCACTGCCTGACACTCATAAAAAGACCTGTTTATTCCTACTCTTTCCTGTCTGCCAACCAGTACTTTATCTATGTCACTAGCCTCAATCTCATGCTCTTTAATTTTATATGCTGGTCTCTTAAGTGGGACCTTACTGAGAGCACTCTGAAAGTCTAAGTAAACCTTATCCATTTATGCCCCCTAATCAACTCTTTAGATCTATGAAAAATTCTTGTAGATATGTCGAGCATGATTTCCCTTTTGTAAATTTATGCTAACTATGTCCAGTCCAGTTACTGTTATCCCAAGTGCTGTGCCATTATGTCTTTTATAATGGGTTCAACATTTTCCTTATTACCAATATGAAGCTAACCAGTCTATAATTCCTTGTTTTAGCTCTACTTCATTTTTTAAATAGAGGGTTATATTAGCAACTCTCTCATCCTTGGGAATGTAAGCATTTTACTACACGACCTGACTAACACTTATCTCAATATTGATTAACTTAAATGAGGTTCTTCCTGCATGAAGCAGTATGTGATTGACAAAGTAATGTAATCCCACAACCAGTGGATCAGATCTAAACTTTACAGTTGTGCCACATCCAGTTGTGAATGTTGGTGAACATTTAAACATCTTATTGGAGGAAGCTGAACATGTTTTCCTAATCTCAATGATGGTGGCTCCCAGTACACCAGTGATGAAGACAAGGGCGAAGCAGTTGCATCCTTCTTCAACAAGGATCTACTGGATGATCAATATTGGTCTCCTTCTCAGATTCCCAGAAAAAAGTGAGGACTGCAGATGCAGTTGAAAAGTGTAGAGCTGGAAAAGCACAGGAGGTCAGGCAGCATCCGAGGAGCAGGAAAATTGATGTTTCAGGTATAAGCCCTTCATCAGGAATGTGGGGGAGGAGGCGAAGGGAGCTGAGAGATAAATAGGAGGGCCTGGTTTCCCTTATTCTACCTTTTGGAAAACTGAATTTATCCAAAACTCTGTTGCCCACACTATGTCTTGTGGCAAGTCCGATTCCCCTATTATCCCTGTACTTGCTGAGTTACACCGGCTGCTGCAAAAGCAACATCTTCTCATTCTTTGTTTCAAATCCTTCTCTGAGGACCTTTATACGCTCCACACACCGCCCTCTCCCCAACCCCCCCCCCCACCCAAACTTCCAAACTTCCTTATCTCTGTGACCTCCTCCAGACTCACAACCCTTCAAGATATCTGTGCTCCTCTAAGACATTCCTTAAATCCTACCTCTGAGAACAAATTTCAAGTCAACTCACCTAACAAATCCCAATGTGGTTTAGTGTCATAATTTCTTTTATATTGCTGCTTTTAAGTGCCTTGTGAAGTTTCATTATACTGAAGCTGCAACATAATTTTTTTTGTTGTTGGTAGAAACCTTTTCTTTGTGGTTTGAATATTTTCCTGATGTTGGGATGGTCAAGGGTAAACAATAGTCAGAGAGTACCCTGGGCAGGGCACGTACACATTTTTGGCATATCATCTCCAAATTCATATTAGATTAATTGCTAACATATTTTTCCTTCCATTCATTTTGCTGTCACATTGAGAGGACATTAATTACTTCGGTGGTTATTTAGGTATATTTTTCTTAGGCGATTATTTCCTGGTATAATTCCGGTTGTAACCTGCATGATATCAAACAGTAATTCTAAACACAGTTTACTCAATAACATCTTATTAGCAATGGGCATCAAAACTACTTTGAGCTACTTCTCCAATTTGTAATATAAACACTTCATCATGCATTTGCTTTGTTGGCTGTTGAGAAGAATAAAAATTATTCAAGCATAACAAACAATTAGTCATGTTTAAAAGATTAAATAACAAACTCTGTGTCACCTGTAAGGCCATTAAAAGTTGAATTCTGGATTAGAGTGGTGCTGGAAAAGCACAACAGTTCAGGCAGCATCCGAGGAGCAGGGAAATCGACGTTTTGAGCAAAAGCCCTTCATCAGGAAAGCTCTTTCCTGATGAAATGTTTTTGCCCGAAACATCGATTTCCCTGCTCCTCAGATGCTGCCTGAACTGCTGTGCTTTTCCAGCACCACTCTAATCCAGAATCTGGTTTCCAGCATCTGCAGTCATTGTTTTTACCCATTAAAAGTTGAAACTGGAGCATTCACATCTGTTACAAAAAAATCTTAAGGACATTTAGAATCAAGTCTTTACATTATACAGAATAAATTCAGTAGGAGAAGAGAACTTTAGGGGAACTTTTCAATGTTCTAGATGTTACAAAAAATATTTATTTGAGACAATTTCTTCAACAATTTTAGCTGAATCACTATGTCCACTTCTGAACTTATTTCGACTGTTAGCAGATTATTTAAGTTTACTCTTTGACAATAGAATCAGAGGGGATATAAAAACTTTTTAAAGCAATGTATTCTCGTGATCTGAAATACACTATCTGAAAGAACAGAAGCAGATTGCTTGAAGAAATATTATCCAGGCTATGAGAAACAGTAGGCTACAGGAACTACTTGGATAGCTCTGCTGAAAAGCTGCCCTAAGCACAATGCGTTGAATGGCCTGGTTCTGTGCTGCATCTTTCTATGATTCTCTAAGAATCTTGGACGTAACTATTTGCAACTAGATAATAGAGAAAATAATCATAGTGGCATTTTGAAAAATATGTTTTTTTAATTTTTCTCTTTGAATACTGTTGCTTGATTGTTACAAAAAGCATTGGAAATGGTAGAAAAGGACGTCTACTGTGAAGAATGTGGAATGTGATCAATTATTATTGGGAAATCTGAGGCATAGAGGGAATCTCACTTCAAAACTACTGTAATGAACAAATGAGTGAAGAGCAAGAATAGGGCATTCAACTAAAACTGAACATGCAGCAGATCCTATAAATCAGAGACAAAAATAGAAATTGCTGGAAAAGCTCAGCAGGTCTGGCAGCATCTGTGGAGAGAAATCAGAGTTAACATTTGGGTCGAGTGACCCTTCCTCAGAGTTGATTGAAGCTAAGAAAGTGTAGGTTTATATGCAGAGGATAAGGTGAGGGAGGGGCGTAAGGAGTAAATGATTGGTGGGGATAGAGCCCAAAGAGAGGGAAGAACAATCAAACAGGCAGAGGAGTGGATATAAGGGTAAATAGCTATAAATGGGGACTGTTGGTGGCTAACCATGGGTTGTGTGTAATAGTATACTGTGTGATAACAATGCTTGGCATGTGGGAGTTGAGATAAGGACATGAGAGAGTTCAAGCCCTAAAATTATTGAACTCGATGTTGACTCTGGAAGGCTGCCGTGTGGAAAATGAGGTGCTGAGCTTTCAGTTTGCAATGAGCTTCTCTGCAGCACTCTAGCAAGCTTGAGACAGAGCCATTGGTGAGGGAACAGGGTACTGTGTTGAAGTGGCAGACCAACTGGAAGTTCACGGTCTCTTTAACAGAATGCAAGTGTTCAGCAAAGCGATCACCCAGTCTATGCAGAAGAAACCACATTGTGAGCAGCAAATACAGTAGACCACACTGTGTAAAGTGCAGATAAAGCAGTTGTGTTTGGGCCCTTGGATACTGAATTTATGCAGTGCTTTACCTGTATTATGCTACTTTCAAATGTTGTCTAGCTCTTACTCTATTTAACTTTTCCCTAAAATTTGACACAGAGTCCAAATATGTACTCTCTGAACGCTGACTCACTACTTTTTCCTTAATTAATTTCAATGGTCCTTAACCTTATGCCCAAAAACTAATTCAAATGGATTGAATGTAGTTTATTCATTAGATGCATCTCCAATTGCAAAAAGTTCAAATAGAATTCATTTATCTCAATCCTCTAGATAGTCTTGACTAAAAGATCTCAACATGGTTTTTGAAGTTTGATTCTACTGTTCTAATGCTCCCTGCAATTTGTGATGATATGCAGTGGAATTGGAATTGTTTTATTCCTAAGCAATCCATAACTTCCTTAAATAGCTTGATGTAAAATTTGACCCTTGATCTGATTGTATTTCTGCGTGTAGTCCGTACCTAGTAACAAAAGTGAATAAATCTTCTATAATCTTCTTAGCCACTATATTGCATAATGGAATGGTCTCCAGATCCATTCTGGTCAACAAATACTGATTCTCACTTTTTGTTTTAGATAGGAGTCCTACACAATCAATTGAGAATCTTGTAAAAGGTTTTTCAAATGTGGCAATGGGTATTAACTGTGCTAGTGCTATCACTCCCTAAGGTTTTCCAAATATCTGACACATATGACATGTCTAGCAAAAGTCAACCAAATCTCTTGCTGTCCAGGCCAAAAAAAACGTTTTTGTATTTTGTCTTGAGTTTTCCTTACTCCCAAATGACCTCTTATTAATAATTTATATGCTATCTAAAACACCTACTTTCCATAACCCACTGGTGATACAACTTAATGAACATCTACTTATTTCTCATTTGCCTTAATATGTGCTGGTCTCTATTTCTTCATCAAGGCTTCATGTTTAAGATTGCAACATTCTGAGATACACCCATATTTTTGTTCTGTGTTTGTTTTTTAATATAACTACTTTAGTTTTTCATTTTTCTGTTGTAATTCAGCTAGCTTTTTCTGAATTCAAAATATCCACTTTATCCTCCATCTTTTTTTTCTCAACAATTTGATCAAACCTAGTTTCTGATAACTAAACTTCAACTTCCTTATTCTTACTTCTTGATTTCTCCTTCTGTTTCAACCCATAGCTTTGTGATCTTGTTACCACACAGTCAGGAAAAATCCCAGGATATACTTCCTGTAACACTTCTGTTACTTGATTTTCCACTGGCCTTTCAACCACAGCAGGAATCACTCCCACTAGTGATCAATCTATATCATTACCAAAGATCAACTGTATTTCTGGAACTGGGAACTGGGAATTTGTCTATTGCTCCCACCATATTTCACCAGACTCTCCAACCCTCTTTATGTAATAGAACACTGCTCTTCTCACCATAAATTCCTTTTTTTGGCAATACTCCTTTTGAATTACAAATCTCATCTTTCACCATCAAAGATTGATATATTTCTCTTAAAATTTTATTTTCTTAACCTGTTCCTCTTGGTATACATGAATAAACCTTACCCAGGCAAGTGAAGCCTTTAAAGAGATCTGGCACTTTCTTCTCAATAAACCTCTGACCAGGTTGTACTTTCTGGTGCAGTGTTCTAGCTTCCATTGTGCTTTCCTTTACTACTTCAGCAAAACTCATTAGCTTATCCTGTTTTCTCAAATCAACCTTCCCTTTGCTTTTTCTAAACTATCAACACTGTGACTTCAGGTCGCCTACTTTACTATAGTGAAAACATCTCGCATTTTTATATTTCTTTCCCCCCTATGGTAAACGAACTTTAATATCTTCAATGAGATCTCCTTTTCTCTAACTCTGTGAGGATTTCTCTTTTCTCTAATTTCTATTCCTCACAGATTGAAATAGATGTCAGAAGCCAAACTTTGATTGATGAACTAATTTGTAATCATCGGGCATTTCAGTTGCTAATTTCACTGTCTTAACTCTCTGCTCTTTCACATGAGTCTTCACTACTAGAAAATGAATTTTTGAACTCCTTCAAATTAATCATCTCTCTAAGAGTGTCACGTTTGATTTATTTTCAATGCCCTTATCCATTTAGACAATAGACAATAGGTACAGGAGTAGGCCATTCTGCCCTTCGAGCCTATAACACCATTCATTATGATCATGGCTGATAATCCTCGTCAGTATCCTGTTCCTGCCTTATCTCATAACCCTTGATTCCACTATCCTTGAAAGATCTATCCAACTCTTTCTTAAACAAATCCAGAGACTGGGCCTCCACTGCCCTCTGGGGCAGAGCATTCCACACACCCACCGCTCTCTGGGTGAAGACGTTTCTCCTCATCGCTGTCCTAAATGGCCTACCCCTTATTTTTTAAGCTGTGTCCTCTGGTTCAGGACTCACCCATCAGCGGAAACATGTTTCCTGCCTCAAGAGTGTCCAATCCTTTAATAATCTTATATGTCTCAGATCCCCTCTCAGTCTTCTGAATTCAAGGGTATACAAGCCCAGTCGCTCCAATCTTTCAACATAAGATAGTCCCGCCATTCCAGGAATTGACCTCGTGAACCTACGCTGTACTCCCTCAATAGCCAGAATGTCTTTCCTCAAATTTGGAGACCAGAAATGCACACAATATTCCAGGTGCGGTCTCACCGGCTGCAGAAGAACATCTTTGCTTCTATACTCAATCCCTCTTGTTATGAAGGCCAGCATGCTATTAGCTTTCTTCACTACCTGCTGTACCTGCATGCTTGCCTTCATTGACTGGTGTACAAGAACACCCAGATTTCTTTGTACTGTCCCTTTACTTAACTTGACTCCATTTAATTAGTAATCTGCCTTCCTGTTCTTGCCACCAAAGTGCTTAACCATACATTTATCCACATTAAACTGCATCTGCCATGCATCTGTCCACTCACCTAACCTGTCCAGGTCACCCTGTAATCATCTAACATCCTCCTCACATTTCACCCTGCCACCCAGCTTTGTATCATCAGCAAATTTACTAATGTTACTATTGATACCATCTTCTATATCATTAATATATATTGTAAAAAGCTGCGGTCCTAGCACTGATCCCTGCGGTACCCCACTGGTCACCGCCTGCCATTCTGAAAGGGAGCCGTTTATCACTACTCTTTGTTTCCTGTCAGCCAACCAATTTTCAATCCAAGTCAGTACTTTGCCCCCAATACCTTGCGCCCTAATTTTGCTCACTAACCTCCTATGTGGGACTTTATTAAAGGCTTTCTGAAAGTCCAGGTACACTACATCCACTGGATCTCCCTTGTCCATCTTCAGTTACATCTTTAAAAAATTCCAGAAGATTAGTCAAGCATGATTTCCCCTTCATAAATCCATGCTGACTCTGACCTATCCTGTTACTGCTACCCAGATGTGTCATAATTTCATCCTTTATAATTGACTCCAGCATCTTTCCCACCACTGAGGCCAGACTAACTGGTCTATAATTTCCTCCCATCTCTCTCGTTCCTTTCTTTAAAAGTGGTACAACATTAGCCACCCTCCAATCTGCAGGAACTGATCCTGAATCTATCGAACTCTGGAAAATAATCACCAATGCATCCACGATTTCTAGAGCCACCTCCTTCAGTACCCTGGGATGTAGACCATCAGGCCCCGGGGACGTATTAGCCTTCAGACCTAACAGTCTCTCCAACACCAATTCCTGGCAAATATAAATTCCCTTCAGTTCTGGTCCTTCAGCCAATGTTACCTCAGGGAGATTGTTTGTGTATTCCCCAGTGAACACAGATCTGAAGTACCAATTCAACTCTTCTGCCATTGTTCCCCGTAATGTATTCCCCTGTTTCTGTCTTCAAGGGCCCAATTTTAGTCTTAACCATTTTTTTCCCTTTCACATACCTAAAAAAGCTTTTACTATCCTCCTTTATATTTTTGGCCAGTTTACCTTCGTACCTCATTTTTTTCTGCGCA
>NC_057732.1:15991680-16059803 GCF_004010195.1 Chiloscyllium plagiosum | reverse complement strand
TCAGCCACGGCCACCCCTGCCTCCTCCTAGGATCTTTCTTCCTTTTTGGAATGAACTAATCCTGCATCTTCTGCATTATACCCAGAAATATCTGCCATTGTTCCTCCACTGTCATCCCTGCTAAGGTACTGCACCATTGAACTTTGGCCAGCTCCTCCCTCATAGCTCCATTGTTCCTTTTATTCAACTGAAATATTGTCACTACCGATTGTACTCTCTCCCTTTCAAATTGTAGATTAAAGCTTAATGTATTATGGTCACTACCTCCTAATGGCTCCTTCACTTCGAGGTCCCTGATCAATTCTGGTTCATTGCACAATACCAGATCCAGAATTGCCTTCTCCCTGGTAGGCTCCAGCACCAGCTGTTCTAAGAATCCATCTCGGAGGCACTCCACAAAGTCTCTTTCTTGAGGTCCAATACCATCGTGATTCTCCCAGTCTACCTGCATGTTGAAATCCCCCATAACGACAGGCCAATTTCAGCTCCTGATTCAACTTACACCCTACATCCATACTACTGTTTGGGGTCCTGTAGATAACTCCCAAGAGGGTCTTTCTCCCCTTAGAATTTCTCAGCTCTATCCATACTAACTCTACATTCCCTGATTCTAGGTCCCCCTGCGCAAGGGAATGAATATCATTCCTTACCAACAGGGCCACCCCATCCCCTCTGCCCGTCAGTCTGTCCTTACGATAGCACGTATAGACTTGAATATTCATTTCCTAGGCCTTGTCCACTTGAAGCCACGTCTCAGTTATCCCCATAATATCGTAGCTGCCAATTTCCAAAAGAGCCTCAAGCTCATCCATCTTATTTCTAATACTTTGTGCATTCATATATAGTATTTTTAATTTGTTACTGCCTGCACCCTTCCTATCAACCCCTATTTCACTCAATCTTTCTGAGTTTTCTGCTTCATTGATACCATTGTCTTTCTTGACTTCCCTTCTTCTTACTTTCCTTTCAATTTCCTTCTTAAACTTCCAGTTTGTCCCCCCCCCCCCCCCCCGCTACTTAGTTTAAACGCAGCTGTGTTGCAGTAGCAAACTTGCCTGCCAGAATGCTGGTCCCCAATCTATTAAGGTGCAAACCGTCTCTTTTGTATAATTTATGCTTACCACAAAACATAGCCCAGTGATCCAAGAATTTAAATCCTTGCTTCCTGCACCAGTTCCCCAGCCACACATTCAAGTCCATTATCTCCCTGTTCCTGGCCTCTCCAGCCCGAGGAACTGGAAGCAAACCGGAGACAACCACTTTGGACGTCCTGCTTTTCAGCCTTCTTCCCTCGTTCTCCGAAGTCCCACTGTAGTATGTTCCTCCTCTTCTTCCTGACATCATTTGCGCCGATATGTACCACCACCTCTGGCTCTTCACCTTCGCCCTTGAGGATTTCCTGCACTCTGTCTGCGATGTCCTTAATCCTGCCACCAGGAAGGCAACACACCATCCTTAAATCCCACCTGTTGCCACAGAAACCCCGTTCAGTTCCTCTCACTATGGATTCCCCTATCACCACGGCTCTGTGCGATGTCTGACTCCTCGGCTCTGCCTCCACGCCAACCTTTGATTGACAGACCTGACCGCCTCGCAGACTGGCAGTGTCATCTGTGTCTACTGTTTCCAAAAGATTCAACTTGTTCCTGACAAGTATTTGCCCCACGGTCTCTTGCACCTGTCTCCTCTCTGCCTTCCTCATCATCTTCTCTCTTCTGCTCTCTTCTGGTATTTTCGGTGTAATAACCTCGCTGAAGGTCGTGTCCAGAAAGATCTCGTTCTCTTGGATGAGCCTAAGGTTCTCAAGTTCTTTCTTCAGTGCTGCGATATGCTCTGTCAGTAGCTGAACGTGCACACACTTTCCATAGATATACGAGCCAAAATAACAAGGTAACTTTGTTTTATCCTTTCAACTCAATGTACTTTTGACCAGATTCCCTCCTTAGATTCTATAGGCTTCTGAGTCTAGCTCATTTACAGTTAAAACAGATCTTTTCACCTCCTCATATCCCCAAATATCTCCTCTGATAGTGACCACACTAGCTATGTTTATCAACACCAGGTTATAGTCCAACAGGTTTAATTGGAAGCACACAAGCTTTCGGAGTGACGCTCCTTCACCTGATGAAGGAGCTAGTGTGCTTCCAATTATACCTGTTGGACTATAACCTGGTGTTGTGTGATTTTTAACTTTGTACACCCCAGCCCAACACTGGCATCTCCAAATTATGTTTATCAACTTTGTTTGGATCAATGATATCCATATTGTCACTGTTCATTTCATTTTTTAAACCACTTTCTTAAATGAAATGAAAAAGGCTTCTACATCCATCTTGTGAAACTGTGGGAATGCTTGGACATCTTAAAACAAATCCCCACCAAACCTTTGGCCATGATGGGGTTACTCTGCATTACTGTCTTCATCACATTTCACCTGTGCCTCCGCCATTTTAAGTTTTCCTTTTCTCCAGGAAAAGGCCTGTGACAGGATATCACAAACTCATATGTGGGATGTGGTCTCTCAGATGGGTTTTTCAGAGGGAATATCCAATTGTATCCGACTGCTTCACACCACCATCTGCAGTGCAGTCTCAATCAATGAAAGGGAATTAGACAGCTTCCTGATTAGATCTGCAGTCAGGCAGACCTGCCCACTCTCTCCTGCTTCGTTTGTGTGTTGTAATGAGCATTTTCCGAGTCCACCAATCCAAAGGATGTGAGCCTGAGAGGGGTGATTATTCCAGGCAGCGGAGGCTAGCAGGTCAAAGCATCCCGCTACATGGATGACAACATTGTTTTCTGCTCAGATCCACTATCAACTCTCGGATTCGTAAGTATCTGAAACCAGTTCAAACTGGCCTCAGCTGCCAAGATAAATCGAGGTAAGAGTGAGACCATGTTCTTTGGGAACTGGGCATACCAATCCTTTAACCCCATCACTTTCAGGACAATTTACTGAAGGTGCTGGGAAGATGGTTTGGGGGGATTGGGGCATGTGCCAAAACATTGGAAAAGTGCAGATACTGGGCTTGTGGGAACACCACTTTCTCTCTGTCATGGGTAAAAACCTGATTATCAAGGTTGAAGCACTCTCTCTGTTGTGTGTGGTGCAGGTCTGGCTCATTTTCAAAACTTGTGTCATTGTAGTAATCTTTCACTACATTCTACTGGTCTAAGATGGACCGTGTCGACAGTGACACCATGTACAAAAGCTCTGGATAAGGAGGGGAAGAATGTACCCAAATAAGCCCTCACCCTGGAGACTATCTTTAGTGTGCATCAAGCTGTGTGTAGACCCTCAGTATGCAAACACCAAGTGTCACCACATACCGATGTTCTACCTGTCTCCCAAGTCGTGAAGGTTAGGACTACAAAAGAATGCTCCATGTAGTTGGACTGTTCTATTTCTCCTGTCCTTCATGGACAAATGTGCAAAGAGAAATACCCTTGACTACAAGTCCATCAGGAAGTGGTCAGTATGTAGTGTCCTCCAGACCCTTCGGTCCAAGGAGAAGGTGGATCCTGTTGGGTTGTTCCCTGAGCAGGTTGTCAAAGTTATTTGACAGAATGCCTCATCACCAGAACTTTCCAACAAGCACAAAGATATCCCTTGGCTGGTGGTGAGAAGAGCACTACCTGTGAGATCCTTCTTCTACACCCAGTCTGTCTGCATCAGTGCAGATTGCCCTTGAAATGGCTGTGTGCAAGGGCTAGGAACAGTGGGGGGAGGCGGTAGAGACTGTCACACATCTTCTACTGGAATATGCCTTTGCAAAGGAAGTCTGGAGAAAGATGCAGTGGTTTTTACTGAGATTTGTTCCGAGCATCTCTGTGATGCAGGACTTTGTGCTGTATGGGCTGTTCCTTGAGACACATACTGAGACAAACATTGACTGTGTCTGGAGAACCGTCAACTCAATGAAAGACACTCTTTGGTCTGCCCAAAGTTTATTGGTCTTCCAGAGCAAGTGAATGTTACAGACTGGCCACATTTCAAGGTCCAGGACTACATGCTGAGTCTAAAGCTTGGGGCAGCTGCTGCCAAGGCGCAGTGGGGTAAATCCACTATCTACGGTCATTCTGCCCAAGTTAAATGGGGGCCACCTTCAGGAATCGGACCCTCCTGGTTCATCAAATATGTGTAAGTATCGTCTTGTACAAGTAACAAATGTCTTGGGCTTGTTTGCTAGATACAGTCAAACTCCAATGTTTGTTTGTCTCTTCATTTGCTACTCTACAGAACCAAACTACTTTATATCAAGGTATTTTTATGAATGAAATATGTTTTTGAAATTGAGATAACAGCAACACCATTGAGAGAGGTATGATGCTATCTGAGCCTCGGCATTCCCTCAAGGCACAGGCCCTGGCAGTAGCACCGTACACATAGTCTGTCCTGATTCTGCTTATCTCAAGCTGCTTTTTGGTTTACCAACTGGAAGATTGAACTGGAAAAGATTATGAGGGCATGTGAGAGAGGCATCGCACCAATTAGATCACAAGCAGTGAACAGCCTTCTCCCTGTGCCCTCAATGTCAGTAAACCATTAAAATGTGTGTCCCAGTCTCATTTTTATTATTGTATAAAGTTAATTTTTAAAATCAACAAGGCTTTTCCACTGAACTCATGAAAAAGGGATAATTTCTTTGGCTCAGATGATACAATGAGCATCTCGACCAAAATAAGGGCATTCCTCAAAAAGAAAACATATTTGGGATATCTGCGCCTGTTTAAGTTGTACTTGTAGGGATTGATGATTTAAAACATTTGCGAACCTGAAGGTTTTTAAATTAACCTTGTAAATGGGTTTCAGAAAGGTTTTAGCTCCCATTATTGCACAATTTCTCCAAGCAATTTATATCATCTTGTTAAGAAAAGAAATAAACTTTAAGTTAGATTAGAAATCTGAAACCACTCCCCTTTGCTTTCTGTTCTCAAGAAACTCTCATTAAGTTGACAAATTCCCTTTTCATATTGAATATTTAATGTTCACTTCCTTGACTTGGTTTTCCAGGGAGCAGACTTGAATTAAAATGCAGTCTGCTCAATGCAACATAAAATGTAAATGTAAATTACATAAAATGTAAAAAGAAATTCCACTGCACTGGAATAATGCTTTATATTTCCATTTTGTGTCAAGATAAATTCCCCCAACAGTGATCACAGTTGTAATATATCTTTCGGTTCTCACCATGATGTTGTCAGGGTTGGAGGACTTGAGCTATAGGGAGAGGGTGAATAGGTTAGGTCAGTTTTCCCTGGAGCATCAGAGGTTGAGGGGTGACCTTATAGAGGTTTATAAAATCATGAGGGGCATGGATAAGTTGGGGTGGGGGAGTCCAGAACTAAAGGGTGCAGGTTTAGGGTGAGACGGGAAAGATATAAAAGGCACCTAAAGGGCAACATCACTGACAACAAATTATTATAACTGTAAACATTTTTCAACATTGCTGCTTTGTTATGGAAAGACTAACATCAAATGGGTCATTATCTATGTCTGCTCTTCATGCTCAAAGGCTTTAAATCTGATAAATTGAACATAATATCTCATATTACTGGAAACAGCAGAGACTGCTGAACAAACCCATCATGTGATTATCTGTTATAAAATTTTGGATCTGATTAGTCTCTTTCTTAATCCCTTTTGGATCTATAATATCCTTAGATAGACTCTGATTGAAGTACTGTTTATCATGAATTGATGATTTTAAAATTTTATCTCATTTTTCTCCTTGCCTTGCAGGGTCTCTTAGATGGAAAGGTTGCTTCACCATTTTTTCCTGATCCTCATGATATCTTCACATGGGAAGGAGAATGCATTTCCAAATAACAAGTGGTCTGTCATGTGGTTCAGTGCTTAGATAAAAGAATTAAGGTATTGTGACTAAATTTGCTAATTATACAAGGATAGGAAGGAAATAAATTGTAAAGTCATCTTAAAGGAGGGGCTACAAAATAAGCTAGATTAAGTAAGTGGGCAACGATCTGGAAAATGGAATAAAAATTTAGGAAAACGTGAAGTTACTCATTTTGTCAAGAAGAATAAAAAAGAAGTATTGTTATCTGGAGGGTGAGAGGTTTCAGAGTCTGTGGTGTAGAGGAGTCTGGGTGTCTTGGCCCATGAAGTGACAAAGCTTAGTGTGGAGATCTAGCAATTAATTAGGACAGGTTACAGAGTCCTAGAGATTTACAGCATGGAAACAGACTCTTTGGTCCAAATCATCTCTGCCTGACCAGATATCCTAAATTAATCTAGTCCCATTTGCCAGCACTTAGGCCCATGTCACTGTAAACCCTTCCTATTCATAGACCCATCCCAATGCCTTTTAAATGTAATTGTACCAACACCACCACCTCCTCTAGCAGCACATTCCATACACATAGCATCCTCTGCATGTAAAACCTATCTGCTAAGTCTTTCCCCTCTCAGCATAAACCTATGCTCTCTAGTTTTGGATTCATAACGTTGGATTCATGACTATTCAGCCTATCCTTGCCACTCATGGTTTTGTAAAACTTTATAAGGTTACCCCTCAGCCTTCAGAGAAAATAGTTTTACCCTATTCAGCTTCTACCTGTAGCTCAAACCTCAAATTCTGGCAACATCCTTGTAAATCTTTTCTGAACCCTATGAAGTTTCACAACATTCTTCCAATAACAGGAAAAGCAAATTTGAATACAGTATTCCAAAAGTGGCTTTACAATTGCAACATGACTTCCCAATTCCTATACTCAATGTATTGACCAACAAAAGACAAGTGTAACAAATGCCTTCTTTACTACCTGTCTACCTGTTACTCCACTTTCAAGGAAATATGAAACTGCACTCCAAGGTCCTGGGGAATGTTCAGCAACATTCCCCAGGACCTTGCCATTAAGTGTATAAGTCTTGCTCTGATTTTTCCTTCCAAAATGCAGCACCTCACATTTATTTAAATTAAACTCCATCTGCCACTCCTCAGCCCATAAGTCCATTTGACCAAGGTCCCATTGTACTCTAATGTAACGTTCTTCGCTGTCCACTACACTCCCAATGTTGATATCATCTGCAAACTTTCCACGTATACCTCCTATGTTCACATCCAAATCATTTATGTAAATGCAAAAAAGCAGTGGACCCATCACTGATCCTTGTAGCACACTGCCGGTCACCTCTCCAATACAAAAAACAATTGTCTACTACCACCCTTTGTCTCTTACCTTTGAGCCAATTTTGTATCTGATTGACTCATTCTCCTTGCATTCTATGTGATCTAATCTTGTTAACCAGTCTATCATGTGGAACCTTATTGAATGCCTTATTGAGGCATGTAGTCAATGTCCGCTGCTCTGCTTTGATCAATCCAGTTCATCATTTCTTCAAGAGTCTCAGTCAAGATAGTGAGACACGATTTCCTATGCACAAATCCATGTTGATTACTCCCAATCAGTCCTTGCCTTTTCAAATCTGTTCTGGTTTATTGTAAAGGGAATCAAATACTAATGTTTAGTGATAATGTTTCAGTTAAATAGGACATTGGTGAGACCACATCTGGAATACTGTACACAGTTTTAGTTGCCTTTTTCAAGGAAAGAAGTAAATGAGTTAGGAACAGTTGAGAGAAAGTTTACTAGACTAACAACTGAAATGAAAGGATTGTCTTAGGAGGAACACTTGGACAGACTAGGCTTGTAGCTGCTAGAGTTTAGACAAGTAAAAGCTGATTTGATTGAAACATATAAAATCATGAGGAGTCATGACTGAGTAAATGTGGACAAAATATTTCTTCAAACTAGGTACAGAAAAGGATTTTACTTCATTATTGTATAATTTCACCAAAGAAACCTTGTTGAAAAAAAGCAATTATTATGCCTTGAAATAGATTAAAAATCTGAAACCACTCCCTTTCATCTTCTGTTCTGAAGAAACATTTATTGAGTAGATCATTTAGAGCTAGTAGTCACAGTTTAAAAATACAACATCACCCATTGAAGACTGTTGTGATGATGCTATCACTTTAAAAAGGTTATTTTGTACTGGGTGCTTTTGAAGAGAGGTTGTATACAGGAGCTGGCTACGCAGTGGCACAGTGGTTAGCACTGTTGCTTCACAGGGCCAGAGTTCTGGGTTCAATTCCTGCCTCTGGCAACTGTCTGTGTGGAGTTTGTACATACTCCCTGTGTCTGCATGGGTTTCCTCCGGTTTCCTTCCACAGTCCAAAAATGTGTAGGTTAGGTAAATTGGCCATGAAAAATTGCCCGTAGTGTTAGGTGAAAGTGTATATGTAGGGGAATGGGTCTGGGTGGGTTGCTTTTCAGAGGGTTGGTGTGGACTTGTTGGGCCGAAGGGCCTGTTTCCACATAGTAAGTAATCTAATAGGTTATGAGGCCTTCAAGTTTTTTTTAAAGCAGTTATAACAATGGAAAGGGAGAGGCCAATTTTCCCAGATCAGACTTTCTAGTTTTTCTTTTAGCTTTAGCAGTAGAAGCTGTTTGGGTCCCAGAAGAGTTTCAATAGATAATTCCTAACTGTGACTTTCTCTGAAATCTTTCTTGATGTTGAACAGCGTGTAAGAATCTGTGTCTAAATTTACCTTTTTGCCAAGGGGTGTGTTTATGGGATGTTGCTATATTGGAACAGTTAATTACTATTAGATACTGTATCTATTATTCAGTTAAATTTTCCAAGAATTAAGTGATCTAAATCCCTCTTTATTTTGATTTGTATTTTAACTATCGTATTTAAATAAATTGTGTCTTGCTTAATGTCAAGTGGTTTGACCAGTTGCATCACACTTGGAACACCCATTCACATCTACCTTTAAAATAAGAAAGGGTTAGTGTCTGGGTACCTTCTTAAAGTATTTTGAGGGAGTCTGGTTTGGTCCATGACATTGTGATTAAAAGGAAATTTTTCATTCAGAAGATTGTGAGTCTTTGAAAGGTGAAAGGTTATCGGGGTGAACAGAAAGTGGAGGAATAAGATCCCTGTAGTGTAGATAGAGGCCATTCAGCTCATTGACTCTGCACCAACTATCCAAAGAGCTTCCACCCTATCCCCACATTTAGCATGCTTAATCCATCTAGGTTGCACATCTTTGGACTGTGGGAGGTAACTGGAGCACCTGGAGGAAACCCACACAGACACAGGAGAGAATGTACAAACTCCACACAGACAGTCACCTAGGACTGAAATTGAACTCAGGTCCATTGTGTTATGTGGCAGCATTGCTAATCACTGGGCCACTGCATTTCATACTCATCAAGCTGATGTGGAAATATATTGTTGTTATTTCAATGTCACTGGGTCAAATTTCTGGAACTCCCTCTCTAATGGCATTGTGGATTAATCAACAACAAATAAATTACAGTGGTTCAAGAAGGCAGCTCACAGCTACTTTCTCAAAGGCTATCCAAGTTGAAGACCTGGAGGAGTGAGTGGTGAGCTGAAGTCACCAGGTACTCGCTTGGCTTCCATTTCTGGGAACGCTCAGCATCTAGTTCCTATGTCTCATGGAAAAATTGAAAATAGCATAGTTGAATGAATGAATGAATGAATGAATGATTTATTGTCACATATATCTTGAAGATACAATGAAAAGTGTTTTGTCGCCACAACCCAGCATCATTTTGAGTTACAATAAGTATGAAAATAAATTATGTAAACAAGAGTTCATATCAGTTCAAATTGGGTCTCAAGCATGACTTCAGGGTTTCTGCAAGGTCTCTGTAGGATGGACCTCAAGGAGTCCCGCTTGGTTAACAATACAATGCCGATGCCTCAGGAATCCCCGCACTGGGCATGGCCATGGCCAAGATTCCAAGCTCTGGGCCTACCACTGTCTACAGTCTTGACTCCAGGCACTTCCTCTGCCAAGAGTCCAAACTGTGGGCCTACTGTCACCAGGAGTCCAGGCTCTAAGTTTACTACTGCCAGGAGTCCAAGCTCCAGGCACTGTCACCACCACTGAGTCCAGGCTCTGAGCCCACTACCATTGCTGCCAGGAGTCCAGGCTTTGGGCCTATCCACTGCCAAAAGTCCAGGCTCTGGCCATAGCCACTGCTGCCAAGAGTCTCGATTCATGCCACTGCTACAGCCACCACCCTGCCGACCTAGCCCTGGTCTCAAAGGTGAATAAGAAAGAAGGGAAAAAATGATGAAAAGTACATAGAGAAAAAAATGCCGCTGGCCTGGAGCATTTGGGCTCCGATGAGCCTAAATATTACCTTTGATACCGGCACTATCTTGCTATGACTAAGAGATTAGCTAAAAATTATAAAATGTTAATAAATGCTAACCCAAGAAATTAGGATTAGGCTGCTCAGTAGTGAAATTCTCATCATGAAATTCAACACTTAGTTGGATATTGGGACTTTACTGATCTTCTTATTAATGGCTGTGTTGTTCAAGAGCTGGGCAGGGTCTACCCAATTGTGTTGAGTTAAGTTTTTATCATGTTAGCAGCCTGAAACTAACATGATTATCATCGTGATTTAAAATTATTATTCATTAAAATAGACATCAACAATATGTGTATACAATGTTAACCAACAGGTTATTGTCAAGAAATATTTAATTATCAAAGGTTTAGAGGGATATGGACCGAATACTAGCAAATGGGCGTCGATTAATTTAGGATAACTGGTTGGCATAGGCAGGTTGGACCAAAGGGTCTGTTTCCATGTTGTACATGTCTATGACACTAAGAATCTTCTCAGTGCTGATCTCACCCAGTTTTCCCGACTTTCTTATCAATGGCTGTGTTGTTCAAGAGCTGGGAAGAGTCTTGCTGTTGGGTTAAATTTTTATCAAGTTCGCATCCTGAAACCAACATTGTTACCATAGTGATTTAAAAATGCTATTCATTAAAATAGACATTTACTGTATCTGTGTACAATGTTAATTAACAGGTTATTGTCAGGAAATATTTCATTGCCCAATAATTTGGCATCATTCCATTGTTTTAGGATTGCGTGTGACGTAGTTAAAAGAGGTGTTTAGGAGTTGCTTCTTTACATTTCAAAGGGCATACTAATGATTTTAACTTTCCATCACGCACATAAGCAAGGTGAACAACGTTTGGGGAATATATTAAGGGACGCTTTCAAGGGAGTTGATGAGGGGACATGTGGGGGCTGAATGACTGACCAGACAGAACAGTGGGGATGGGGTTTAAGGATAAGGTTTCATGGCACAGCTAAAGCTGTAATGGGAAGCCATTGTGAATATCCAAGAGCCAGAGTGAATGCTACTGATGGTGAACCTTTGAGGGGTGAGCTTCACCTGCCCCTAAGAATAAGGAGGGGTCACAGCCATGCAGTCATGTAATCAGCAGCAATTCACCTGCTGTGAGGTAAGACCCGCCTCAGCAAAGAGCTGTATTTTGACACAGGAAACATACCCTGAACCTACCATGCCACACCTAGGCGCAGCACTGCATGGAAGACAATTAAATAAAACATCTCTTGGGAAGACCTAGCCTAAGGACATGGGATGAAAGGCTAAACTATAGGATGGCCCTAGGAAATCTGGATAGCTGGCCATGCTACATGGAAGTGCCTAGTGGCTGGCCAGCAGAACTGGTTGGATGGTATTCCAGTCAACCTGCCACCTGGTGGTTCAGTGGTTAGCACCGCTGCCTCACAACATCAGGGTTCGATTCCAGCCTCAGTCAACTGTCAACGTGGGAAATTGTATACTCTTCCTGTGTTTGTGTGAGTTTCCTCCGGGTGCTCTGTTTTCCTCCAACAATTCAAAGATTTGCAAGGCAGATGGATTAGCCATGGGAAATGCAGGGTTACTGGGATAGGATAGGGTAGAGGGTTGGTCTAGGTGAGAGGCTTTTCAGAGGGTTGGGAGATTCAATGGACTGAACGGCTGCTTCCAAACTGCAGGAATTCTATGATTCAAACCTGGTCAATTTAGATGCTTGCTCCTTCGGACACATACTTTGTGACCTTGGTCCCTCCATAGTCATAGAGTCATATGGTATGGAAACAGACCCTTCAGTCCATCTTGTCCATGCTGACCAGGTCTGCCACACTAAACTAGTCCTATGTACCTGTGTTTGGCCCATATCCTTCCAAATCTTTCCCATTCATGCATCTGTCCAAATGTCTTTAAATGTTGTAACTATACCTGCATCTACCACTTCCTCTGTCAGTTCATTCCATATATGCACCATCCTTTGTGTGAAAATAATTGCCCCTCAAGTCCCTTCAACCCCTTTGGTCAGATTAATTTTTACTTCTCTCTCTGCTGCTCAAAAACAGCTGTTGAAATATAGTTCAGTGAATGTCCTTTCATTTTTCTAAACTGGCTAGCTGTTAGGCAAGCCTGTTATCTCCAAGCATTTAAAAGGATCAAATGTGAATTAAACAGGAAACATGAATTTCTTGACAGAGATGCAATGTGGGCAGCACAGTGGCACGGTGGTTAGCACTGCTGCCTCACAGCGCCAGAGGCCCGGGTTCAATTCCCGCCTCAGGCAACTGTCTGTGTGGAGTTTGCACATTCTCCCTGTGTCTGCAGGGGTTTGCTTCGGTTTCCTCCCCCAGTCCAAACAAATTTGCAGGTTAGGTGAATTGGCCATGCTAAATTGCCCGTAGTGTTAGGTGTAGGGGAATGGGTTTGGGTGGGTTGCTCTTTGGAGGGTCGGTGTGGACTTGTTGGGCAAAAGAGCCTGTTTCCACACTGTAAGTAATCTAATTACCTCATTTTGATATCTTCAGATAAAATAATAATCTCCATGTGGACTGTCTTGGTTATTTTTCTATTTCTTAGCTGTAAGTGAGAGACAATGAATCTCTATGGAAATAGTGTGGAATGGGAGGAATCCATTGGGATCAAGGCCTAACGTTTTCACTTACCTGAAAATTAGAGAAGCACACCCTCTTACTTTCTACAAAAAAGATGGTGGCTTGTAATCAGCCTGTACTAAATTTAAAAAAAATAATAGTCATAAAATGATCAGTTGGTGGATATCTATTGTAATTATCTATAGAGGGCTTGAGGCATTGGAAGTGATTCGTGAGTAATTTTACTTGCTAGTTTCTAGTCTCCAATTAAAGTGAATCAGCTGAAAAAAAGCTTAAGTCACAGCAGCACAACCCAGCTGTGTGAAATGCCCACCTTGTGTAATGCGGATGTCATGGATGCTTCCTTAGTTGAGATGATCACATGTGCAAAAAGTGTCTCCAGCTGCAAAAACTTGAGATCCAGTTTTTGGAACTCAATTAATTGTGAAGGTCACTGTTGTGCACCCATGAAGGTGAGAGTGGCATGGATAACATGTTTAATAAATTGGTTGAATACTGCATCGTAAGAATGTGCAGGCAGGGAGGGTATGGGTGAGTGCTAAGCTGTCTAGAGAGTGAAAGCAGACAGTGCGGAAGCTCAGAGAGTATACCTCAGTCACCAGTTGGTTCATCATTTAGAATATTAGTGGGGGGCCATGGTTCATCAAAGGACTGCAGGAAGATCTAACTTTATGAAGCCACAGTGCTTCAACTGCAAAGGTTGTGATAAGAAGAGTAGAAGGACAATTGTGGTAGGTAATTCAATAGTTAGGGGAATGAACAGGAATTTCTGTCACTGCAGATGTGACTCTAGGATGTAATGTTGCCTATGTGTCACTAAGCCCAAAGATATCATTGAGCTGTTGCAACACATTGCTTTGGGGAATGATGAAGAGCCAGGGGCTATGGTCCACATTGACAACAATGATTTAAATAGCCATAGCAATGAAGTCACATGAGTAACTGCCATGAATGTGAGGCTCCAATCTCATGTGGAAACACCATCCATCACGTACCCAGCAGATACTCATGTAACCCGGCCAATGTTGTCTATCTCATACATTGCAGACAGGGATGCCCTGAGGCATGCTATATTAGTGAGATCATGCAGACACTATAACAATGGATGAATGGGCACCATACAAGAATTACCAGACAAGGATGTTCCCTCCCAGTCAGCAACACTTCAGTGGTCAAAGGCATTCAGCAGCTGATCTTTGGGTAAGTGTCCTCCAAGACAGACTTCGAGATACACAACAATGCAGAATTACCAAGCTCAGACTGATAGTCAAGTTCCATGCCTATGAAGGCAGCCTCTACTGTGATCTTAGGATCCTGTCATGCTACATGTACTGTATCTGTAAAATCTTCCATACTTTCGTGTTTTGACGCCATCACCTTGATAAGTTATGATCTCTCTACCTCAATTAGTTTGTACAGTTTTGAATTACTTATTACTTTGGTTAGAGCCCCAACATGCCACACCTTAACCGATCATGATATTCCAATCATGCAGGAGAAAGTGAGGACTCCAGGTGCTGGAGATCACAGTCGAGAGTGGTGCTGGAAAAGCACAGCCAATCAGGCAGCATTCAAGGAGCAGGAGAATCAATATTTCGGGCATAAGCCCTTCATCAGGAATGAAGCTGTGGGCCGGGGGACTGAGTGATAAATGGGAGGGAAGAGAGGTTTCCCATCTAGCCACTCTACCCTCCTCTCTGACCTATCACTTATCCCCTTCTTCCTTCATCTACCTTTTGCATTCTCAGCTACATTCCCCCCAAACACCCTCCCCCCCCCCCCCACCCGCCATTTATCTGTCAGCCCCCTGGCCATCAAGCCTCATTCCTGATGATAGGCTTATGCCTGAAACGTCGATTCTCCTGCTCCTCGGATGCTGCCTGACCTGCTGTGGTTTTCCAGCACCATACTCTTGATTCCAGTCATTCAATTTGTCTCCCACACCACTTTATTTTTAATTTTTTGTAATTATTTCTGTGCCTCACTTAATTGGATTATAGGTCATCCTTTCGTTGATTATTCAGCTGTTGACACTTTAATCACCATCTAATGCTCTTGGTCACCTGCAGAAACTTATAATCTGACACTCTACTCACACCAGTTGTATGATCTTTTGATCTCTCTGACTGTGAATTCTCTGCCGATAAACTCTTGAGTCGTTGTCCTCTTCTCTCTCACTGCACTTGACAAAGGGGTTGCGTTCCAAAAGCTTGTGACTTCAAATAAACCTGTTCGACTTGAACCTGATGTTGTGTTATTTCTGACTTTGTCAGAGGGAGGATTTGGGCAGGCTGAGTGAATGGGAAAAAATGTGAGTTTGAGGTTATCCAATTTCTTCGGTGGAATGGAGAAGCAGCCGGTTTCTTAAATGGTGAGAGATTGGAAACTGAGGATTTCCAAAGGAACCTCCTATGTCCTGTTCACAAGTCATTGAAAGCTAATTTAATTTGACTTATTGCAGTAATGTGCAGTTAGAGCAAACAATTCGGAAATCAGTTTGTCAGTTTTTCGAGCAAGTGGACCAAAGAAGTGTCTCTTCAATTGTATATAAATCTGAAGATTATTGGAGAATTATGTGCAGTTTTGGATCCACTTGTCACAGAGAGTTTGGTGGAGATCCACCAGATAGATTCCTGAGATGGTGGAATTGCCCAGTGAGGAGAGATCAAGAAGACTGGGCCTTTATTCTCTGGAGTTGAGAAGATTGAGAGGTGATCTCATAGATTCCTTGCAGCAGAAGACATTATGCAGGCTGGGCACAATGTCAGATTTAGAGCAAGGTTACAGGATATTTCTTCATAATAAATTATAAATAATGATGTAAAGTTTCAACTGTATAATCTTCCTGCAGTTTAACTTATGTGATGAACCAATGGTCTGATCTCTGCAAAATTTGCTTGGGTACCTTAATTAAATATGTGACAGTAAATCATGGTGACAAAGGTGGAGAAGAGTTTCAAAAGGGATCTTAAAAGTCTGCAATGGAAAATATCAATAATCTCCTCAGACATGAAGAAGTGAAATGACATGCATTTTCTTCTCAAGCATTTCTATTATTAGACAGAACATTTAGTAAAGGATTTGTGAGGTCATATTGGGGCTAACATTGGTTAGGCCATTTTAGGAATATTGTGTGCAATTCTGGTCTCCGTCTTATTGGAAGGATGTTGTGAAACTTGAAAGGGTTCATAAAAGATTTACAAGATATTTCCAACATTGGAATGTTGGAGCTATAGGGAGAGGCTGAATAGGCTGGAGCAGTTTTCTCTGGAGCTTCAAAGGCTGAGGGGTGACCTTATAGAGGTTCATAAAATCATGAGGAGCAGAGATAGAGTAAATGGAATTGGTCTTTTCCCTGGGAGGTGGTGGACCATCCAGAACTAGAGGGCATAGGCTGAGGGTGAGAGGTGAAAAATTTAAAAGGGATCCAATGGGCAACTTTTTCACGCAGAGTAGTGGAATGAGCTGCCAGAGGAAATAACGAAGGCTGGTACAATTAGAACATTTAAAAGGCATTTGGATGGATATATCAATAGGAAAGGTTGAGAGGGATATTGGCTAAGTGCTGGCAAACGGGACTAGATTAATTTAGGATATCTGAACAACATAGACAAGTTGGACCGAAGGGTTTTTTTCTGTTCTGTATATCTCTATAACTCTCTGGCTCTATTTGGCAGTGTATTCAGTTACAGTGATTCTTTCTCAGCAAATGATTTCCTTGTGATTATTTAAGGCTTTAACTTCACAATTGGTATCTGAAACGGAAAGCCTTCAGAGTGTGACAGCTTAAGAGAAGAATCTAATATTTGTCAGATAGCTTGGCTGAGAGCCTAAACATACATTGTTGTGTTCAATGGCACCCAAAAGCAAACAGTTCCTGACTGACAGCATTTTCTTGGGTCCATTTTTCAGATAATGACACACCCATTTTGCCTAATTGTCTTTTCTTCCTGTACAGGATCTGTTGAGAAATGGTTACATTGAGGAGGAAAAGGCCATGAAGTTGCTAGTACTTGTTATTTTCCCATTTAGCCTGCCAGCTCATGAACAAAACTTTATGAGTGCTCAACTCCTTTGTGGGGCAGGTTGGATCCACCTCAGCTAAGGTCCTTGGCACCACACAGAAACACAGTGGGAGATAAAGGAAGTAGAAGCCCATCTTGGGGCACATAAGTCGAGGGGGTGAAGCTTTCATTGCAGCTACAAAATCACATTGGTTAAAATGTTCACTTTTCATCATCAACTGTGTAAGTATTGGCTATTTTAGCTGCAAAAGAGCATTAAAGGTACAGATTATAGCCATCCCCAGCTTTACTCTGGTTTATGGTCCAAGGAGCATGAGCAGGCCATGGGAAAGTGGACGATGATTGCTACTTTCGCGTGTAGCATGAACCTTTCCAGAGGAAATGCATTGCTTATATGCAGCCGTTAGTGGAACTGATTCTGGATGCCACTTGGTGTAGTCAAGTACATGGTGCCTGGATATGGACTCCATACAGTGGGTTAATGTCCAAGATTCACATACAGCATGTGATTAATAGTAAATGATGCCTTTTCACCTGCAGTGTGTGAGCATCACATTAATAGTGTTGTCCTTTCAAGGGCCTCACATCACATTAAAGTGAAGTCTCCTCCATCACAAAAGTAAACATTTACCCTGACCAATCCAGGAGACATGACAGCCATTTTCATCTCCATTGCTCACTTGTTGTTTGCGTCAGAACTGTGCCAGATGATGTTGAGAAGCTGGCATATGTTGGCTATCAATGTCCATGGACAGGGGATGTGGATAGTGACTATCTGTAGAGATTTTGGTTTTCTGTCAGTTTACACTGAATTCTAAGCGTTTCGAAATGCTCCCAGCCACTGGTTCTAGGCACTGGACTGATTAACCAGGATGCAATGAAGAGGCTGCAGACACACGTTTGTGGGGCGGAACAATCTCTATTTATTGATATTAAAAACAACCAACAGTACACTACTACGCAGACTTACAATGTACTGACACCACCAGCCTCCAACTATTAGCTAAAGTGGAACTCTGGAGTCTTGGCATTGCTCACTAAGCCGAACGTGTTTTCGAGGTTGACCAGGTGTGATTGTTCTGGCTCGCCCCATGCCCTGAATGTGGTAGGGGACTTGCTGCTGCACGACTGCTCAGTCCAGGTTGAGTTCACTGATGCAGTTAGATGTGTGTTGGAGTTTGCCGGCTGAGCACATCTGCTTGGTTGTGGAGCTTGGTCTTCATCTCAGTTTTTCCTGAGGACTTGTAGAGTCTGTCAGATTTGTTGTTGCCTCAGATTCTGTCCAACTTAGTGTCTTCTTGGCCTGGTCGGTTGTGATGATCACCATCTTTCTTTTCTCTGTACTCTCTGCAAGCACACTCCCCTCACCCCCCTCCACCCCCAAACCACCCCACAACTGCCCCAGATGTAAGATGGGGACCAACGGTTATATCAGTAGAAGGGCCTGTCAAATCTTTGCACCAATCTCTGGGCCCATTGTCTCATTGATCTTTCCTTGTGGGTTTGATTGGCTTTGAATGTCTGTGGTTCATGGCAAGTGTTAATGGTTTTGGATGGTTTGAATACTGGGTGATTATTACAGTAGCTGCCTTGGCTTCAGTCTGTGGCTGTGGGTTGGAATTATTTGAGAAGTTAGGGAGGTAATTGCAGGGCCACTTGCTGAGATATTTTTATCATCGATAGTCACAGGTGAGGTGCTAGAAGACCGGAGGTTGGCTAAAGTGGTGCCACTATTTAAGTGGTAAGAAAAAACCTGGGAACTATAGAGCGGTGAGCATGATATCGGTGGTGAGCAATTTGTTGGAGGGAATCCTTAGGTACAGGATTTACATGTGTTTGGGAAGGCAACAATTGATTAGGGATAGCCAACATGTCTTTGTGCATGGGAAATCATTTCTTATGAACTTGATTGAGTTTTTTGAAAAGTAACAAAGAGGATTGATGAAGGCAGAGCTATATGGACATCAGTAGGGCATTTGACCATGTTCCTCATGGGAGAATGGTGTGCAAGGTTAGATCCCATGGAATTCAGGGAGAATTAGCCATTTGGATACAGAACTGACTCAAAGGTAAAAGACAGAGGGTGGTGACAGTGGGTTGTTATTCAGACTGGAGGTCTGTGACCAGTGGAATGCCACAAGGATCGGTGCTGGGTCCACTACTTTTCATCATTTATACACATGATTTATATATGAACATAGGAGGTACAGTTAGTAAGTTTGCAGATGACACCAAAATTGGAGGTGTAGTGGACAGCGAAGAAGGTTACCTCAGATTACAATAGGATCTTGATCAGGTGGACCAATGGGCGGAGGAGTGGCACATGGAGATTAATTTAGATAAACGTGAGGTGATGCATTTTGCAAAGGTACAGTGGCTCAGTGATTAGCACTGCGGCCTCACAGCACCAGGGTCCCTGCTTCGATTCGAGCCTAGGGCGACTGTTTGTGTGGAGTTTGCACATTCACCCCTTGTCTGCGTGGGTTTCCTCTGGGTGCTCTGGTTTCTCCCAAAATCCAAAGATGTGTAGGTCAGGTGAATTGGCCATGCTAAATTGCCCATAGTGTTAGGTGCATTAGTCATAGGGAGATGGGTCTGGGTGGGTTACTCTTCGGAGGGTCTTCTAGGTCTTCCATGTCCTTCTCCACAATAAACACTGATGCAAAATACTCTTTTAGTATCTTCCCCATCTCCTGCTGCTCCACACAAAGGCTACCTTGCTGATCTTTGAGGGGCCCTATTCACTCCCTAGTTACCCTTTTGTCCTTAACAAATTTGTAAAAACCCTTTGGATTCTCCTTAACCCTATTTGCCAAAGCAATCTCATGTCCCCTTTTTGCCCTCCTGATTACTCTCTTAAGTATACTCCTACTGCCTTTATAATCTTCTAAGGATTCACTCACCTGTCTACACCTGACATATGCTTCCTTCTTTTTCTTAACCAAACCCTCAATTTCTCTCATCATCCAGCATTCCTTACATCTGCCACCCTTTCCTTTAACCATTTATTGGACAGAGCATTGAGTGTAGGAGTTGGGAGGTTATGTTGTGGCTCTACAGGACATTGGATGGCCATTTTTGGAATATTGTGTTCAATTCTCGTCTCCTTCCTATCAGAAGGATGTTGTGAAACACATTTTATTAATTTGTGAGACATGGGCATTACTGGCTGGAACAGCATTGATAGCCCATCTATACTTGCCCTTGAGAAGGTGGTGGTCAGCTGCCTTCTTGAATCGTTGCAGTCCACTTGCTGTGGGTTGAACCACAATGCCACTAGGGAGGAATTCCAGGATTCTGACCCAATAACTGTGAATGAATGGTGGTACATTTCCACATCAGGGTGGTGAGATGCTTGGAGGGAAACTTGCAGATGGTGGTGTTCCCAAGTACCTGCTACCCTTGTTCTTCTAGGTGGAAGTGGTCATGGATTTGGAAGGTGCTGTCTCAGGATCTTTGGTGAATTTCTGGAAGGGTTCAGAAAGGATTTACAAGGAAGTTGGCAGGGTTTATAGGTTTGAGCTTTTGGGAGTGGCTGAATGGGTTGGAGCTGTTTTCTCTGGAGCTTCAGAGTCTAAGGGGTGACCTTATAAAGGTTAATAAAGTTATGAGGATCATAGATAGGGTAAATAAACAAGGTGCTTTATGTGAGGGGTGGTGTAGCATCCAGAACTAGAGGGCACACGTTTAGAGTGAGATTTGAAAAATTTAAAAGGGACCTAAGGGGCAACTGTTTCATGCAGAAGGTGGTGCGTGTATGGAATGAGCTGCCAGAGGAAGTGATGGAGGCTGGTACAATTAGAATATTTAAAAGGTACCTAGATGAGTATATGAATAGGAAGGGCTTAGGGAGATATGGACCAAGTGCTGACAAATGGGACAAGGTTAATTTAGGATATCTGGTCGACAAGATGGACCAAAGGGTATGTTTACATGCTGTACATCTCCATGTCTCTCTGGCTCTATTTGGCAGTGTATTCAGTTACAGTGATTCTTTCTCAGCAAATGATTCCCTTGTGATTATTTAAGGCTTTAACTTCATAATTGGTATCTGAAAAGGAAAGCCTTCAGGGTGTGACAGCTTAAGAGAAGAATCTAATATTTATCAGATAGCTTGGTTGAGAGCCTACACATGCATTGTTGTGTTCAATGGCACCCAAAAGCAAACAGTTCCTGCATGACAGCATTTTCTTGGGTCCATTTTTCAGATAATGACACACCCATTTTGCCTAATTGTCTTTTCTTCCTGTACAGGATCTATTGAGAAATGGTTACATTGAGGAGGAAAAGGCCATGAAGTTGCTAGTACTTGTTATTTTCCCATTTAGCCTGCCGGCTCATGAACAAAACTTTATGAGTGCTCAGCTCCTTTGTGGGGCAGGTTGGCTCCACCACAGCTTAGGTCCCTGGCACCACACAGAAACACAGTGGGAGATAAAGGAAGTAGAAGCCCATCTTGGGGCACATAAGTCGAAGGGGTGGAGCTTTCATTGCAGCTACAAAATCACATTGGTTAAAATGTTCACTTTTCATCATCAACTGTGTAAGTATCGGTTATTTTAGCTGCAAAAGAGCATTAATGGTACAGATTATAGCCATCCCCAGCTTTACTCTGGTTTATGGCCCAAGGAGCATGAGCAGGCCATGGGAAAGTGGACGATGATTGCTACTTTGGCGTGTAGCGTGAACCTTTCCAGAGGAAATGCATTGCTTATATGCAACCGTTAGTGGAACTGATTCTGGATGCCACTTGGTGTAGTCAAGTACATGGTGCCTGGATATGGACTCCATACAGTGGGTTAATGTCCAAGATTCACATACAGCATGCGATTAATAGTAAAAGATGACTTTTCTCCTGCAGTGTGTGAGCATCACATTAATAGTGTTGTCCTTTCAAGGGCCTTACCTCACATTAAAGTGAAGTCTCCTCCATCACAAAAGTAAACATTTACCCTGACCAATCCAGGAGACATGACAGCCATTTTCATCTCCATTGCTCACTTGTTGTTTGCGTCAGTACTGTGCCAGATGATGTTGAGAAGTTGGCATATGTTGGCTATCAATGTTCATGGACAGGGGATGTGGGTAGTGACTGCCTGTAGAGAGATTTTGGTTTTCTGTCAGTTTACACTGAATTCTAAGCGTTTCGAAATGCTCCCAGCCACTGGTTCTAGGCACTGGACTGATTAACCAGGATGCAATGAAGAGGCTGCAGACACATATTTGTGGGGCGGAATAATCTCTATTTATTGATATTAAAAACAACCAACAGTACACTACTACGCAGACTTACAATGTACTGACACCACCAGCCTCCAACTATTAGCTAAAGTGGAACTCTGGAGTCTTGGCATTGCTCACTAAGTCGAGCGTGTTTTCGAGGTTCACCAGATGTGATTGTTCTGGCTCGGCCTGTGCCCTGAATGTGGTAGGGGACTTGCTGCTGCACGACTGCTCAGTCCAGGTTGAGTTCACTGATGCAGTTAGATGTGTGTTGGAGTTTGCCGGCTGAGCACATCTGCTTGGTTGTGGAGCTTGGTCTTCATCTCAGTTTTTCCTGAGGACTTGTAGAGTCTGTCAGATTTGTTGTTGCCTCAGATTCTGTCCAACTTAGTGTCTTCTTGGCCTGGTCGGTTGTGATGATCACCATCTTTCTTTTCTCTGTACTCTCTGCAAGCACACTCCCCTCACCCCCCTCCACCCCCAAACCACCCCACAACTGCCCCAGATGTAAGATGGGGACCAACGGTTATATCAGTAGAAGGGCCTGTCAAATCTTTGCACCAATCTCTGGGCCCATTGTCTCATTGATCTTTCCTTGTGGGTTTGATTGGCTTTGAATGTCTGTGGTTCATGGCAAGTGTTAATGGTTTTGGATGGTTTGAATACTGGGTGATTATTACAGTAACTGTCTTGGCTCCAGTCTGTGGCTGTGGGTTGGAACCTTCTATATGCTGCATGACCAGAGATACGAAACAGGCTGGTGTCTAGATTCCTTTGGTTTCAGGTTCATTGCCTCAGATTCAAAGTTTTAATTGCAAGGTTTGATTCAATCATTGCTCCCTACTAGTCTGTCATTTCCTTGTAATTGCATTTGGAATTCCCAAATGCCACATTCACAGGTCGATCCCACCACCTGCTTGTGGTTTACTCCTTTTGCAGACCCAGCGCGTTTTTAAAATTGTAAATGTCCAAGACGTGTTTCATGTATTCCCAACACTGGGCATTTTTGTGAAATATTACACCATGTCACATGCCTTTACCACTGTCCCAGATGGGGGCCTGGTAGAGATACCCACTCGGACTTTCATGTCAGGGATTCTCGGCATCTAGCTTCTAGCTGCCAGGTGGGAGAATGGGAGATTGCATGTCAATGCAGGGAAAATAACTAGTACTGAGAGAATACTGAAAGTGAGATGCAAATATATGCTACTACATTCAAATTGACCCTGGGCGGCATAAACTCGGGTCCCTGGCCTCACAGCGCAACTGACTGTGTGGAGTTTGCACATTCTCCCCATGTCTGCATGGCTTTCCTCTGGGTGCTCCAGTTTCCTCCCACAATCCAAAGGTGTGCATGTTACGTGAATTGGCCATGCTAAATTGCCCATAGTGTTTAGCGATGTGTAGGTGAGGTGCATTAGTCAGGGGTAAATATAGGGTAAGGGGAATGGTGTCTGGGTGAGTTACTGTTTGGAGTGTCAGTGTGGATTTGATGGGCCAAAGGGCCTGTTTCCACAATGTAGGGTTTCTATGATTCTTTGTTGTTCACTAGTGAAATTTTCATCTTGTCATTGAATATTTGTTTGAAAAATGGGACTTTTGACATCAAGGATCTCTTCACTGACAATTCGTTATGACTTTCCCAATTTTCCCACCAATATTCACATTTTTCAGGGAATGGGAAGATACTACCCACTTCATTCCTCATCCTCCCCTTCTTTGAGCTAAGACTCTTTTTTTTTGTCACTTTATCAGATGTGACTTGTGCCTTCAATTCACCAGCCTACCTACCATGCAACACACCTTCATGCAAATGTCATCCAAATGCATCTTAAACTATTTTCCATTTGGAACTTGATGTAATTTCTAAACTCATCAACAAACTCATGGAATGAGTCATTGACAGTACTATCAGATGCCAGCATTGGTCAGCAATAACCTGCTCAATGGTATAAACAAAGATCTTGAATTCCAGAGATCTGAAATAAAAACTGGACTCAAAATGTTAACTCAGCTTTCTTCCTGTAGATTCTGTCAGTCCTGCTGATTTTTGCCTGCAATTTCTGTTTTTTTGTACCTGCTCAATGATACTTAATTTAGGTTTCACCAGGCTCTCTCGGCTACTTACCATTTCATAGACTTGGCCCAAATATGGAGAAAAGAATTGAACTCCAGAGTTGAGGTGAAGTTACCCTTAATGTTAACTGACCGAGTGTGACATCAAGGTAACCCAGCAAAATTAAAGTGAATGAGATTCAGGAGGAAATTTCTCCACTGGCTGGAGTTACACTGGTCACCAAATCAGGTTGTTGTAGTTACTGGAAGAAAATCCTCTCATGCCCAGGACATCATGGAAGGAGTTCTCTTTTATTCATCAATGGGATGTGGGCTTAATTCCTCATCCATAGTTGCCCTAGACATGATGGTGAGCTGCCATCTTGAATTGTTGCTGTCCATCTGTTGTAAGAACACTCACAGGGAGAAAATTCCGGGATTTTGACCCAGTGACACTGAAGGAATAGTGATGTATTACCAAGTTAGGATGACAAACGGCTTAGAGGGAAAAATGAAGGTGGTGATGGTGTTCTCACATATCTCCTGCCTTTGCCCTTTGGATAGTAGTGGTCATTGGTTTAGATAGTGCTGCCAAAGAGAGTTGATGAATTTATGCAGTGCATCTTGTAGATGGTATATGCTCGTGCTATGTTTCAGTAATGGAGAGAGTTAATAGTTATTGTTGTGGTGCTACTCAAGCAGGTTGCTTTGTAGTGGATGGTGTCAAATTGTTTGAGTGTTTTTGGAGCTGTGGTCATCCAGTCAAATGGGTAATATTCCATCACACTCTTGACTCATGGCACTCAGCTAGGCTTTGGAGAGTCAGGAGGAGAGTTACTTGCTGCAGGATTGCAATCCTCTGACCTACTTATATAGCCATTGTATTTGTATGGCTAGTCTAGTTCAGTTTCAGAGGTAACAACAGTGGATGAACACAGCAATCGCCAAACAAGAATGTTCCTTCCCAGTTTGGGGAACACTTCAGTATTCAGCCTTTGATTCCCCCAGGATGTTGATAGGGGGTATTCAGCAATGGCTATACTATTGAATGTCAAAGGTCAATAGTTAGTTTGTTGGAGGTCATGATTGTGTGGCATAAAAAATTATTTATCACTTGTCAGCCCATACCTAAATATTGTCAAAGTTTTGCTGCATTTGGACAGTGGTTTTGGGTAATTCAAGATGGAGGATGGGAAAAAGTTGTGGCTGTAAGAGCTGTTCCTTTTTTGAGATATTTTAGATGTTGGAGGTGATTTCCCTGAATTCCAGGAGCAGTAATTATTGTTTTATATACTGTTACATTGTTTTGGAACTTTGGGGCACAAAAGATCAAAGCAATGGCACTTTAAAAAGGAAGAAGACAGCAAAGGCAGTAACTACATGGTCAGAGAAAGAAACCTTCGTTGCTGTCTGACACAGCAGCGAACCTGCACAGTTACTGCCTTTACTGTTTGAATTCGGGTGTCTCTGGATATCGGAGTGCATCGAGGAAAAATGAACAAACAGCGAAGTTCACAGCTGACCTTGGAGGAACCTGTGTGGGAGAGCTCACAGCACAGGAACAGATAGGTGTATGGTTTTTAAATGTAGTCTTGCTGTATATCTACAATAGTGAGTAGCGTGGGTTCTTTCTTAATTATATGCTTTATTGAGATCTGTCTTTTGATTAAATTTTAAAAATATAAGCCATAAATATTAAGTTTGCTTGGACCAATAAAATGGTGCTATTTTCTGGGTCTGTAGATTGTGAAGGAGCACAGATGGCCTTTAGTCGAGTGATGTGTTCTTCCTGTCGGATATAGGAGTTTAAGGAGAGTTTCCAAGTGACTGATGATAATGTCTGCAGGAAGTATCTTTGGTTGTGAATCCTATCAGATCGTAGTTAGCGGCAATGTGGAATTTACAAGAGCTAGGGGGGGTGTGATAAATGGCAGTTTTAGGAAGTGAGAAAAGCCATAGATACAGTCAGGTAGATGGGTTACTGCCAGGAAAGGTAGGAGGTTAGGCACGGTGGTGTAGGAATCTCCTGTGGCTATCCCCATCTCAAACAAGTATGCTGTTTTGGAAAATGTAGGAGGTGATGGGCCCACGGGGAATGTAGCATGAACAGCCAAGTTTCTGGTACTGAGAATGGCTCTAATGTAATGAGAGGTATGTTGGTTTCCAAGTGATTGACTGTAATAGGGAACTCTCTACTCAGAGGCACAGACAGACAATTCTGTGGCTGGCAGCAAAAAATCTGAATTGTGTGTTGCCTCCCTGGTGCGAGGATCAAGGATGTCTCAGAGAGGGTGTCAAGATTGTGGTGTTGGAAAAGCGCAGCAGGCCAGGCAGCATCTGAGGAACAGGAGAATTGACTTTTTGACATAAGCCCTTCAGCCCTGAAAGGCTTATGCCCAAAACATAGATTCTCTTGCTCATTGGATGCTGCCTGGCCTGCTGTGCTTTTCCAGCACCACACTCTCGATTCTGATCTCCAGCATCTGCAGTCCTCACTTTCTGCCTGTCTTAGAGAGGGTGCAGAATGTTCTCAAAGGGGAGAGAGACCAGCAGGAGATTGTTATACACTTTGAAACTAATGACATAGGAAGGAAAAAGGGTGAGATTCTGAAGGGAGAATATAGAAAAAGGCATGAATTTAATAAGGAGGTCCTCAAGGGTTGTAACATCTAGATTACTCCTGGTGGTAGGAGCTAGTGAGGGTAGGAACAGGAGGAGAGAGCAGATGAATGCATGGCTGAGGAGCTTGTGCAGGGGAAACGGGCTCACATTTTTGGATCATTGGAATCTCTTCTGGGATAGAAGTAATCTGTACAAGAAAGATGGATTGCTCCTGAATTGGAAGGGGTCCAATATACTAACAGGAAGTTTTGCTCGAGCTGCTCAGAGGGATTTAAATTAGTAAGGTGGGGGTGTCGGACCCAGGGAAACAGTGAAGGAAGAGGTCAATCTGAGACTGGTACAGTTGAGAAAATAAGCGAGTCCAACAGTCAGGCCAGGCAGGGACAAAGCAGAGAACAAGGTTGGACTGATAAATTAAACTGCATTTATTTCAATGCAAGAGGCCTAACAGGGAAGGCAGATGAACTCAGGGCATGTTTAGGAACATGGGACTGGGATATCATAGCAATTACAGAAACATGGCTCAGGGATGGGCAGAATTGGCAGCTTAATGTTCCAGGATACAAATGCTATAGGAAGGTTGGGGGGAGGGTGAAAGACAGGAGGGGGACTGGCATTCTCAATAAGGGATAACATTACAGCTGTACTAAGGGAAGATATTCCTGCAAGTACATCAATGCAAGTTATTTGGGTGGAACTGAGAAATAGGAAAGGGATTATCATCTTATTGCGATTGTATTATAGATCAGACAATAGCTAGTGCGTAATTGAGAAACACATTTGTGAGGAGATCTCAGTTAAGAATAATAGGGTGGTAATGGTAGGGGATGTTTTACTTTCCAAACATAGACAGGGATTGCCATAGTGTGAAAGGTTTAGATGGAGAGATTGCTGGGCTGCTGGCTGAGATATTTAAATCATCGATAGTCAGAGGTAAGGTGCCGGAAGACTGATAGTTAGCTAATGTGGTGCCACTATTTCAGAAAGATGCTAAGGAAAAGCCAGGAAAAGCTGACATCAGTGGTGGGCAAGTTGTTGGAGGGAATCCTGAGGGGCAGGATTTACATATATTTGGTAAGCCAAGGACTGATTAGAGATAGTCAACATGGCTTTGTGCATGGGAAATCATGTCTTACAAACTTGATTGAGTTTTTTGAAGAAGTAACAAAGAGGATTGATGAGGGTAGAGCAGTAGATGTGATCTATGTGGACTTCAGTAAGGCATTTGATAAGGTTTCCCATGGGAGACTGGTTAGCAAGGTTAGATCTCACGGAGCAAAGTTAGATCTCAGGAAGAACTAGCCATTTGGATACAGAACTGGCTTGAAGGTAGAAGACAGAGAAGGTGGTGGTGGAAGGTTGTTTTTCAGACTGGAGGCCAGTGACCAGTGGTATGCCATAAGGGTCGGTGCTGAGTCCTCTGCTTTTTGTCATTTTTATAAGTGATTTGGATGTAAGCATAGGAGGTATAGTTAGTAAATTTGCAGATGACACAAAAATTGGAGGTGTACTGAACAGCGAAGAAGGTTACCTCAGATTACAATGCGATCTTGATCAAATGGGCCAATGTGCTGAGGAGTGACAGATGGAGTTTAATTTAGGTAAATGCAAGGTGCTGCATTTTGCAAATGCAAATCAGGGCAGGACTTATACAATTAATGATAAGGTCCTGGGGAGTGTTGCTGAACAAAGAGACGTTGAAGTGTAGGTTCATAGTTCCTTGAAAGTGGAGTCACAGGTAGATAGGATAGTGAAGAAGGCATTTGTTATGCTTTCGCTTATTGGACAGAGCACTGAGTATAGGAATTGGGAAGTCATGTTGTGGATGCACAGGACATTGGTTAGGCCAAGTTTGGAATATTATGTGCAATCCTATCGAAAGGATGTTGTGAAACTTGAAAGAGTTCAGAAAAGATTTACAAGGATGTTGCCACAGTTGAAGGATTTGAGCTATAGGGAGAGGCTGAATTGGCTGGGGCTATTTTCCCTGGAGCATCAGAGGTTGAGGGGTGACTTTATAGAGGTTTATAAAATCATGCAGGGCATGGATAGGATAAATAAACAAAGTCTTTTCCCTGAAGTGGGGGAGTCCAGAACTACAGGGTTTAGGATGAGAGGGGAAAGATTTAAAAGGGACCTAAAGGGCAGTTTTTTCATGCAGAGGGTAATGCGTGTATGGAATGAGCTGCCAGAGGAAGTGGTGGAGGCTGGTACAATTACAGATCTATTTGGGTATATGAATAGCAAGGGTTGAGAGGGAAATGGGCCAAATGCTGGCAACTGTGATTAGATTAGGTTAAGATATCTGGCCAGCATGGACAAGTTGGACCAAAGCATCTATTTCTGTGCTGTACATCTCTATGACTATATGACTCTATGATTGCTTCAGTTTATGAATGCTACTAAACATTGTAGAAACATCAGTGCACATCCGCTCTTCTGACTATAAGAAAAGGTCAGTTGTTTCCTCTGAATAGAGTCCTCAGCCCAGTCGTCTTCAGCTGTTTCATCAATGACCTTCAGTCCATCATAATGGCAAAAATGGGAATGTTCATTGATGATTGAGCACGTTTAAAGAGCAGACTGTGGAACAGCCATTTGGCCTACAAGCTTTTGGGGAAAGAGACAGGGATTTAGGAAGAGGGAAGAGCTGTGGAGCAATTGGGACTTGGGAAAGAGAGATTGGGACTTGAAGAGAAATTTGGAAGAAGGTCAGGGCTTTGGGGGGAGGTTAGGGAGAGAGATGTGGAGAAATGTGAAGAAAGATTGGGACTTTGTGGGGAGGTGAATATCAAGGAAACATAGATGGGGACTTGGGTGGGGGAAGAGATATTATTAATTATTATATTCCCTTACCACCAACAATACAATCTGTCCATTGTCCGAAACTCAATTCCTACCTTTATGTCGAAGCACATTATCCCTTTCCCATTCTGTTCCACTTTCCCGTTTCTGCCCTGAACTTAGCAAGATAATAAATTCATAGAATCTGTGGTGAAATTAAACATACACGAAATCCTTAGCATTATTACTGGATTAAAATTGGAGACCATGTGGTAATTCTTTTAATTAATTTTCTCTGCCATGTATGTATTTCATTTGCACTGGTAAAAGTTCAGATGTGGAGCAGAAGCATCCCTTAGTCATATCAAAAGTACAATAAGAAAGTTCTCACATTAACAACGATACCACTAATTCCATTCAATTTTCACAATCTAGCCCCATGAATAATACCCAGGTAAGTTTCACACTTGTACATAGGCTAGATAACTTCTGCAAAAGGAGTCAGTCCCAACAATAATGAAATTCAATTGTTACTAAAAGCACATGCACAGAAATTTTAAGATGTGAATTTCCGTTTGAGAGTCAGTTATATTTTGCAAACTAATGTGCCTGCTCCTCCCTACAGCCTCCATCCCATCTCCATTTGATAAACAGTTCACATCAACCAACTTAAACAGGAAGCATCTTTCCCCAGTTTATTAAATACAAATTCCTTGGCATTCTTTAGCTACAAGACTTTGGTTAATGAGCAGAACTCACATTATTTTTGCCGAGAAAATCCATCCTTGGTATATAAACTGTAAATCTCCCACTAATACTGTATGCATTAAGTGGCTGTGTGACACATATTGGTTAGAGTGCATGGTGTAGTCTTTACATGAAGTAGAAGAAATGTCAAGGGATCTAGATTTAATCAAAGACCTGTGTAATTCACTTTGCCCTGGATTGAGACCATGTTGCTCATGGCCTTGAACTTGCTGCCCAATGAGAACTGTTGCAAAAAGGATGGGTATCAGTTGCCGATGCCTATTGTAGACAGCATTTCAGCTTCAATCCTGCCTTCCTTTTCCCATAAAACAGGTAGTTAATAAGCATCCTCTGGAGCATTTATAATTCACAACATCATTGGTGGATGAAGCCATCAGAGACAGGAGTAAATGCAGAATTACAGTCTGGAGGGCAGAGATGGAAACTCTCCATTCAGAGTTCAAATGTTTATTTAAGGGAGCGAAGCTGGTTTGGGTAGCTCCAGGCCACAAGACGAAGCAAAAGGCATTGCATTCTCCTTGCCATGCCAATGTAGAACCCATCTCTGCATAATCCACAGCCATATCATTGTAAAAACCAGAGCCTGATCATTATGGAAAGAGAACCCTTTACAAAGTGAGCATAACAGAGGAGCTTGGTTAGTGACATCCTTCCACACTCAGGATTCCCTTGCTTTTATGCACTAACATGGCTTGTCAGCAGAAAGCAGAGAACATTATACGGGTTGAATAATGTCAGAAATTTCCTTTTAGGGACACGATTTTTCACTTCAGTAGAAAGAAGAGTCGTCAGATTGTTCATGTGGAAAAGCTTCCATTTTAACTGTTTTTGAATTCTGTCTGAAGTAAATAAACAAAACACCAGCTAACCTTACATTTTGTACTTTGGATGGAGCTCAGAAATCTCCACTGATACCAAAGGCCAACATGCCAATTTTAAAAATCACACAACACCAGGTTATAGTCCAACAGGTTTAATTGGAAGCACACCAGCTTTCGGAGCGACGCTCCTTCATCAGGTGATTGTGGAGGGCTCGATCGTAACACAGAATTTATAGCAAAATATTCTGTGTTACGATCGAGCCGTCCACAATCACCTGATGAAGGAGCGTCGCTCTGAAAGCTAGTGTGCTTCCAATTAAACCTGTTGGACTATAACCTGGTGTTGTGTGATTTTTAACTTTGTACACCCCACTCCAACACCGGCATCTCCAAATCATGCCAATTTTAGGAGAAGATCTTGGAGATATTAACCCAAAATTTGCTGGATTAACTGAAATTAGATGATATTACAATGAAATGAAAAGGAGAAAACTTACAAAATATTCTGATGATTAGACAGGTCATGGGTTTTTGAAGTGTCTGCGTTGAGGCTGAAGGATGGTGCATGTTTATTTTCATCAAGTGTTTGTTATGAAGATGTGGGTGTACTGCACCTTTAAGAGAGTTAAAGCTAGCAGTGGCAGCACCAAGTTTTGAAAAAATATATAATGTAACCTTTTGGTCTAGCAGCTAGAGTAGCTGGTTGCCTGGAGATAAGATAACAGGTTCAAATTAAGCCAATCAGTTTACATTATTCCCCCCCCAAAAAAACAAAATCCAATCAAGTTTGAATTGAATATATTGTATATCTTAAAAGCTAGCGATACAATCCAATGCTTTGGGGGTATAAGGCTGAGGAAAATTGAACAGTTGGGAGGAAAACTGCCAAGCCAGCTTGTAGAGACTGCACAAAAAATAGCTCTCTTAAAGGTGCCTTTATCGATCAATAACCTGTGAAACAGAATCCCCAAGAAGATGAAAAGAGGACTGAAATACAGAGAAGAGCCGGAAGCTGTCTGGTTTTGAGATAAGAAGTTTTGGTTTGTAAAACTTAATCAGGGCTTATCGGACTAGTATTGTGGAAGGGGAAGGTAAAAGATAGGTGAGAGGAAGGAGTTGTCAATAGTTGTTAGTTAATTATTCTTTGTTATACTTTAAAAAATAAAGTTATTACTTTTACTTTAACTAATTCTTGTCCTATTGAATTTTCACAGATTACTACACGGGATTAATCTTATTCTGTGTTACTGGGTTAAAATAAAAAGGAGGGCTTACCCTGTGCCGTAACAATTTGGGGTCTCGTCGTCAGGATTTGAACTCGTTTAGACATATTTGAATAGATTTGGGAGTATGAAAATCCCAGCAGATTTAAACACCTGCAGGATAGGGTCCTAGATCTTTAAATAAACGTAGATGAGACACTTTGTTTAATTTCAGTGACTTGTAGTTGATTAAAGTAAAAGTGAGAGAAATAGCTCTTAAAATTGCTAAAGAGGTTCTGGGATTCAAAGCTGATTCTCAAATTTGCCAAGAAAGTTTAGAATGAAAGGAAAAGGCCATACTTTTAGAATTAGCAAATAAATTAGATTTGGGTATAACCAAGGGCAAAAGTAAAGCTGAAATTGTCAGGGAATTACTCAAACACTTCGATGTATCAGAGAAACATACAAGCAGTAGAGGTAGAAAAACTTAAATTACAATTGGGGAAAAATGGAGTGGTAAAGTGGGACATGTAACATCATTGTGCTGGTCATTAAAGTAAGGCACCATGGGAGAAGATGTAGTAAAAGAAGCTAAGCCAGTGGCATTAGTGAAGGTAGTAAAGGAGACCCCAAGAAGAGCCGAGGAGCTGCAGGAGAGTGTGCAGCCTAGGCAGGGACTAGGTATGAGGTTCGTACCTGATCTCTACAAAGAATTCACCCCTATGGTAATGTTTACTCAGAAAGAACGAGGGGAGAAGAACAAGAAGTTATAATTTTGAGAGATACAGGATCTAACCAGTCGCTGATCGTAACAGATGAGCGAATATGCACTTTTTCTGATCTGTTACCCGAGAGTGTGGTAATTTGTGGGATAGATGGACAGAAGTTTAGCATTCCCTATATAAGGTCAGATTGGAGTGCCAACTCAAGACTGAGGAAATGATGGTGGGAGTGTTTGACAGAGTGTCAGTTCCAGGAATTCAGTTTGTTCTTGGGAATGATTTGGCAGGATCCAAGGTAGGAGTGACACCCCTTGTATGGGAGAAACCCAAGGAAGACCAAGAAACTGAGGAGTTAAAACAGAAATATCCTGTTATTTTCCCAGACTGTGTGGTAACCAGATCCCACTATCATAAGCCACAGCATGAAGCGAAAAGTAATGAGAAAGATGAAGGAGTTGACGTTCAGTTAGCGGATACCCTGTTTGACATAATGTTACAGGAAAAACCTAAACTGGCATAGGGTCACACAGAAGTGTTTAGCCCTGAAAGGCTAAGAGACTTGCAACAGCAAGACAAGACGATAAAATATATATATATATGTGTGGATGCATACTCCGAAAAGGAGGCAGAGAATATTCCAGAGAGATTTTATCTGAAAGATAGAATCCTAAGGTGGAAATGGCGACCATGGCAGATTAGTGCAGAGGAGAAATGGGCTGAAGTGCACCAATTGTGTTGCCAGTAGCATGCAGACAGGAGGTGTTACGGGTAGCATATGACCTACCCTAGGAGGTCACCTCGGGGTACGAAAGACTCAGGCTAAGGTACAAAAGCAATTTTATTGGCCTGGAATGCACAAGGATGTGGTTAACTTTTGCTGAATGTGTCACACATGCCAAATGGTAGGTAAGCCCCAGGCGGTAAGAAACCAGCACCTTTTTTGCCAATTCCCCCATTTGAAGAGCCTTTCATGTGGGTTATAATTGATTGTGTAGGTCCTTTCCTGAGAACTAAAAGTGGGAACCAGCACTTGTTAACCATAATGGATATGTCTACCAGATTTCCAGAGACAATTCCATTATGGAATATCAAGGCAAAAAGGGTAGTGGAGGAGTTAGTAGCTTTCTACACACAGTATGGGGTATCCAGAGAAATTCAGTTAGGCGAAGGGTAAATCTTTACTGCTAGGCTGCTTAAGGAGGTTATGGATAGCTTAGGGTGTACAGTGCTTTAAATCCAGTGTGAATCATCCTGAATCCCAGGGACCTTCAGAAAGGTGGCATCAGACCTTGAAGATAAAGGTGTCCTATTTGTATTGTTTGCCATTAGAGATGCCTCATCGAATCTACTCAGTTTACTCCCTTCGAGTTAATATTTGGGCAGGAAGTGAGAGGCCCTTTGAAATTAATTAAAGAAAAATTGACAGGATCTCACACTTAGATTATGTATCGGAGGTGAGGGAGAGATTAAATAGAGTAGTGAGTTAGGTAAACAGCACTTAAAGAGGGCGCAGGAGAGAATGAAGCAGGTGGCAGATAAAAGCTCTGAGACACAGACATTTTCCCAAGGTGGGGGCATGTTAGTACTGTCACCAGGTCAGGTTTAATGGTCCCGATCAAATTGAGAAAAAGTTGTATCAGGTGAATTATGTAGTAAACATGCCAGATAGAGAAAAAAGGTATCGGGTATGCCATGTGAACATGTTGAGACTGTATTATACTAGAGAGAGGGACCTGGAGAAATAGGTGTTAGTTACTGCCCCGCAGAGAGAGGAATCAAATCCAGATGATGTGGATTTTGATGTGCCTCAAAATAGATTAAAAAATGAAGGAGTCCTTGATGAGTGGAATAGGTTAGTAAACTATCTGTCTCAGGAGCATGGAATGCAGATGAAAGATTTGTTACTGCAGTATAAGGACATATGTAAGAATCAGATGGGGAGGACTAATGCTATTGTACATGAAGTAGATGTGGGGAATACTGCGTTGATAAATCAACACCCCTGTCAGCTTAATCCTTTCAGAGCCAGACAGGTCCAAATGGAGGTGGAAGCCATGCTCGACGAGGACGTCATTGAACGAAGTGGAGTTTGTAGATTGTCTTAGTTCCCAAACCGGACTGGACTCGACAATTCTGCGCAGATTATCAAAAGGTAAATGCCATTACAAAATTGGACTCAGATCCAATTCCTAGATTGGAGGACTGTATTGAGAGAATCAGACAAGCTTGTTACATCACCAAGTTGGACTTATGGTTACTTTATCAGAGACAGTGGAAGAAATTTCTGTGTTTGTAACCCCAAATGGGCTATATTAGCTAAAAGTGATGCATTTGGAATGAAGAACGCACTCGCCACATTCCAAAGACTCATGAACAGAGTTGTGGCTGGGTGAACAAACTGCGCAGGCTATTTGGATGATGTAGTGATCTTTAGTAAGTCCGGGAAAGATCACATGATACAGTTGGCAGAGCTCTTTGAATGACTATGAGAAGCAAAATTGATGATAAACTTTAATAAAACGGAATTCACTAAAGCAGAGGTGACATTCTTGGGGCATAACATCAGTCATGGAAGGTTGACCCCACGGAACGCAAAGACGAAGGCCATTGAGGAATTTTCACGATTAACCTTGAAGAAAGAGGTGCTTCGATTCTCAGGGCTCAGCAGATTCTATCAGAAGTTTGTTCCAGACTTCAGCAGTGCAGCGGCACTGTTAACCGACTTGCTGAAGAAGAACACAAAGGTTTGGTGAACAGAACCATGCCAGGGAGCATTTAACCATTTGAAATCAATGGTAACCACCAAACCAGTTTTAGCTACTTCAAACTTTTAAAAATCTTTTAAAGTTCCTATTGATGCTAGTGATATAGGAGTTGGAGCTGTACTCCTACAGGAAGATGAGGATGGGATTGAACTGCCAATTGGTTACTTTTCAAAGAAGCTCAACATTTACCAGACGAAATACTCCACAATCAAAAATTGAGTTTGGTACTGGCATTATAACATTTTAATGTGTATGTCACGAGCAATGTGTCGGAGATGGTTGTGTACATCCTGCTCCTCGGATGCTGCCTGAACTGCTGTGCTTTTCCAGCACCACTCTAACCCAGAATCTGGTTTCCAGCATCTGCAGTCATTGTTTTTACCACATGGATCACAATCAAGTTACATTCTTACTATTTATTTGGAGTCTGATGTTACAGACTTTTAATTTTAAAACCATACATGGTGCAGGTCGTAAGAATGTAATTGCAGATGCATTATCGTGGATTTAACTGATAGAGTTTAGATGAGATTTGACTTTATTTAATGTTTTATATATATATATATATATTTAGGTATATGGGAAGAAGTTAAGGTGAACTTGTATTAAATTTATCTGTTTGTTCAGGTAATGTGTTTAGAAAGTAGAGAAAAAAATGAAGCAATTTTTCCATTATGATGGTTCATTTTTTCTTAAGGGGGAAGATGTTATAAAGATGTGGGTGTACTGTACCTTTAAGAGAGTTAAAAGCCAGCAGTGACAGCACCAAGTGTTCTGAAAAAAAGATACAATGTAACCTTTTGGTCCAGCAGCTAGGGTAGCTGGTTGCCTAGAGAAAAAAGAAACAGATTTGAATTCGGCTAATCAGTTTAAATTATACCCCCAAAAAACCCCAAACTCCAATTAAGTTTGAATTGAGTATATTGACAATATTAAAAGCAAATGATGCAATCTGATGCTTTGGGGGTATAAGACCAAGGAAAATTGAACAGTTGGGAGGAAAACTGCCAAGCCAGCATGTAGAGAACGCCCAAAAATAGCTTTCTTAAAGGTACCTTTATCAATCAATAACCTGTGAAGCAGAACCCCCCAAGAAGAAGAAAAGAAGATCGAAATACAGAGAAGAACTGAAAGCTGTCTGGTTTTGAGATAAAAAGTTTTACTTTGTAAATCTAAATCGGGGGTTTTATCGGACTAGTATTGTAGAAGGGGAAGGTAAAAGATAGGTGAGAGGAAGGAGTTGTAAATAGTTGTTAGTTAATTATTTTCTGTTATACTTTAAGAAATAAAGTTGTTACTTTTACTTTAACTAATTCTTGGCCTATCGAATTTTCAGATTATTGCATGGGGTAAATCTTTTTCTGTGTTGCTGGGTTAAAATAAACAGGAGGGCTTACCCCGTGTTGTAACACATTGAACTCAGCAGTAGTGGACTGAACTGACATGGTAACTTTGGAAAGACTGATATTTTGTTTACAGCTAACATAATGAATCAAGTTTGATAATGTGGACTATTTATCAGCTAGATTTTTGATTGACAAGAAATTGTGCTGTGTAAATATCATATAGTTGATTGGTTGGGTCACATGGTGGCTCAGTAGTTAGCACTGCTGCCTCACAATGCCAGAGACGTGAGTTCACTTCTAGCCTTGGTGACTGCCTGTGTAAAGTTTGCATGTTCTTCCTATGTCTGCACAAGTTTCCACCAGATATTTCAGTTTTCTCCTACATTCCAAAGATTTTCAGGTTGAGTGGATTGGCCATGCTAAATTGCTCTGTAGTGTGCAGGTTAGATTCATTAGCCATGATAAATATGGGGTTACAGGAGTGGAGGTCTAAGTAGGATGCTCTTTAAAGGATTGGTGCAAACCCGATTGGCACTGTGGGGATTCTATGATTTCTAAGTGGAGAATACCAAGCACAAGCTAATTTTCCATCAAAGTTCATTAAGGGCAAAAGATACATGTTTTCAAGGAGGCACAAGAAAATCTCAAAGAGTTAATTGATCAGACCAATGTGGGAAACATGACACACTGCTTACCAGTGGTCAAATGGATTATTTTCTGAAGACTGGGTAAAGTCAAAAAGCTTGAGTGTACAGCTTTTTTATATAGAAAGAGTAGAAATCAGCATGCCTTACAGTAAGCAATCAATTATCTTGGAGAAGAGGCCAATTGATCAACAATGAGAAGTTGAGGTGGAGTGGGCTTATCTCCTGATTCTGGATTAGTGGTGCTGGAAGAGCACAGCAATTCAGGCAGCATCCGACGAGCAGCAAAATCGACGTTTCGGGCAAAAGCCCTTCATCAATCTGGTTTCCAGCATTTGCAGTCATTGTTTTTATCTCCTGATTGGTCTAACCTGCAGACAAATCCATGTAAACTAGTTCACTTGCATTTGTAAGCATTGTTTGTGTTAGATGTTTTATAGTATTTTTGTGGTGTGTTTTGTTTGAATGAAGAACATGGTGATATTCTTTTTTAGAACTGCCTTGTGTTGTTACCCAGGGTAAATCTGACAAACCAGGGAATATGGAATAAAAGCTTACAACAGTTCAATCCCCAGCCACTTGCACCTCCTCTTAGCCTCATTCAGGAGAACCCAAATTTTATCTTCTTTAAAATTCTGGGGTTCTCTTTTGGATTTCATGAAGCATTTGGGTGGCATTGGGCAGCACGGTGGCACAGTGGTTAGCACTGCTGCCTCACAGCGCCAGAGACCCGGGTTCAATTCCCGCCTCAGGCGACTGACTGTGTGGAGTTTGCACGTTCTCCCCGTGTCCGCGTGGGTTTTCTCCGGGTGCTCCGGTTTCCTCTCACAGTCCAAAGATGTGCAGGTCAGGTGAATTGGCCATGCTAAATTGCCCGTAGTGTTAGGTAAGGGGTAAATGTAGGGGTATGGGTGGGTTACGTTTCGGCGGGACGGTGCGGACTTGTTGGGCCGAAGGGCCTGTTTCCACACTGTAAGTAATCTAATCTAATTTCTGGGCCAAAGTATACATGCAGATCCTCCTTAATTTCTTTTCACTGCATTGTAAACTAAAACATAAACACTGCTGACACTTACAAAAACCTTTAAAAAGTTAATTGCGGTCCCTTTGGAAATTGTAGGTCATGTAAACCTCAGTGCCACACCTCATTCTGAATAATGGAATTATTTTTGAATATGAAAAGCTAAATTACAGCTTTCAGCTCAAATTTGGCACTGCAGCAAGTTCGCATTCAATAATTATAGATTGCAAATATATTCACCTGTTGCTTTGCAGATTATAAACAGGCTAACCATCCTGCAAAAAGTTTTGCTGAAACCCAGAAATGTACAGAACTATAATTAATTCTGCAAAGGAGTTCTGAGAAGGAAGTTTAGACGAACTGGTTTGACATCATGAATAAGAATCGTATTAGAACATTTGTCCTTTCCAAACATTGTAAAACATAGGCCTTTAACCATTTGTAGTTTTTGTTTTCAAGGCTGAAGCTTTTGCATTGATTGTCAGCCAGAAGTTTCAAGTGGATGGTCCATTTCAGTGGCTTCCTTCAACCTTCTGTTTTCAGTCTTCAGCCAATCCAATTCACACCAATTTATTTTGAAGGATAGCGAAAGACACTGGACAATGAAAATGCTATGGACCCTGACAACATTTTGGTAATCATACTGAAGACCTGTGCTCCAGAACTAAGGTCCCTAGCTAAGCTGTTCCAGTGTAGCCATAATGCTGATATCTCGCTGAGAATGTGGGAAAATTGTCAAGATACGTCTGGCGCATAAAGAAGGGGCAAATCCAACCTAGATAAATACTAACCTGTCAGTTTAATCATGATCATCAACAAAATGATGGAAGAGGCCGCCTATACTAGTCATGCAGTATTTTCTCAACAATAACCTGCTTACTGGCACTCAGCAGCTGAATTGCAGAGGTGAGGTAAGAGTGACTATCCTGGATATCAAGGCAATATTTTACCGAGCATGGCATCAAAGTTCCCTAGGAGAAAGTGAGGACTGCAGATGCTGGACACCAGAGTTGAAAAGTGTGGTGCTGGAAAAGTGCGCAGGCCAGGTACCACACTTTTCAAACAAGGTACCCCACAAAGCTAGTCAATGTGAGTCAGGATGAAAACTCTCTGCTGGTTGAGTGATATTTAACATAAAGAAAAATAGTTGTGGTTACTGGGAGTTAATGATTACAATCCCAGGCCATCTCTGCAGGAGTTCATGGGTAGTGTCCTAAGATGAACCATGTTTAGCTGTTTCATCAATGACCTCCCTTTTATTATAAGATCAGAAGTGGGGATGTTTTTTTAATGCTTGTCTAATGTTCAGCACCATTTATAACTCCTCAGACAGTGAAACAGCTCATAATCATCGACAATGTCCAGGCTTCAACTAGCAAGTAACAAATAATATTTGGGCCAACAAGGGCCAGACAATGACCATCTCAAACAAAAGAATCTATCCAAAACCCTTGACATTCAATAGCATTACCTATCTGAATCTCCATTATCAACATTCTGGCAGCTACAATTAACAAGATACTGAATTGGACTAGCTATTTAAATATTGTGGCTATAACAGCACATTAGAGATTCAGACTTCTGCAGTGAGTAACTCACATCCTGCCTTTGAATATCTCTACAAGGTACAAATCAGGAGAGTGAAAAATACTCTCTTCTTGCCTGGATGAGTGCAGCTTAGCAAAGCTCAAGAATCTTGACACCATCCAAGGCAAAACAGCCCACTTGATTGGCATTCCATCCACCATCTTTCACACTCACTCACATCACCACCAACATACAATGCCAGCGGTTGTACCGTTTACAAGATTCAGTACAATAGTCCACCAAGAATCCTCTGCCAGCACATTCAACCCATGAGCTCTGCACTTTGAAGGACAAAGGCAGCAGGAACATTACCACCCACAATTTCCTCTCCAAGTGTATCCTGAAATATCCGACTTTTTGAAGAAGTCAACTCACCACATCTTTTCAAGGTCAAGTAGAGTTAGGAAGTAAGTTTAGAGTCATAGAGATGTACAGCATGGAAACAGACCCTTCGGTCCAACCAGTCCATGCCGACCAGATATCCCAACCCAATCTAGTCCCACCTGCAAGCACCTGGCTCATATCCCTCCAAACCCTTCCTATTCATATACCCATCCAAATGCCTCTTAAATGTTGCATTGTACCAGTCTCCACCATATCCTCTGGCAGTTCATTCCATACATGTACCACTCTCTGCGTGAAAAAGTTGCCCCTTAGGTCTCTTTTATATCTTTCCCCTCTCACCCTAAACCTTTGCCCTCTAGTTCTGGGCTCCCCGAACCCAGGGAAAATATTTTGTCTCTTTATCCTATCCATGCCCCTCATAATTTTGTAAACCTCTATAAGGTCAACTCTCAGCCTCCAACGGTCCAGGGAAAACAGCCCCAGCCTGTTCAGCCTCTCCCTGTAGCTCAAATCCTCCAAACCTGGGAACATCCTTGTAAATCTTTTCTGAACCCTTTTCAGGTTTTACAACATCTTTCCAATAGGAAGGAGACCAGAACTGCATGCAATATTCCAACAGTGGCCTAACCAATTTCCTGTACAGCCGCAACATGACCTCCCAACTCCTGTACTCAATACTCTGACCAATAAAGGAAAGCATACCAAATGCCTTTTTCACTATCCTATCTACCTGCGACTCCACTTTCAAGGAGCTATGAACCTGCACTCCAAGGTCTCTTTGTTCAGCAACACTCCCTAGGACCTTACTATTACATGTATAAGTCCTGCTAAGATTTGCTTTCCCAAACTGCAGCACCTCGCATTTATCTGAATTAAACTCCATCTGCCACTTCTCAGCCCATTGGCCCATCTGGTCAAGATCCTGTTGTAATCTGAGGTAACCCTCTTCACTGTCCACTACACCTCCAATTTTGGTTTCATCTGTACCTCTTATGCTCGCATCCAACCCATTTATGTAAATGACAAACAGTAGTGGGCCCAGCACCGATCCTTGTGGCACTCCACTGGTCACAGGCCTCCAGTCTGAAAAACAACCCTCCACCACCACCCTCTGTCTTCTACCTTTGAGCCAGTTCTGTATCCAAATGGCTAGTTGTCCCTGTATTCCATGAGATCTAACCTTGCTAATCAGTCTCCCATGGGGAACCTTGTCAAACACCTTACTGAAGTCCATATAGATCACATATACTGCTCTGCCCTCATCAATCTTCTTTGTCACTTCTTCAAAAAACTCAATCAAGTTTGTGAGACATGATTTTCCACAGACAAAACCATGTTGACTATCCCGAAGCAGTCCTTGCCTTTCCAAATATATGTACATCCTGTCCCTCAGGATTCTCTCCAACAGCTTGCCCACCACCGAGGTCAGACTCACCAGTCTATAGTTTCCTGGAGTGTTTTTATCACCCTTCGTAAACAGTGGCACCACGTTTACCAACCTCCAGTCTTCTTACACCTCACCTGTGACTATCGATGATACAAATATCTCAGCAAGAGGCCAAGCAATCACTTCTCTAGCTTCCCACAGAGTCCTCGGGTACACCTGATCAGGTCCTGGGGATTTATCCACTTTTAACTGTTTCAAGACATTCAGTACTTCCTTCTCTGTAATCTGGACATTTTGCAAGATGTCACCATCTATTTCCCTACAGTCTATATCTTCCATATCCTTTTCCACAGTAAATACTGATGCAAAATATTCATTTAGTATCTCCCCCATTTCCTGTGACTCCACACAAAGGCTGTCTTGCTGATCTTTGCGGGGCCCTATTCTCTCCCTAGTTACCCTTTTGTCTTTAATATATTTGTAAAAACCCTTTGGATTCTCCTTAATTCTATTTGCCTAAGCTATCTCATGTCCCCGTTTTGCCCTCCAGATTTCCCTCTTAATACTTTCTTTATACTCTTCTAAGGATTTACTCGATCTATCCTGTCTATATCTGACATATGCTTCCTTCTTTTTCTTAACCAAACCCTCAATATCTATAGTCATCCAGCATTCCCTATACCTACCACACTTCCCTTTCACCCTGACAGGAATATACTTTCTCTGGATTCTTGCTATCTCATTTCTGAAGGCTTCCCATTTTCTGGCCGTCCCTTTACCTGAGAACATCTGCCTCCAATCAGCTTTCGAAAGTTCTTGCCTAATACCGTCAAAATTGACCTTTCTCCAATTTAGAACTTCAACTTTCAGATCTGGTCTATGCTTTTCCATCACTATTTTAAAATGAATAGAATTATGGTCACTGGCCCCAAAGTGCTCCCCCACTGACACCTCAGTCACCTGCCCTGCCTTATTTCACAACAGTAGGTCAAGTTTTGCACCTTCTCTAGTAGGTACATCCACATACTGAATCAGAGAATTGTCTTGTACACACTTAAGAAATTCCTCTCCATCTGAACCTTTAACACTATGACAGTCCCAGTCGATGTTTGGAAAGTTAAAATCCCCTACCATAACTGCCCTATTATTCTTACAGATAGCTGAGATCTCCTTACAAGTTTGTTTCTCAATTTCCCTCTGACTATTGGGGGGTCTATAATACAATCCCAATAAGGTGATCATCCCTTTCTTATTTCTCAGTTTCACCCAAATAACCTCCCAGGATGTATTTCCGGGAATATCCTCCCTTAGCACAGCTGTAATGCTATCCCTTATCAAAAATGCCACTCCCCCTCCTCTCTTGCTTCCCTTTCTATCCTTTCTGTAGCATTTGTATCCTGGAACATTCAGCTGCCAGTCCTGCCCATCCCTGAGCCATGTTTCCGTAATTGCTAGTATATCCCAGTCCCATGTTCCTAACCATGCCCTGAGTTCATCTGCCTTCCCTGTTAGGCCCCTTGCATTGAAATAAATGCAGTTTAATTTATTAATCTATCTTGTTCCTGCCTGACCTGACTGTTTGACTCACTTCTGTTCTCAGCTGTACCCATTTCAGATCGATCTCTTTCCTCACTATCTCCCTGGATCCCCCCCCCCCCCCCCCCCCCCCCCCCCCCTCCCCCTCAACTGTACCAGTCTCAGATTGATCTCTTTCCTCACTGTCTCCCTGGGTCCCACCACCCCCCTCACCTTACTAGTTTAAATCCTCCCAAGCAGTTCTAGCAAATTTCCCTGCCAGTATATTAATGCCCTTCCAATTTAGGTGCAATCCGTCTTTCTTGTACAGGTCACTTCTACCCCAAATGAGATTCCAATGATCGAAAAATGTGAATCCTTCTCCCATACACCAGCTCCTCAGCCATGCATTCATCTGCTCTATTCTCCTATTCCTGCCCTCACTAGCTCGTAGCACTGGGAGTAATCCAGATATTACTACCCTTGAGGACCTCCTTTTTAAATTTCTGCCTAATCTCCCTTCAGAGTCTCAACCTTTTCCCTTCCAATGTCGTTGGTTACAATGTGGACAATGACCTTCTGCTGGCCCCTCTCCCCCGTGTAACATTCTGCAACCTCTCTGAGACATCCTTGATCCTGGCACCAGGGAAACAACACACCATTCTGCTTTTTCTCTGCTGCCCCACAGTCTGTCTGTACCTTTGACTACAGAATAACCTAACACAATTGATCTCTTGGAACCCGACGTACACCTTGTTGCATTAGAGCCAGTCTCGATACAAGAAACTTGGCTTTTCGTGCTACCCTAGGTTCCAACCTCTTTCCCCCTTCCTGGAGTTAACCCATATGTGACTGTATCTGAGACTTTCCCCCCTTTCTATAACTGCCATCCATCACATACTGTTGCTATTGCAAATTCCTCATCGCTTCTATCTGTCTCTCCAACCGATCCACTCGATCTGGTAAGATTCGCATCCAACAGCATTTATGACAGATATGATCCGCTGTAACCCTTAAACTCTCTTTAAACTCCCACATCTGACAAGAAGTACATATCACTGCAAAGGCCATTTTTGCTCCTTCACAATCTACAGACCCAGAAAATAACACCGTCTTATTCCTCTACAAACCAGTTGCCTTTAAACTCATAACTATGGCTTATATTTTAAGTTTAATCAAGAGACTTGTCTCCAAAAACATATAATCAAGAAATAATCCACTATACTCACTACTGTAGCCTTTCTCTTGAACAGACTTAAAACAACAATTAACTTACCTGATTCTGTGCTGTGAACTTCGCCCAACAGTTCCTCCAAGATTAGTTGTGAATTTCACTGTTTGTTAATTTTCCCAGATGCACTCCAATGTCCTTCCTCTTGGAATACCCAGAATCCCAGTGTTACTTAGATGACATTCCCTAAGTGAATAACATAAAAAAGAATCTAGAGCTCCTTTGTAACACAATCTCACACTTACTATTCTTCTGCTACATACCAGGTAGTTTTGGTCACAATTAACTTGTAAAAGCCACAACTAAACAATCAGTCCTTTTCAAGTTTCTCCAATAAATATTCGACATTCCACACAAAACTCAGCTAAAGAACTTTAGTGTGCCCCTTAGTGTACCAGTTGCCAAACATTGTTCCCACCAGCACCCTATTTTTAGGTTTGAAGATTTATGTGACCCCTGCATGAACAGATGTGTTTACTGCTTTAGCTAGGAAAGCCATGACATGGTGGCTCAGTGGTTAGCACTGCTGCTTCCCAGCACCAGCGACCTGGGTTCAATTCCAGCCTTGGGTGAATGTCTGAATGGAATTTGCACATTTTCCCTGTGTCTGTATGGGTTTCCTCTGGGTGCTCTGGTTTCCTCCCACAGATGTGTAGGTCAGGTGAATTGGCCATGCTAAATTGCCCATAGCATTTGGGGAGATGTGGGTTAGGTGCATTAATCAGGGGTAAATGTAGAGTGGCAGGTTAGGGGAATGGGTCTGGGTGAGTTACTCTTTGGAGAGTCAGTGTGGACTTGTTTGGCCTAATGACCTGTTTCCACACTGTAGAGATTCTGTGAATCAAACTTCCAACTTGTGAACCTCACTTTCAGAAGCCCTGTCATCATGGTGTATTGGGGTGCTTTTGTCTCATTAAATATCCATGCATTGTTGCTTCAGCTACAGCAAGATGACTTGCAGAATGCTGCTGGTTTCATGATGGAGGCTGTAGAAATGGGATTACATTGTGCAGTATTAACCTGAGAAGCCCCAACTGCTAGCTGCATAACCTTGGAATTGGTAACAATAGTCTGAGCTGGCCGAATATCAAGCAAATGGAAGAGTATTTGCATAGACACTGTGGTGTAAGGCTAGAGAACTCAGGAAAATAAATATTGATGTTTGAAAACAGTTCACGTTATGGACGAGGAAGTGTTGGAGGTCTTTGAAAATATAAAGGTGAATAAATTTCTGGGACCTGATCTAGTATATCCGAGGATGTTGTGGGAAGTTAGGGAAGAAATTGGAGAGCCCCTTGCAGAAATATCATCTGTAACGATGGGTGAGGTGCCAGCTAACTGGAGAGCTGCTAATTCTGTGCTGACCTTTTAGAAAGGAAGTAAGGAGAAGCCTGGGAACTATAGACCTATGAGCCAGTGGTGGGAAATTGTTGAAGGTGATTCTGAAAGATTGGACTTATATGCAATTGGAGAGGCAAGGAATGGTAAGGGATAAATCAGCATGGTTTTGTATGAGGGAAATCGCGTCTCACAAACTTAATTGAGTTCTTTGAGGAAGTAACCAAGAAGGCTGATGAGCGCAGAGTGGTAGACATTGTGTACTAAGCTTTTGACAAGATTCTGCATGGTAGACTAATTAATAAAGTTAAATCATATGGCATTCAGGGTGAGCTTGCCAATTGGATACAAAATTGGCTTTACGCTAGGAGACAGAGAATGGTGGTGGAGAGTTCATTTTTGATCTGGAGGCCTGTGACCAGTGGTGTTAATCAGGCTTGGTGTTGGGTCCACTTTTATGTGTCATTTATATCAGCGATTTTGATGAGAATAAAAAAGGCATGTTTGGAAATTTTGCGGATGACACCTAAATTGGTGGTGAAGAAGGTTATCTAAGATTACAGAGATCTTGATCAATTGGTCAATGGGCTGAAGAATGCAGGTGGAGTTTAATTTGGATAAATATGAGAAAATACATTTTGGCAAAACAAACAAGGGCAGAACCTGTACAATTAAAAGTAGGGCCTTGTGTAATGTTGTAGAACAGAGAGACCTAGAGGTTCAGATACATGAGGGTACAGAAGGGTCACTGGACCCAAAACGTTAATTCCGGATTATCACCACAGATGCTGCTGAACGTACTGAGCTTTTCCAGCAATTTCTGTTTTGTTTCTGATTTCTAGCATATACTGTTCTTTTGGTTTTTATCACATATACACTGGATGGTTAAGAAGGCATTTAGAATGCTTGCCTTCATTGCTCAGACCACTGTGCATAGGAATTAGAATGTCATTTTGAGGTTGTACAGGATCTTGTTAAAGCCTCTTCTGGAGTACTGTGCCCAGTTCTGGTTGGAAAGATATTATTAAGCCAGAGGGGGTTCAGAAGAGATTTCCTGGAATATTGCCAGGAATGGATGGTTTGAGTTCTAAGGAAAGGCTGAGACCTTTTTCACTGGAGCTTAAGAGTTTGAGGGGTGACTTTGTAGAGGTTTATAAAATCATGAGGGGTATAGATAAAGCAAATGTCTGGGGTATTTACCTTAGGATGGGGGATTCAAGATTTAATAAAGACATGTGGTGCATCTTTTTTACACAGTGGATGGCTCAGTATGGAATGAACTTCCAGAGAGGAATGCTGGTCTAGTTACAATATTTAAAATGTATTCAGATCGATACCTGAATAAGAAATGTTTGGGGGAATATGGGCCAAGCACAAGCAGGTTGGAGCTGTTTAGTTTGGGATGATGATTGGCATGGACTGAATGGATCAAAAAAATCTGTTTCCATGCTATATGACTCTAATGATATAATAAATTTGAAAGAAGACCAACTTGTTTTTGGTCTTCTATGAAACCAATACCATTTCCCTATAGCAAAATCTCAGCAAGCTTTGTAATATACTGGAAATAAATTGCTGGACTGTTGTGAGATCCTGATCGTCCCACTGACCACTCGTATCCATAGACATGAAGTGAACAGACCAACAGAAATGGCAACAGACTGAAATTTCATGATCAGTGTTTTATCTTTCACTGTAGCACTAAGAATTACTACTTCACAGAAGAAGACCATTTGCTTCATCATACCTGTACAGGCTCATTAAATGAACATCATTAGTAAGTACCAGTCTCTTGTTTTTCCCTCATATTCTTGAAAACCATCTCTAATCAAGTAGCACCAATCTTAAATGCTTCCGTTGAATCATTCTCCATCACATTTCACTGCAGTGCATTCCATACCTAACCACGTGCTGAGTGAAAAGATTTCACATCAACCCCCATGCTTCCTTTTAAACCGATTTAAATCTATTCCCTTATTCTTTCTCCTTTTATGAGTGGGATCAGTTTTTCCTATCAAATCACTCTAGCCTGCTTATGACATTGAAAATGTCTAACAAATCTCCTCTCAGCCCTTTTCTCTCTGAGAACTTCTTCAATTTACCTTTATAACCGAAGCTTCCCATTCCTCGACCTATTCTTGTGAAATGTTTCTGCACACTCTCTGATGTATTCACATTTTTCCTGTAATATGGTGCCCAAACTGTACACAATATTCCAGCTGAGGTCTAACAAGAGTCTTGCACAAGTTCAACCTGAAATCCTTGCTCTTGTATTCTATGCCCCTATTAATAAATAGGGGGGCACAGTACTAGCTTTATTTAATGCTCTCTCCACCTGTTCTTCCATCTTTAATGATGCACATTTATTATATACTTCCCTCCTTCATTAGATCTCCAAAAATACATCGCCTTGCATTTGCCCAAACTAAATTCCATGTCCCATTTCTTAGCCCAAATCCCCAGCTTGCTTATATCTAGTTGTATCTGCTGCCAATCCTCCTCACTATCCGCAGCTCCTCCAATCATCATGTCATCTGCAAACTTACTAATCAGACCACCTACATTCTCCTCCGAATTATTTACATATACCGACTTAGTCATTGAAGACTTTGCATAATGGTGCTAGGGTGTATTTAAACAAATAGTGTGTGACCAGTGGTGTTCCACAGGGATCAGTGTTGGGCTAAGAAATGGAACATGGAATTTAGCAGGGGTCCCATCACTGATCCCTGTGGAACACCACTGGTCACAGACCATTTGTTTAAATACACCCTTATACTATTATGCAATGTCTTCTATGACCAAGTCAGTTCTGTATCCAACTTATTAGCTCACCATGGATCCCGCGTGACTTCACCTTTTGTATCAGCTTGCCACAAGGGATTTTATCAAATTCCATATGGAAAGCATCTACTGCCCTGCCCTCATCAATCATCTTTTTCACTTCCTCAAAAAACTCAAATCAACCTCCCTATGCAATGCTATGCTGTCATGGCTAATAAGTCCATATTTTTCCAAATGTTAGTAAATCCTATCCCTAAGAATCTTCTCAGATAATTTCCCAACCACTGACTTAAGGTTCACCGGCTTGTAATTTCCTGGATTATCCCTATCGTCCTTCCTAAACAAAGGAACAACTTTGGCTATTCTCTATTCCTCTTGGACCTCTTCTGTGACTAAAGAGATTACAAAAATTTTGAGCAAGGCCCCAACAATTTCCTCACTTCCCTCCATCAACATTCCAGAACAGATCCCATTTGGTCTTGGGGACTTGTCTGCTTTTCAAAACGCCCAGCACCAACTTTTTATATTGACATGCCCCAGAATACTCACATACCCCTCCCAAGACTCACCATCCACCATGTTCTTCTCCTTTGTAAATACTGAATCAAAATATTCATTAAGAACCTCACCCATTTCTTCTATCTCCATGCATCAATTCCATCCTTTGTCCCTGAGTCTACCTTTTCTGTAACTACCCTGTTGTTCCTTATATATGTATAAAACATCTTAGGATTTTCCTTAATCCTGTCTGCCAAAGACATTCCATGGAACCTTTGGCCATCCTGATTCCTTATTTGAGTTCTTTCCTGCCATTTTTGTATTCGTCAAGGGCTACATCCATCTTCAGTTTCCTAAAACTTATCTATGCTACCTTTTTCTTTTTGACTAAACTCTCAATTTCTCTTGTCATCCAAGGTTTTCAAATTTTGCCATCCTTATTCTTCATTTTCACAGGAATATTCTGGTCCTGAACTCTAATCAATTGGCACCTCATATGTTCCCATATGCCAGATGTGAATTCAGCCTCAAACAGCCATCCCCAATTTACATTCCCTGTTTCTGTATAAAATTGTAGCAGTCAGCCTTCCTACAATTTAATAATTTTACTGGGACTACTCTTGCCCTTATGTGTAAGCAACTTAAATTTACATTATGGTCAGTGCTTCCGAAATGCTCTCCCAATAAAACTTTGATTACCTGGGTGGGCTCAATACCCAAATGCCAGGTCGAATATGGCCCCTCCCCTAGATTGCATTGTTTACATATTGTTTTAATAAATCATCCTGGACACACCTAACAAACTGAACCCCTCCGTACAAGTCAAGTTGGAGCTGGTCTCTTCCATGCTCTTCGACAGTGACAGCAGCCTTTTTATTGGGCCTACTAATAAACCATACATTTCTGATGGGCATACCACCCCATCACTGTCCTCATTTGTGTCCACTGCAATCGAGCCCACCCTCTGTGGAACTGACACATGCAGTGTTTTCCATCTGCCCTGTCTGTAGTCTACACTTGCCCACTGACTATGCCGTAAAAACAATGACTGCAGATGCTGGAAACCAGATTCTGGATCAGTGGTGCTGGAAGAGCACAGCAATTCAGGCAGCATCCGAGGACAGGCAAAATCGACGTTTCGGGCAAAAGCCCTTCATCAGGAATAAAGGCAGAGAGCCTGAAGCGTGGAGAGATAAGCTAGAGGAGGGTGGGGGTGGGGAGAGTGTAGCATAGAGTACAAAAGGTCAGTGGGGAAGGAGATGAAGGTGATAGGTCAGGGAGGAGAGGGTGAAGTGGATAGGTGGAAAAGGAGCTGGGCAGGTCGGACAAGTCCGGACAAGTCAGGGATCGAGTTGCTGGAGGTTAGAAACTAGGATGAGGTGGGGGAAGGGGAAATGAGGAAACTGTTGAAATCCACATTGATGCCCTGGGGTTGAAGTGTTCTGAGGCGGAAGATGAGGCGTTCTTCCTCCAGGCGTCTGGTGGTGAGGGAGCGGCGGTGGAGGAGGCCCAGCACCTCCATATCCGCAGCAGAGTGGGAGGGGAGTTGAAATGTTGGGCCACGGGGCGATTTGGTTGATTGGTGCGGGTGTCCCGGAGATGTTCCCTAAAGCGCTCTGCTAGGAGGCGCCCAGTCTCCCCAAAGTAGAGGAGACCGCATTGGGAGCAACGGATACAATAAATGATATGAGTGGATGTGCAGGTAAAACTTTGATGGATGTGGAAGGCTCCTTGCAGGTAAAACTTTGATGGATGTGGAAGGCTCCTGACTATGCCTGGCTGCTTGTCAGAGCATTAGTGATCACTTTAATGGCTTCTAGCATCATGTGCTAGCATCAATCTATATCCAGCCCTACTTGTCAGCAGTTGCTGCAGCCAGCAATGTGCTGCCTTGCACTGCAAGAGAAAAGAAGAGTTTTAGTGAGTGTGGTGTAATATCTTTGATTGATTTATTTGAAACAGTTGTGCAAACCATAAGTTGTGAATAAGGTGCTTGGAATTGAAATAACTTTGTGAAAGTGGAGCAAGACAATGAACATGAAGTCTGAATTGTAGCTAATAAGGGTAGTTGTGTGATGAGGATCATAAAAGGAAAAGCCTGAGAGGCTGGTGGTGAGTGATAGGATTAAGCATGTGAAGATGCATTCACTAAATAAGTCCATAAACATCTTGTGACATTGCATTCATGTTCTAAGCAATCAACAGATGGAAGGTCATTGATCTGAGATATTTGCTTTTCTTGTCTGTACGCTATACTGCTGTACCTGTTGAAGAATTCAGCATTTCCTATTTGTTTTCAGATTTCTCACATTCACAGAATGTTGCATCAGTACATGTAATGTATGTGAGCTTTAAGTATAGGGTGCTAGCCTTTTAGCAAATGCCTCATTGCTCAGGCATGCAGCCATTTAATAGTCCATTCAATATTGGGCTACAAACTACAATCGTCAAAATTTGCAGACAGCATGAAATTTGTGTGATATCTGCATTACTTTTGAGTGGTTGTGGGTTAGTCTTGCACTGTCATCCCTAGAATCAAGGGACTGTACAGTTCAGCCATCTTAATGTCAATTCAGTAACTTTGAAAAAATCTTCTTGGCTCTTGAAGACAATCAAGAACATTCCAGAAGACGACATGCTATAAATAATCTAACCTAGACTCTAACTATATTCTTCCAATTTTCCTGCAGGAATAGATTGCCTAGAATTTATTTGATTGACTAGAGTTATTTCCTTGAGGAGAAAGTGAGGTCTGCAGATGCTGGAGATCAGAGCTGAAAATGTGTTGCTGGAAATGTGTTCTCTTTCCAATCCTCCCACTGCCTCCAAACGAAAGGAGTAGCCATGGGCACCCGCATGGGCCCCAGCTATGCCTGCCTCTTCGTAGGATATGTGGAACAGTCCATCTTCCGCAACTACACTGGCCCCACCCCCCACCTTTTCCTCCGCTACATCAATGACTGTATCGGCGCCGCCTTGTGCTCCCACGAGGAGGTTGAACAGTTCATCCACTTCACCAACACCTTCCACCCCGACCTCAAATTCACCTGGACAGTCTCAGATTCCTCCCTCCCCTTCCTCGACCTTTCTATTTCTATTCTCAGGCGACCGAATCAACACGGACATCTACTACAAACCAACCGACTCCCACAGCTACCTGGACTACACCTCCTCCCATCCTGCCCCCTGTAAAAACGCCATCCCATTCTCCCAATTCCTTCGACTCCGCCGCATCTGCTCCCAGGAGGACCAGTTCAAAATACGTACAACACAGATGGCCTCCTTCTCCAAGGACCGCAATCTCCCCCCCGACGTGGTCGACGGCGCCCTCCACCGCATCTCCTCCACTTCCCGCTCCTCCGCCCTTGAGCCCCGCCCCTCCAACCGCCACCAGGACAGAACCCCACTGGTCCTCACCTACCACCCCACCAATCTCCATGTACAGCGCATCATCCGCCGTCACTTCCGCCACCTCCAAACAGACCCCAGCACCAAGGATATATTTCCCTCCCCACCCCTATCAGCTTTCCGTAGAGACCACTCCCTCCGCGACTCCCTTGTCAGATCCACACCCCCCACCGACCCAACCACCACTCCCGGCACCTTCCCTTGCAACCGCAGGAGGTGCAACACTTGCGCCCACACCTCCCCCCTCACCTCTCTCCAAGGCCCCAAGGGAAACTTCCATATCCGCCACAGATTCACCTGCACCTCCACCCACATCATCTACTGCATCCGCTGCAGCCGGTGTGGCCTCCTCTATATTGGGGAGACAGGCCGCCTACTTGCGGAGCGATTCAGAGAGCACCTCTGGGCCACCCGGACGAACCAACCCAACCAACCTGTGGCACAGCATTTCAACTCCCCCTCCCACTCCACCGAGGATATGCAGGTCATTGGACTCATCCACCGCCAAACCACAACAACCCGACGGTCGGAGGAGGAACGCCCCTCCCCCAAGTCCCTCCTCCCTACCTTTTATCTTAGCCTGCTGGACAAACTTTCCTCATTCCTGAAGAAGGGCTTATGCCTGAAACGTCGATTCTCCTGTTCCCTGGATGCTGCCTGACCTGCTGCGCTTTTCCAGCAACACATTTTCAGCTCTAGAGTTAATTCCTGCTTGGTAATACATTCCAAAGATTGAGTACACTCAATGGAAATAAGATATTTAATGACGTCAATCCTAAATATTAGTTTTCAAATTTCATATTAATGTTGTTATCCGTATTGGGAGCAAATATTATTTTGAAGTATTTTAAATTTATTCTTTTTATTAATATAAAAACTTCAGTCAAAGTTGTTTTAGTTTAATATCGTGATAGAAAAATCTTAAGTCTGAATGTCTTTTTGATCAGTAGTTTAATTCTTGTGAAGCATTGGACTAAAATCATACACAATCTTGAAATGCAACCTTTTACATTCATCCACTGTTGTGGATAGTCCTTGGCATGATGAGTTGTCTTGCCAATCCCTGATGACCTTTGAAAGGATGCTGGTGAGTTACTCTTTTGAACAGCATCAAGTTGTGTGGTGAAGATACACATGCCAAGATTATAATGTTCTGCTTGCTTAGTACAACTCAGGCTACTACAGAGCTGGCTTCAGATATAGGTAAGAGCAGGTAAATATAGCTGATTTCCTTCTGTAACAGACATCAATGAAATAAGATAGGTTTATTTTGACAATTTGATAGTTTCATATTCACCACTATAAGTATCACCTTCTTATTCATGATTTGGAGATGTCAGTATTGGACTGGAGTGTACAAAGTTACAAATCACACAACACCAGGTTATAGTCCAACAGGTTTAATTGGAAGCACTAGCTTTCAGAGCGACGCTCCTTCATCAGGTGGCTGTGGAGTGCACAATTGTAAGACAGAATTTATAGCAAAAGTTTACAGTGTGATGTAACTGAAATTGTACATTGAAAAATACCTTGATTGTTTGTTAAATCTCTCATCTGTTAGAATGATCCATGATAGTTTCACTTCTTCCATATGCAAATCACAAAACCTTTTTTAAAACTTACATTCTCAGGTTAACTGTAACAATTAGTGTCAGCGCAGATAAGATGTTGAGATGTTAAAGGTGTTAGCCCCTAAGTTCCCTGTCTGTGCCACAATGTTTAGACTGATTCTAATCTAAAAAGTGAGTTAACAAAGTCTTACATGGATTCATGCAGTTTTTGAGCAAAGTACAATGTAACTCTGTAAGTACAAATTCAGCCCACAAGCGTATATGTGTACGTGTGCATGTTAGTTTGTGTGTGTGTGTGTGTGCATGTGTGTGTGTGTCTGTGAGAGAGTGTATATGTGTGTGTGTGTGTGAGTGTAAAGTGGTCTAAGTCTATGAGAAGGTGCATGTGTGTGGTGTATGTGTGTGTGTGTCGGGGGTGGGGGGTGTTGGGTGTCTGTGTGAGAGAGTATATGTGTGTGTGAGTGTAAAATGTCTGAGTCTGCGAGTGAGTGTGTGTTTGTGTCTGAGGTGGGGGGTTGTGAGTGATGAGAGATTTAACAAACAATCAAGATATTTTTCAATGTATAATTTCAGTTACATCACACTGTAAACTTTTCCTATAAATTCTGTCTTACAATTGTGTCCTCCACAACTACCTGATGAAGGAGCAGCGCTCCGAAAGCTAGTGCTTCCAATTAAACCTGTTGGACTATAACCTGGAGTGTGATTTGTAACTTCGTATTCATGATTTATTTAATTGCAAGACTTTAAACTGCCCTTCTGTCATGGAAGAATTTTAACTCATGTCTTCAAATCCATTTGTTTGGGCTTTGCATTATGCATTAACACATCCTCAATGTTCAGATCCTATGCTTTTATAAAGCTGTTGACAAGCTTATGAAAGTTATGTAAATTGGCTGTCATTGCAAAGACATGACAGTAATGTAAAATCCTTCAGTGAGATCATTTCAAGTGTAAAACAGAATATAATTCTACGTTACTGCCCTCTAGTGTTCACAATTTCATGCTTCTTTCTTGTCAAGATTTTTCAATTTGCTTGACTTTTTTCCCTGAAAAAGCTAGTAACTGAAGAGCTACAAAGAAGCAACAGAACATCCATCAGTTTGAATGTACAACATACCTTAAAATTCCAGCTTCTTTCAGATAGGTACCAAATATGATAGCAAAATCTACCTTTAGTCAATTTCTGAAATGCCTCTGAACCTGTTGCAATCTGTTGCAGTAGTAATTTGGAATTTCAGTCTTGCTTCTATTTTAGTTTTGATCCCTGGGCACCAAGGAATTTGGGAGGAGACAAAACATTTATTCTCCATTTGTCTGAATCAGAACTCACTACTTCTAATTTATATAAGTGCATGAATAATAAGGCTAAGCTAAATTCAGATTTTTCACAAATTTGGCAAGAATAGTATGATTGGAAAGGAGGGAAAGAGAGTGGGACACAGACACACCAGTATGGATGTTTATTTCAGGGGAAGAATAAAGATCAAGGAAACCACCTTGAATTGTGTCAGAAAGACTGTTGGAACCAATAATAATTAAAGTGGAACCTGTTGGAAAAGGCAGGTCTGCTGGATGATACCTGAAACATTTTTCAGGCAAAGAAACAAGAGATGTCCTAGAAAAAGCAATGGGTATATGTGCTTCTGCTGCAACAATGAGTAGCAGTTAATGTTGAAGTTTAATAGGTTGATGTTATAATGTGGTCTACCTACTTTCTATACTTATATAAATATTAGTTGGATCCTGAAAATACTTGTTTATTTTTTCTCAAACTTGTTGTTTTGTCATTTCAGCCATTACCAATAACGTATAAATACTTCAAACTGCCTGTAGTTGTCTGCAAAAAATTAAGTGGAAACTTAACTGTTCAAAAATACTCTGGTGCAGCGGTGCAATATTCCAGAATCCATGATTATTTTCCATTGTATGGTAAATCTTTTGGCCTGAATGGACCTAATTCTCATCCTCTCTTGCCCTCTATTAGATATTTCTACTAAGTCCTGGCAGTGATAATGTGTCATTCTTAAAAGAGATTCAAAGCCCTTTGTTTTTGTTTTACTCATTTTAACTTTCTTAACATAATTTTCCATCACCTTAACCTATAAACAAAAAGAAGGAAATTCCTTAAATAACTTCAGAACTTGAAAATTGTGTTGGTTCAGAAAAGATTTATCTAATTCCCTCCAGGTAATTAAGTCAGAGTTTTTGACAATTCAAGTGAAAAAATAGTATAACTAAAGCAAAGTATTCCTTGACTATTGACATTGATTTAGGTTTATGTTTGACGATGAACTCAGCTCTTACTTTGCATTTTTAAAAATTTAGACTAAGTTATTCTTACTTACGTGGAGAAAAACAAGGTAGTATTGTCTTTAAAACATTGGACCACAGAATATAAAAAGAGCTGCTTTCAGGTAGTTAATTCCAGATAATTGCAATTAAAATTTTACACCAAAATAATTGTAAATAAATGCAAAGAAACTTGCAAGATTTTACTTTAGAACTTGATAAGAAAATTAATTTTACATCTGTTATAGAGAGTCTGCCTGTCTATTACAACTGGCAGAATTTTAATTACTGAATACAATTACTCATTTTCATTTCCTCATTCCATTTGAATACCCAGGAACTGATCTGCAATATAAAAATTAGGAGCTTCAGTAGTCAGCACCTAGTTAACCAGAATGACATTGCCTTTCTAGTTTCAGGTCTAACTGATACAATGCAACGCACTGTTTTAGCAATAATCTGGGCTTTTGCTCTCCTTAAAGGTAAGACTTTACTAGATATTTTTGTTTTCATACATATCAACAGCTAAGGAACACAACTTCATAGTTTTAGAATTTTTGCTTGTTTCAGGGTGTATGTGCATATGGGGCATGCATGTCACTCAAGGCTCTTGATTTACTCTTTAATTTCTTTATATACCGATAAATTGTTAATGAATCTGTAGAAACATGTTTGCAGACAGCAATTGAAAACCAATGGTTTTTTTGGTACAGTACTCACCCCTTACACTTTCCATGCTTATTTTGAACAGTTATCTACATTGGGTAAATAGTGGTTAACATCTATCTTTGATATTGGTACTAATTACAGAAATAACACATAACCTTTACAGGTGCAGAATCATTTTGACAGATGCAGTAGTTTCAATTGGCTGTTTAAATCTCATTGATATGCATATACCTTGTTGATCTATCTGTCTTAATTCTTTCACAGATGTCAGCTACTTAGATCACACACTCCCATTGCCTTTAGTTCTATCTTGTGAACCTTTGCAACTTTGGCACCTGATACAAACCATATTTTCTACCATGTTTAGTTTCTACAGATCTTAGGCTGTGACAGGTGGGAAATGATACGTGACTGCTGTCCCTTGCTATGTTGCCTCTCAGTCCAGGATCTCACCAAGTGCCTGAAGACCTGTCTAAAGTGTTTTTATGCTGATTTTGCTTTTGGGAGGCTTCCATAATTATAAGCAAAGACTTAAATTTTCTGATTACACTACCTCCTGCCCATAGAGGACAAAATATGATGGCAGCAACATGCACATTCATTTTGCATTCTGTGGTAGTAACTAATTTATTATTTCAGTCAAGAAAAGAAAAACTAATTGAGATAACAAAACTTATACTTACATTGTACTCCAAAGTAACGGAGTCTTCAAATTTAATAGCATTTTTCCTTCTTACATTAAGATTCAAAGTTTCAATTAAACTATTGTAAGTTTTTCAATTTCATAGCTGTTTTTACAGTTTGTTAGCAAAGAATTTAATGAACATTAATTGCCAAAAGGTGATTATGAATGTTAGTTCCTGAAATTCACTCTTGAATTTTCTTCTAAGTCTTTCAATGAGCAGAATCAATAAAGACCAGATGAAATGTATTGAGTTTAAACAGAGCTGTAGGAAAACAAGCTTATTAAATAATCATTTATATAAAATGAATAATAAAACCTCTTATCATACAAAATTTAAATTAATTTGTTTTTGTTTTTATAACTTTGTGTTTTTGATAAAACACATTTTGTTTACTTCTAACCATTTGACAACTTTGAAAGCATAGAGTAATGTGGGTGGGTCAGAACTTAAACATTAGGTATGTTTGCACTATTGCTATATGACCGCACAACAGTAAACAGGTACAACAATACCATAGCTCTTAGAGTCAGCTGGTGGGAATCCAGATTCGAGAAGCAGAAAGTAGACCAAATTTGTTTCCAAATATTACATTTAATTAAGGGATGATTCCTATTTTTCAGATATCAATAAATTTAAAATCAATTTTAACCAGCTATGGTAAGCAATCAATGATCCCAAAAATAAAGATAATGTTATTACTTAATAAGTTAGTTGCATTCGTAACCCAGTCCAGTACTACAATGTTTTCTTCTTTATTTATTCATCGAATGTGGGATCACATGCAAGGCCAGTATTTGTTGCTCATGCTGAATTATTCTTTAACTGACTGCCATGGCTATTTCTGAGAGCAGTTAAGAGTTATCCACATTGTGTGGGTCTGCAGTGGCCTGTAAACCAGTCCCAGTCAGGATGGTGGATTTCTTTCCATAAACACCATTGGCGAACTACATAGGTTTTATACCAGTAATAGTTTTAAACTTATGATTTTAGTTTTACTAATTCAATGTGAATTCCAACATCTGTTTTGAATTTATACTCTGCTACATATTATGGTTGGGTTTGAACTGCCTGGGTCTTTGGATGATTAGTCAAATGGAACTATCACTATTCCACTGTCCTCCAATTTAGTATCAGGATGTTGATGCAAATGCAAATAAAGCAATTATTTTAGATCTAATGTTATATTGTTTTTTTCCTCTCCTCTTGTTTTCTCTTTCATTTCTTCTTTTCTATCATTGTTTTATGCTATTTTTGAGAAACAAGAGTGGGTTTTGTTTCCTAGCCTCGTGGTTTTATCGTTATCACTTTGAAAATGGTATTCTGAGATCCAGGAAAATGATTTTGGATAATTACTTTAACCATTCTTTTCTCCACCAAGTGTAAAGTTTTAATTGGCAGAAGGTGCCGTTGACCCATTTGATGTTTCAAATGCATCATGTTGTGGTTTGTGAATATTGTTCAGTTCTACTGCTGTTATTTAATGGAACGTCCTGCACCAGAACTAAAACACTTGAGACAGGAATTCTGTGTTACCAGTTTGCATTAAGAGTAGTTTAGCAAAGGTCCTTTTAATGTTAATGTACATTCGGTAACCATTATAGTGCAGGTGTGAGATTAACATTGTGGTGAACAATAAATAAAATTTATTGGATGGACTTACAATGAAAGAAAATTTTGGAATCACTGTGGAAATAACAGTAGCAGATGGCTGGAAACTGTAAGGGCAGATTCAGGCAATTAACTGTCTATTGTTCAATTCATTAGGTAACCAGCAGATGTGGCAAGACATATCTTTTGATAACTGGTGGGAAGTACCCATTCAAAAAACTCATAGAAGTTTTAAAGCATTTTATCTAGGAGATCCAGGGAGCTCTTATGGTCTGAGAAACTTGGTGCCAAGATCTGAAGCCCTCTAGTCAATGTATCCATGTTAGCTTCACTAACTAGTTGGAAAATCTGTATCATGTAATATGACAGTTAATATTTCTGATGTCATTATTGGCTCCAGTGGCATGGCATTGTATTGAGTTCTGAGAACATGTTGGCGTTGAGGAAGCTGTCTCTGGTGTTCCAAGGTGGTATTCAGCATCTCAGTGTGAGAGTGGTACTCATCCAGTATCAAATCTGGACTGACACTGATTGTCTTTTTCAGGATTCACAGACTGATAGAGTCATAGAGATGTACAGCATAGAAACAGACCCTTCGGTCCAACCTGTCCATGCTGACCAGCTATCCCAACCCAATCTAGTTCCACCTGCCAGCACCTGGCCCATATCCCTCAAATCCTTCCTATTCATATACCCATTCAAATGTCTTTTAAATGTTGCATTATACCAGCCTCCACCACTTCCTCTGGCAGCTCATTCCATACATGTACCACCCTCTGTGTGAAAAAGTTGCCCCTTAGGTCTCTTTTATATCTTTCCCCTCTCACCCTAAATCTATCTCCTCCAGTTCTGGAATCCCCCAACCCAGGTAAAAGACTTTGTCTATTTATCCTATCCATGCCCCTTATAATTTTGTAAACCTCTATAAGGTCACCCCTTAGCCTCTGACGCTCCAGGGAAAACAGCCCCAGTCTGCTCAGCCTCTCCATATAGCTCAAATCCTCCAACCCTGGCAACATCCTTGTAAATCTTTTCTGAACCCTTACAAATTTCACAACATCATTCCGATAGGAAGGAGACCAGAATTGCACACAATATTCCACTGTCAAACCACTGTCCTCTACAGCCGCAACATGACCTCCCAACTTCTATACTCAATACTCTAACTGATAAAGGAAGGTATACCTGCGACTACACTTTCAAGAGCTATGAACTTGCACTCCAAGATCTCTTTGCTCAGCAACACTCCCAAGGACCTTACCATTAAGGTATATAGGTCCTGCTAAGATTTGCTTTCCCAAAATGCAGCACCTCGCATTTATCTGAATTAAACTCCATCTGCCATTTCTCAACCTACTGGCCCATCTGATCAAGATCCTGTTGTAATCTGAGGTAACCCTCTTCACTGTCCACTACACCTCCAATTTTGGTGTAATCTGCAAATTTACTCACTGTACCTCTTATGCTCACATCCAAATCATTTATATAAATAAACAAAAGTAGTGGGCCCAGCACCGATCTTTGTGGCACTCCACTGGTCACAGGCCTCCAGTCTGAAAAACAACCTTCCACCACCATCCTCTTTCTTCTACCTTTGAGCCAGTTCTGTATCCAAATGGCTAGTTCTCCCTGTATTCCATGAGATCTAACCTTGCTCACCAGTCTCCCACGGGGAACCTTGTCAAACGCCTTACTGAAGTCCATAAAGATCACATCTACCACTCTGCCCTCATAAATTCTCTTTGTTACTTCTTCAAAAAACTCAATCATGTTTGTGAGATATGATTTTCCACGCACAAAGCCATGTTGTTTATCCCTAATCAGTCCTTGCCTTTCCAAAGGTAGAAGGCCTCTTGACAGAGGTAGAAGGTAGAAGACAGAGGGTGGTGGTGGAGGGTTGTTTTTCAGACTGGAGGCCTGTGACCAGTGGAGTGCCACAAAGATCGGTGCTGGGCCCACTACTTTTGTTTATTTATATAAATGATTTGGATGTGAGCATAAGAGGTACAGTGAGTAAATTTGCCTTGCCTTGCCTTAGAATTAGAGGGGGTCATTTCAGAACAGAAATGCGGAGACATTTCTTCAGCCAGAGAGTGGTGGGCCTATGGAATTCATTGCCACGGAGTGCAGTGGAAGCCGGGACGCTAAATGTCTTCAAGGCCGAGATTGATAGATTCTTGTTGTCTAGAGGAATTAAGGGCTACGGGGAGAACGCTGGTAAGTGGAGCTGAAATGCGCATCAGCCATGATTGAATGGCGGAGTGGACTCGATGGGCCGAATGGCCTTACTTCCACTCCTATGTCTTATGGTCTTATGGTCAAATACATGTACATCCTGTCCCTCAGGATTCCTTCCAACAACTTGCCCACCACTGAGGTCAGGCTCACTGGTCTATAGTTCCCTGGCTTATCCTTACCACCCTTCTTAAACAGTGGCACCACGTTTGCCAACCTCCAGTCTTCTGGCATCTCACCTGTGACTAATGGTGATACAAATATCTCAGCAAGAGGCCTAGCAATCACTTCCCGAGCTTCCCACATAGTTCTCGGGTACACCTGATCAGATCCCGGATATTTATCCACCTTCATGCGTTTCAAGACATCCAGCACTTCCTCCTCCATAATATGGCCATTTTTCAAGATGTCATCATCTATTTCCCTACATTCTATATATTACATGTCCTTATCCAAAGTAAATACTGATGCAAAATACTTGTTTAGTATCTCCCCAATTCCTTGGAGAGTTCTCTGTAGAGCACTAGATTTTCAGCCTCTGGAACCAAGGATGGCCTTGATTAAATACTGGGCAAGAAGATCCATTGGGGACTTTCTTGACACTTGCAATTAATTCCAATAAGTAATAAATTAATGGCTAATTAAGGCTCTCAACTTGTTACCGCTAGTTTGCCTGCTTACTAACAGAAAGGAAAAATGGTTGACTTGCTGATTGGAAACTTGGGTGGCCTGACTTGACAGAGTCTCAATTTACCCAAATCTGTGGGTGGTATCTAAAAACTAACCCTTGTCCCAGCTTCCAATTCCCCTGAAATTCTCTCCCTGCAATTCTCACAGTATGAGAAGCTAAAGAAAATCACAACTTATTTCTGTTGAGTTTCTTGAAGAATAGGCCTTGACCAACAGTCATTAGGTTCCAAAACTTTCCAACATTCGATTGGCCTGTGATTCATTAATAAGCTCACTGGTCAAGCTGATTGGATAACAATCTGTCCAATTTACGAGGTGATGGAGATGGGCGAGTTAGATGTTATTGAACATGCATTCTCCTCGACATGGCCTACAAATGGAAAATCATTACTGTTAGATTTATTTTTAAATGCCAAAATAGTTGAAATGTAGAAAAGAAAAGTAAAGTCTTGAATTCTACTCTAACTGAGAAAATTTGTCTTGTTTGTTTCAATAAGAAAAATATTATCTCTTTTCTATCGCAGGTTATATTGCTGCCCACACATGGACTAACCTAAACTATATAGAATCCAAGTTTGGTAAGTTTGCATAAAATAAAATGTACAAAAATTTCCATGATATTCTATATACAGGTAATGTGAAAGGTTAGGATTAACATTTTATTAATAATGTTTGGAATATACCATAAGCTGAGAACGTCTTTTGAAACTTATCTGGTGGCTTCTGTCTCTAAAGAATAATTGAACCTAATTTACCTGTTTTATAAAAATCATAATAATGATAATTCAATGTTCTGTTTTTGATTCTTTCATTTGAGTTTAATTTACAATTGAAAATATACATTCTTCTGTTTAAATTTCTTCATGGCCTGAACCTTCTTTATCTCTGTAAGCCCCTCCAACATGATGTTCTTCCATCATGTTTTAGGTTTTATGCAGCCAAAACAAAATGAAATAGCAATACTACAAACCTGTTAAATACAATATTTTTGTTAACAAATTGTAACCTCCCTAAAGTCCAGAATTTTTGGGATCAAGGTATACTTGAATGGTGAAACTTTCTGAAATAACATGCAAATGTCTAACTGTAAGCATGTAAATCAAATATAGCCATATACTTTAGACATAAAAAATGATAAAACATTTAAAGCAATCAGGAAATATGTTTAATTTATTTTAAAAAAAGGTCAAGATAACTTGGGCTTGCTCAGATGCGTTTCTGTAAACCAATTGGAAGTAGGGAATGATGTGTGACATGGATGGAATGTGAACATTGACTATAGTTCAGGAAAATGCAGCACAAGGTTACAGGATTCAGAATTAACATATCACCAAGCCCAGGTAGGGGAAAGCAGAGTAATGATAAACATTCAATATTAAGAAAAAACTGAGAACAACATATTTTCCCAGAAAGTTTGGCATTGTGCTAACAGTATGAAAGCTTCTCTTCCATCATCCATTCTCTCTCTCATTCTCTCTCTCTCTCTCTCTCCCTTACAGTATGTGATAGTCACAGGTTATTTCATCACAGTTAGTTGTTTTTAAAGAAAGTTGGTTATACAAACTTAGAAGTAATATTTTGAAAATAAATTTCACAAGTAATTCAATCAGATTTAAATCTATAATTTTGCACTAGATCTGGATGAGTCTGCTCTTACCCAAATCGTCCACAAGCGATCATTGGATGATTCTTTCCGTTCTCCAGTGAATCATTGTGAGTACATTGTATTGAATATACTTCACTGTCCAAATGTATTTAAGTGCAAAATGACATTGAACCTGCCAAAGCAACAAACCTCAGATTTTATAACTTAGGGAAATGTTTTTTTCTTCCAGATACCTGCAGTACATGGGGAGGAGGAATCTTCAGGACATTTGACAATGAACTTTTCCATCTTAAATCCACCTGTGACGTTTTCATGAGCAAATCATGCTCAAACAGAGTTGATATATATGAGGTAGAAGTCCGCAGAGGGTCAAATGGAAATCTGGAACATATATACATCAAAATTGAAACGACCACGATTGCTCTGACAAACGGGACAGTTTTCGTTAACAACCATAAGTAAGTTCACTTCTGCAGGATAATTTCTTTGGTTATAATTAGAAATCTTCAAGAGAACTATTACTTACTGTATATTGTCAATTGTTATTCTGCTGGCACCTAACCTGCTAATATATTTAATGCATTTTAACTTTAAAATGACTATAATGCTGTTGCAAAGAAACCAGAAAGGTTATTGAAATAGGTAATAACATACCATTTCCACTGTCAATAAAAAAAACATCGACTTGTTCGTGAATTCTTTAAAAACATCAAAACATATTGCTACAAAATTGGTAACTGTAGTCACTGCTCAATGCAACAGTTGCTTACTTCAAGAATTTCAGTAGGTTTGACAAACATGACCCCTTTAAAAAATCCACTCTGATTTTATGTAATCCCAAGTGTCCTGTTATCACATCCTTTATAACAGATTCCAGCATTTTTCCTTTTATTGATGTTAGGCTAATCCCTTGTCATTTTATACAGCTCAAGCAGATCCCCTCTCAGCTTTCTCTGCTCTAAGAAAAATAGTCCAGCCTATCTAATCTCTCTCTGTCACTAAATTACTGCAGCCAGACAAAATTCTGGTGAATCTCTTCTGCAAACTCTCTCAGGTGCAATCACAAGTCCCTTATTGTGTGACACACAATACTCCAGCTGTGGTCAGAATAACATCTATTATTATCTTATCATTTTTATTTCACTGAAATTTGCCTCACAGTGGCTCAGTGGTTAGCACAGCTGCCTCACAGTGCTAGGGACTCCAGTTTGATTCCGTCCACTGGTTACTGTGTGGAGTTTGCAGTCTCCCTGTGCCTGCTTGTTCAGCGATGTGTAAGTTAGATGCATTAGTCAGGGGTAAATGTAGAGTAATAAGGTAGAAGGAATGGTCAGTGTGGGATATTCTTTGGAGGGTTGGTGTGAACTTGTTGGGAAAATGGCCTGTTTCCACAATATAGGGATTCTATGATTCTACGCTTTTGCCTCTCCTGACTGTTTGGGGTTCCATAGTACATTCCCAACAATAGCATTACCCCAAACAAAAACAGAAGTTGCTGGTAAACCAGCATCTGTGAAGAGAAAATTAACATTTTAGGTCTGGTGAACCTTCCTCAGAACTGGACCTGAAACATTAACTGTGATTTCTCTTCACAGGTGCTGCCAGACCTGCTGAGCTTTTCCAGCAACTTCTGTTTTTGTTTCTGATTTGCAGCATCCACAGTTCCTTCACTTTTTAATATCATTGCCCCATTTTGTTTTACAAATTCTAAATGGGTTAAGCCACTTCAGTCAGTTCATATTGAATTTCCCCTGTTGGTTGCTGTACCCAAACACCAGGAGTCAAAGATGAATATTGAAAATCTGCAATGTGTGAAAAAGACCCCTTTAATATTTTACCTGTGGGGTGGGCTATTAATGACAAAAGGATAACCTTACTATCCAATTAAGGTTGGGCTCTTGAACTGTAGGACTAAATAAAGGCCATCCAACTTGAGAGAACAATAAGCTGCAAAGAAGACGAGTGAGGGAAGGGAGAAGTTCCCTCTCTCCAACATTTTTAAAGTTGAATTACAAAAATGTTTTTGCAGCCAGTGTCAGTGGTAAGTGTCAGGGGACATATCTGTAACACCTGGGCAGACAGCCCCCATGTCTAACCCTGCCCCCACACCTAACTCCGCCCCCACGCTGATCTCCGCCCCCACTCCCAGCTCCAGCCCCACAGGTCCCAGGTCCTAGCTCCCAGCCCTGCTGTATTTTCACAATCCGTCCAGACCTCCCCCTCTCTGAGGATGTAAGATCAGTCCTCAGCAGAGGCCTCACCTTCATCCCCCTACGCTCCCGGATTAACGAGTTCAACATGCGGCGAGACATCGAACAATTCTTCCGCCGCCTTCGCTTTCGCGCCTACTTCTTCAACCAGGACTCCCGCCCACCCTCTAACGACCCCTTCTCCCGCCTCCAACACACCCATCCACCTGGACACCCTGTGCTAGCCTCTGACCTGCCCTCGATCTCTTCACAGCCAACTGCCGCCGCGACATTAACTGCCTCAACCTGTCCACCCCTTTTACCCACTTCAACCTCTCACCCTCCCAACGTGCAGCCCTCCACTCCCTCCGCTCCAACCCTAACCTCACTATCAAACCGGCAGACAAGGGACGCGCGGTGGTAGTTTGGCGCACCGATCTTTACATTGCTGAGGCTAAATGCAAGCTCGCGACACCTCCTCTTACTGCCCCCTTGACCATGACCCCACCTCCTACCACTAAACCATCACGTCCCAGACCATCCATAACCTCATCACCTCAGGGGATCTCCTATCCATCGCCTCAAACCTCATCATCTCATAACTCCGCACCGCCCGCTCCTGCCCAAAATCCACAAACCTGACTGCCCCGGCCGACCCATTGTCTCAGTCTGGTCCTGCCCCACTGAACTCATCTCTGCATACCTCAACACGGTCCTGTCCCCCTTAGTCCAAGAACTCATAACCTAGGTTTGGGACACCACCCACGCCCTCCACCTCCTCCATGATTTTCGCTTCCCCGGCCCCAACGCCTTATCTTCACCATGGACATCCAGTCCCTATATACCTTCATCCCCCATCATGAAGGCCTCAAAGCCCTTGCTTCTTCCTTTCCCGCCGAACTAACCAGTACCCTTCCACTGACACCCTCCTTCAACTGACTGAACTGGTCCTCACTCTTAACAACTTCTCTTTCCAATCCTCCCACTTCCTCCAAACCAAAGGAGTAGCCATGGGCACCCGCATGGGCCCCAGCTATGCCTGCCTCTTCGTTGGATATGTAGAACAGTCCATCTTCCTCAACTACACTGGCACCACCCCCCACCTTTTCCTCCGCTACATCGATGACTGTATCGGCGCTACCTCGTGCTCTCACGAGAAGGTTGAACAGTTCATCCACTTTACTAACACCTTCCACCCCGACCTCAAATTTACCTGGACTGTCTCAGACTCCTCCCTCCCCTTCCTAGACCTCTCCATTTCTATCTTGTGCGACTGACTCATCATGGACATTTACTATAAACCAACCGACTCCCACAGCTACCTAGATTACACCTCCTTCCACCCTGCCCCCTGTAAAAACACCATCCCATATTCCTAATTCCTTCGCCTCCACCGCATCTGCTCCCAGGAGGACCAATTCCAATACCGAACAACCCACCTGGCCTCTTTCTTCAAAGACCACAATTTCCCCTCAGACGTGGTTGACAATGCTGTCCACCGCATCTTCTCCACTTCCTGCTCCTCTGCCCTTGAACCCCGTGCCTCCAATTGTCACTAGGACAGAACCCTACTGGTCCTTACCTACCACCCCACCAACCTCCAGATACATCGTATCATCCTTCATAATTTCCGCCACCTCCAAACAGACCCCACCACCAAGGATATATTTCCCTCCCCTCCCCTATCA
>NC_057732.1:15937495-15991524 GCF_004010195.1 Chiloscyllium plagiosum | reverse complement strand
TCAGTCCCAACCCTCAGACTCAGCACCGCTTTCTTGACCTGCAATCTTCTTCCCGACCTCTCCGCCCCACCCCCTCTCTGGCCTATCACCCTCACCTTAACCTCCTTCCACCTATCGCATTCCCAATGCCCCTCCTCGAAGTCCCTCCTCCCTACCCTTTATCTTAGCCTGATTGGCACACTTTCCTCATTCCTGAAGAAGTACTTATGCCCGAAACATTGATTCTCCTGCTCCTTGGATGCTGCCTGACTTGCTGTGCTTTTCCAGCAACATATTTTTAAGCTCTGATCTCCAGCATCTGCAGCCCTCACTTTCTCCTAGGTATTCCTCTGGACCTACCTGGAGCTCCGGCCACCTGGTCCACTCCCTGGATGATGCTACCACAAGACACCTGAACTAGGCTATTTGTCTGCTGGATGTTAACTGGAAAATCACATTGGTCTACGTTATTGATCCAAAGTCTCCTTAGGGAGCTGTGTTGGCCATGTACACCAGGCTATTTTCAGCTTGTGATCGTTTTCATTCCTAGTTAATGCATAGGGTTCAAAATTCAAGTTTTGGCCTCAGCCATGCAGTTTTGAGGGACTTATATCAGATCCAGTTTAGAACAGGTAAAAGTGTCATTTTTACTTAAACTGCCTTCACAAAGTTTTGTCTAGGTGTGATTTGAAATTGTACCTGTCTGAAATATTTATCTAGCAATGTAACTGCCATATCTCCAAGTACAGGTATTAAATTATAATGGATCAAAACATAGATTTAAGCAATCTTACACAAAATGATGTTTTTATTATTTATTTCCGATATAACGATTATAGACAATCTTTGCCATATCATGACAAGACGATCAGGATCCAAAACAAAGGAATTAGAATCAAGATTACAAACGTAAAAAAAACCATATCCTTAATCTGGAACAAGAAAAGTGCATTCTCGGTGAGTTTTTTTAAACAGTAATATCTGTATTTATTTTAATTTCTATTCATGCTGAAAATCATGTATGTAATGATGCATGTGATTCTATTTTCAACAGTCCAATCTGACTGAAGACATTTCTCCTTATTTCCATTCTTAAAGGTCTTCCCTTTACTTTAAGGCTGTGCCCTTGGGTCCTAGTCTTTCTTACCAATGGAAACATCTTCCCAACTCTGTCTAGTCCATTCAGTGTTCTGTTGTTTCAAATAGATCCCTCCCTCATCCTTTTAAACTCCACCGAGTATGGGTCAAACATATTTCCTATGTTAAGCTTTTCATTCCTTGGATCATTCTTGTGCACTTCCTCTGAACACACTCCAGGGCCAGTACATCCTTCCTGAGATATGGGCTCAGAACTGCATACAGAGGAACCTCGGTTATCTGAAGGACACAGGCGGAGAGTATTTTGTTCGGTTAATTGAATTCTGGATAACTTAATGCCGGATAATATAGTTTAGGCAAGCATTGGGACCTTGTGATCTTGCCGGATAATCCGATATTCGGATAATTGAATGCCAGATAATCAAGGTTCCTCTACAATACTCCAAATACTCAAAGGAAAGGGGAGGAGATGAAGGTTCCAGAGAGATGTGGATATCTCTGACTTTTGCATTTTGTAGTCCTTACTGCCCTAAAGAAAAAGAGAGAGATTCTTGTTTAAATGTTGAATGAACCTAAGGATGAAATGGAACGGGGGGTCAGGACAGCTTTGAATCAGTGTGAGACTGGAGAGAGAGAGATTGAGTGTGTGTATATGGTGGCACATAGCACTGTGTCTGGATCTCTGGATGTGGCTGCCTGTTGAGTATTGTACATCACAAAGATACTGGTGATCCTTAGTAGATTCAAAACAAAGGATAAAACTTGAGTTGGACTCCGCAAGGGTAAGCATGAGCTTGAGGCAGTCACTGAGGAATGTGATGTGGTTGTGGAAGTGAATTTCTGAAAATACCTTGTCAAACAGCAATGAAAATAATGACGGGGAACAAGAAAAAAGGATAGAACACAAATTCTGTCAGAGAGAGGAATAGAGCATCTTCAAGGTGTACATGCCTGGAAGAAATGTGTCACTGAGTTAAACAATGAACAAAAAAAAACAATGAACTGTGGATGCTGGAAATCTGAAACCAAAACAGAAATTGCTGGAGAAACTCAGCAGGTCTGGCACCATCTATAGAGAGAAAACAGAATTAATGTTTTGGTTCTAATGACCCTTCTTCAGAATGCAGTTGCTGGCTGATGTTTGGTGCGGGGGGATCTTCAAACCAGTTAGAATGCAAAGAGAAAGGTCCACCATCCTGCTAGTCCAGGCTTCCTCTATACTATCTCATGCCCATTCATGCAACCCTACCACCACCCTGCCCCCCCACCCGCCTCTATGCTCCCTCATATTTCAGACATGCCAGGCTTTGGCACATATTCATTCCTATGAACTGTATAGAAGCAATTAACCCTATAGTGGCAGGCACATGTGTAAAAAGTACATTTAGAAAGTCATCAATTGATAAGTTTCCATTATGTTAAACAAAAAAGATCTTCTTACTTTGGCAAGGTATGATGCAATCACACAATTCAATATTTCAATACATAATGAGGCTAAATTATTTTACTATTTCTCCCATTTTCTTCCAGTTTGTTGATGTCTCTAATAAATTTATTTGCAATAACGTTTGGTATCAATTTATTATGATTTAATTATTTTAGTCGAAATAGTTCAAATGCAGTAATTGGATTATGTCTGAAATGAAAAGCTATAAAAATGATTAAGAGAAACCAACTTACTATTAAATTAATTAGTGGTGATGTAATTTGAAAATAATGACATTTAAAAAATAGTTTAGACTTATGAAACAATGAAAATGTTTGTGCTTATTTTAAATATTGCCTTTATTTCTTTAAAAGCTTAAACTCGATACTGAATACAGTAATCAAGTTTGTGGACTTTGTGGCAAATTTGAAATGATAAGAAATACTTCGGTCCAATTAAGAAATGGTAGGAATGAGCACTTAATTTTAAATTAACATTCATTTTCCTATTCTTTTTAAACGTTTTTTCTAGATACGTACTTTTTCATATCCATGTAATGTCGTGTTCACCTCTCCCAATTGGTTCCCAACTTTCTGAGGTGGGGCTTCTTTTCCAGTATAAAACAGAGTTTATGTACATGGGGCTGCCGACATCAATAGGTTCTTATTCCCAGTCAACTTTTCTGATGTCAGGGTGCAACCATTGGAAAAATGCTGTTTTTGGTGAATTAAAGAAAAAAATAGCACAGTAGAAGTATGCATTCTTAGTGATAGAGAAGGTATGGGTTTATCTACTGAATCAGATATTAAATAGACTGCTGAAGTTATCAGCAGCCTGGTTTAACCTGAAATAGTCAGGGAATTGTTGGAGTGGTGGTTATGGGATTGTGGCAAGGATTGCACGAGGAGATTTCCATTGATCCAATAGTTTGATAACAGAGCACTATGCACATTCCTCGTCCATGTGTTACAGAATGCAGAGGTGGCAGAGAAGTACAATAAAATATGACCATAAAGAAGGGATTGAAATGCATGAATAGGCTGGTACTCTTTATACCAGAAAGGAAAAGGCTGAAGGGTGGCTTGATGGGTTTTTCAGGATAAAGGAAACTTTTAGCAGTATATATTTGGTCAACATGGGCAGTATTTATGGAAGCTCATTGCAGCGAGAAACATAATGGGTGGGGTTGGAAAATAATGTAGAAGGATTCACATCAGAGCCTTGAGGGTAGAAGCAGGTATTTAAATGTGACATAGAAGAGTTGTGACAGACCAGCAAATGGTGTTAAAACAACAGACAAACTTGTTGAGGCTATTTGCCAGCTCAAGAGCCTTATCTTGGTCAGCTCAAGGATAGCCATCCTTCTTCCTTTTTACTATCGTAGGTCCTGTTTTCTTTCATGCAGAAGGAGAAAACTTTCTTTGAGTCCTTCATTTTCACAGTCCCACAATGGTTTACTATGTTCATACATTCCTCCTAAACGTAATCTTGTGAATGATGAACAATGCGAAGAGCATGGTGCAGAAACCTTTGACTCACATACAACCTGTAACCTCCAGGCTACAGGTGAGGATGCACAGTCAAAATGTGGCTGTCTACTGATCCTTTCACAATGTGTAAGCCATCTGTACAGGTCCAGCTTCTTTTTGCAATGCATATCAATCAGATACCACCATTGTAATATAGAATAGGTCCTTCAACCTCTTCCCAGTCTCATTGCAGTTCACCTTTACTGTGACATTTGCTTAGGGCTGCTACATTTTCTGGGAGGGTCTCCACTTTCCATCAGTCTGGAAATATACCATCTAAATTCCCAGAAATTCTGGAGGATGTCATCTGAGGATGGGCGGCACGGTGGCATATGGGCGGCACGGTGGCACAGTGGTTAGCACTGCTGCCTCGCAGCGCCAGAGACCCAGGTTCATTTCCCGCCTCAGGCGACTGACTGTGTGGAGTTTGCACGTTCTCCCCGTGTCTGCGTGGGTTTCCTCCGGGTGCTCCGGTTTCCTCCCACAGTCCAAAGATGTGCAGGTCAGGTGAATTGGCCATGCTAAATTGCCCGTAGTGTTAGGTAAGGGGTAAATGTAGGGGTATGGGTGGGTTACGCTTCGGCGGGTCGGTGTGGACTTGTTGGGCCGAAGGGCCTGTTTCCACACTGTAAAGTAATCTAATCTAATCTAATCTAATCATTAAGCTGAATCAGTATGCTATTCTCTGTGTGGTCTGCATCACCCCCTCTTGGCATTCTTTAGCTTCTGTTTTCAATGATTTTTCTTCAATGATCTGGGAACTTCAAAATGCTTGATTCCTTACTAAGTATCCACTTGTGTCCATGCCTGTGGACTGCTCTGTGAGCTTCTAGTCTTTCCGAGAAATTGGAGGTCTGAAAGCAAAGCTGGTTGCCATTTTAAAATAGCACAGTTCCTGTCTGTCTGTCACCTGGTGCTGTATTCCCATGTTAAATCCCACCTTTCTTATCTAATTAGTTAGGCCCTGCTCATTTCTTATTCTAATCAGATGGCAGTGTAATTGCTGGTATACTCCATACTAAGCAGATGAGGCTGATTGATTGACATGTACACTTGTGGAAGAATGAAATGTCACACATTGCTCTTCCTGACCCTCTTGGGAAACCCATCAAAGAACCTGTGTGTCAGAGGAACTCATGTTGTTTGTGTTAAATTCCCCTAAAATGTTTCCATATGTGAGGAAAAGCAAAATTAAAGGCTTTAAACAGCAAAACTAAATCAAGACTTGTTACAGACAGTATCAAATGTCATGTTGACCTGATGAACAAATATTTAATTTTTGCTACAAAATCATTTTGTGGCTTTCAGTTTTTAAAATCTTTGTGTGTAAATCGAAATTGTTATCTGAACTTTAAATGATAAAGTATTGGCTTGACAGTAGGAGATAGAGGGTGATGATACAGGGTTGTTGTTTGGACTGGAGGCCTGAGAGCTCAGGTGCCTCAAGGATCAGTGCTGGGTCCGCGTTTTAATGATTTAGATGAGAATATAGGAGGCATGGTTCATAGGTTTGTGGATGACATCAAAAAATTGGTGTTATAGAATAATGAGATTTTGATATGATGGGCCAATGGGCCAAGGTGAGGCAGATGGAGTTTAATTTACATATATGTAAGATGTTGTTTTAGTAAGAAAAAATAGGGCAGGATGTACTCAGTTAATGGCAGAGCCCTGGGGGTATTGTTGAAAAGACAGGCCTGGGGTACAGATACATAGTTATAGAGTCATAGAGATGTACAGCATGGAAACAGACTCTTCGGTCCAACCCGTCCATGCTGATCAGACATCCTGTTACAGATACAGGTTGGTAAAGAAGGCATTTGGCACTCTTGCCTTTATTGGTCAAACCATTTAGTATAAGTTGAGGGATGATCTTAAGGAGGTTGATAAAATGATGAGAGGCATAGATAAGGTGAATAACAAAGGTCTTTTCCCCAGTGTAAGGGAGTCTATAACTAAAGGGCACAGGTTTAAACTGAGAGGGGAAAGAATTAAAATGAATCTGGCGGCAACTCTCTCATACAGAGGGTGGTGCGAATAAAGAACAAACTGCCAGAGGAAGTGATAGATGCAGGTACAATTACAACATTTAAATGACAGTTGGACAGGTGCATGAATGGGAAAAATTTAGTGGAATATGGGCCAAACTCAGACAAATGGGACCAGTTCAGTTAGGAAACTTGGTTGGCATGGATGAATTGGACCAAAGGGTCTGTTTCTGTGCTGTATGACTTGATGACTCTATGATTCTAAATTCAAGTTCACTAAAAGATTTGTTACATATGTATTAATATATTTTAAAAACATGAAATATCACCTTCTTCTTTTATTCCAGTGAGTGAATTCACAATCTATGAATACAATAAATTAGTTGAGTCCTGTAGTGTCACAATATCTCAAAATGAAACCTGTAACAATGCCATTAAGGTAAGTTACTTGCTTTGATGAAGTAGTGAATTATTGCAAATACAAATTAATTCACTACAACTTAACCCCGACTGTTATATTTATCCATATTTATAAATAAATGTTTTATTTTATATTGGTCTGTGGGAAAGAAGTTGTACAAATAATAACAAATAAAGTATCTTCTTAGAGTTGAAGAACTATGATTAATGTTTTGTTTTAGTGTAATAATAGAAGAAATAGGAGCAGCAGTGAGCCATTTCGCCCCTTGATCCTCCTACACTATTCCATGTTAACACGGCTGAATTGAATATTAACTCTGGGTGGCATGGTAGCTCAACGGTTAGCATTACAGCCTCATAGAGACCCGGGTTCAATTCCCGCCTCAGGCGACTGACTGTGTGGAATTTGCACATTCTCCCCGTGTCTGCATGGGTTTCCTCTGAGTGCTCCAGTTTCCTCCCACAGTCCAAAAATATACAGGTCAGGTGAATTGGCCATGCTAAATTGCCCGTAGTGTTAGGTGCAGGGATAAATGTAGGGGAATGGGTCTGGGTGGGTTGCGCTTCGGCAGGTCGGTGTGGACTTGTTGGGCCGAAGGGCCTGTTTCCACACTGTAAGTAATCTAATCTAATCTAATAGCACCAGGGACCTGGGTTCAATTCCAGCCTGTGTCTGGGTGGATCTCCTCCAGGTGCTCTGGTTTCCTCCCACAACCCAGAGATGTGCAGATCAGGTTAATTGCCTGTAGTATTAGCTCCATTAGTCAGGGGTAAATGTAGGGGAATGGGTCTGGGTGGGTTAATCTTTAGAGGGTCGGTGTGGACTTATTAGGCCAAATAGCCTGTTTCCACACTGTAGGGAATCTAATCTACTTTCTCATCATATTCTCATTTCCTTGGCTTTCAAGAATAAATAATCAATCTAAGTCTTGATAATATTTAATGATGGAGGACTACAGCTGGTATGGACCAGGCCAGACCCCCTCAAAATATTTTAAGAAGGTAGCTCAGATCCTAACTTTTTCTTTCATGCATATGTGAGCTGGATATTCCAGGAGTGGTGCATGATCAAACCACTCGGCTTTAAGCAAACAGAATTAATTTAAACTCTACAGTTGAAACACGGACAAAAGAAAATTTATTTATTTGAAAATCCAACCGACTTGATACCGCAACTTAATGAAAGAGTTGTTCCAATTCCTATAACATCCCATAAACACAACCCTCGGCAAAAGGTAAATCCGAACCCAGGATCTAACAGGCAGGAGGAAACAACATCCAAAGAGATTTCAGAGAGAAAGCAGGTCAGGAACCATCTGCTGAAGCATCAAACCTTTCTCCACTGTAGCAGCTTCTGACTGCCTATTAAAACTAAATGAAACTAGAAAAATCCTGAACTGGGAGAACTGGCCTCTCCCCTGCCATTGTTAAAGTTGACAATTCAGCACCTCTGTCTTCACAACCTTTCTTGAAAAAAAACCCAAAATAACCTTATTTAAGGGGCAGCAGCATCACACAGCTTCCTGGAATTGAGCTCAAAGATTCATAAATCTGAGTGATTAAATTTCTCATCACTTCATTTCTACATGGCCGAATTTGTTATCTGTAGTGTTTCAGTATCATCATCCAAGTGCCAGGGCTTCTTAGAACTTACCTTCTCAAGGTCTCTTTAAAAATATATTTCAGCGAGATCACTGCTCATCCTTCTAAACTCCAGAGAATATGAGAATATACTATCCAGTATCTCATCCCTGGAATTAATCTGATGCACCTCTGTTTAATTTTTCAAAGGCAGTTATTGATTTGTTTAGATAAGGACTTCAAAATGGCAGTCAATATTTCAAATGTGGCATCACCTACATAACTGAAGCAATAATTATAAAACTGGCATAGTAGCTTGACCACAGTGTGTAGAATCATCATTTCCATCAAAGGCATAATGTTGGGCAATTGATGCACAATGTCACCTTACATCAAAGCAGTGAGCTAAAAGTGTATCCCAAATTCTGCCAGCACGGTACTTGTACCTGATCTGCAGCCACCCATTGAAAATTGAACTGAAATTATTAATGATCAATTCTATGAAAAAAATTTCTTTCCCCTTGATATGCACAGACTCCTCAGTATGAATATAAATGCTTTCAAATCCTAAATGTGTATGCCTCGCTTTGGAAAACTGGACAACACTTGGTTATTATTTTTAGACCTAATGCTAAAACTATATTTGCTTACATAAGTTTAATTAACGTAAAACTGTTGGTTTCATGGGTTAAAGACTGCATTTTGTAATTTTGTCTATTTCTTTTTGTCAGAGGTGCACAAAACCGTTCTCACGCAATTTTTTGAATTACAAAGATTATGAAACCTATCGTAAAATTTGTTCAAGAGATGTCTGCTCTTCAACTAGTGACCAGGTCCACTGTGATACTTTGACAGAATTTGCACAACTAAATGCAGTGACAGATCATGACTGGAGGGATAATGTACAATGTGGTATGTTTTGCTGTAAATTTAAAAAAAACCAACAGTTCAAGGTGAAAACTCAAATTAATTTCATTTTTAGATAGAACAGTGATATTAATGTAAAGGCAAAGTACTGCATATGTGGATAGTTTGAAATAAAAGCATTAAATAAGGGAAATACTTAGTAAGTCAGGTATCTGTGGAGAGAAACAGAAATCAGCTACACTTAATTTTGCAGAATTGGTAGAGGGTTTCTGATTGTGAGCTTCAGTGAGCAATCTCACATTATTCTTCATATCTTGCCAAATTAGCTCTCCGTTATGCCTCTATGCACTGTGCCTCTTTTTTGAGGAGGTGACGAGGGCAATTGATGGTAGAGCAGTGGATGTTTTTTTGCCTAGATTTTAGTAAGGCTTTCGATAAGGTCCCTCATGGGAGGCTCTTCAAGGAGATTAAGATGCATGGGATTCACAGTGACTTGGCCATTTGAAGGCAGAATTGAATTGCCCATAGAAGACAGAGGGTAATAGTGGAAGGATGTTTTTCTGGCTGGAGATCTGTGATTAGTGATGTTCCATAGGGATGACTGCTGTTTGTGATTTACATAAATGACTTGGATGTAAATATAGATGGGTGGTTTGGTAAGCTTGCAGGTGACACAAAAGATCAGGGGAGTTGTGGATGGTGTTGAAAGTTGTCAAAGGCTACAGCAGAATAGAGATCAGTTGCAGATATGGGTGGAGAAATGGCAGATGGAGTTTAATTTGGACAAGTGTGAAAAGCATACGGTTAATGGCAAGACCCTTACCAGCATTGATTTACAGAGGGATCTTGGGTCCTAGGCCATAGCTCCCTCTTAGTAGCCACACAAGTAGATAGAGTGGTAAGAAAGGCATGTGGCATGTTTGCCTTTGTTGGAAGGGGCATTAAGTACAAGTGTCAGGGAGTGATGTTGCAGCTTTATAAAAGTTCCATTAGATGAATTTAGAGGATTACATTCAATTCTGGTCACCACACTAAAGGAAGGATGCTACCTGCATTTGAGGTTATGAGCTACAAGGAGAGTCTGGACAGACTAGGGTTGTCTTTTCAGGAGCAGCGGAGTTTGAGGGGAGACTTAAAGAAGGTTTTAAGATTATGTGAGGTATAGATAGGGTTGACAGTCAGAATCTTTTTTCCCAGAGTTGAAATATCTAATTGTTAAGAGGGTGAAAGTACAAAGGAGACATGAGAGGGTAATGCATTGCTGAGGATAGTGGTGAAGGCATCAGGGTGATTAAAGGGCTTTTAGAAAAGCAAATGAATAAACAAAGAATGGAGGCTTATGGACCATGGACAGCAGAAGGGGTTAGTTTAATTTAGCATCATGTTTGGGAAAACATTTTGGGTTGAAGGGCTTATTCCAGTTCTGTACTGTACTATGTTCTATGTTCTATGTACCCTGCTGCATTATTCAGCATGCAGCAATGGCTGATATACTCACTTGTACCAGGGTATACCAGGATAGTTGATGCCAGTGACATTTTTAAAGCGTAGCTGAGCACAACCTCGAGCAATGAGAACCAGGAGATGTCATTCACAGTGCATGAAGTAAGAGGGAAATAAACAAAATGCTTCTAAGAACACATAGGTGGCCTGGTTGACTCTTCATTGCAAATAAAAGTTCACATTAATTAATTCTCTGCATTTATACATCATCGTCTGTCTGATCAATAAGCATTGTAACTGCAACTACAAGAACCAAGGTGCACAGGTTACCTGTCCTTAGTATGCTCCCTCTTAAAATCTTGTTAAATGTACTCTGTCCTAAAGCCCACAGTGAAGAATAACATTATCTTATTGTACAATGTGACTGCATCATATAATAGAAAGCCATTAAATTATTGACAATGTATGCTTTTATTTAGCAACAGAAAATTTGAGACGATGGCCTAGTGGCATTATTGCTGGACTGTTAATCCAGAGATCCAGGTAATGCTCTGGGGACCATGGGTTTAAAACCTGCATGGCAGATGGTGCAATTTGAATTCAACAAAAATCTAATCTAATCTTTAAAACTATTATCAATTGTTGAAAAAAACTGAGCTAATTCACCAATGCCCTTCAGGGAAGGAAATGCCATCCTTACTTGGTCTGGTCTACAAGTGACTGCAGACCAACAGCAATGTGTTTGATTCTTAACTGCCCTCTCGGCAATTAGGGACAACAATAAATGTTTGCCTAGCCAGTGATGCTCACTTCTAGTGAACAAATGTTAAGAAAACTAAGTTGAAACCAATCAAAGCAAAGCTGCATTTGCTTCTGGGACATATAGGAATTGGGAGAAAGTGAGGACTGCAAATGCTAGAGTACCAGAGTTGAAAAATATGGTGCTGGAAAAACACAGCAGGCCAGGCAGCATCCGAGGAGCAGGAGAATCGATGTTTCGGGCATAAGCCCTTCTTATAGGAATTGCTTGCCTTTCAAGTACCATCAAATTTACAGTCAATGAGTGCACCCAGTTCATGTCAATTGGAACCCAGTGTCAATTAAGTCCTATTTGGTTTGTTGTATCTGATGCTGCTGTTCCCTTTACTTAGAGTCTTCATCATCCTTTTCTGAAGATTATTCCTGTTTTCCAAGCTCTTCAGCAGAGCACAGCATACTAAGATAAAGTAGTATAATAGCATTCACTGTCTGGACTGTACTCGAAGCTCCCTGCAGACAGGTCCAAGCAGTGGAATAATATCATCAGCAGGACTATCATCTATTCCCTTGTTGAAGAATTGTATCTACCTAGCCTCAGCCAGTGGTTGTGTAAAATAGCCTTCAGTCCTGGTTGCTGAGTGTAGCCCTTGTCTGCTTGCAACCATCCTTGTGACACACACAGCTCTTAGAATGAAGCAGAAGCCTGACTTATCAAGAATGTTTACCTCTTGACATCACAGGTGGCTTTCACATTGATGAAATAGAATAATTTTCTGTTGATGAACTCAGCTGCTTTGTGATATGGCCTTGTCAATGTAATGCATTTACAGTCATGTTGACAAAGCATAATTCTGGGGCTGCATCATTTACCTCATCACGGGTGAATAAGATTTAGCAGTGTGATCTGGCACAAACTGCATCTGTAACAACCTTGATATAATTGTGGGTTGAGGATTAGGAGGTTCCACACAAATGGATCCTTGGAAAGAGCTATTTGTATGACTGTTTCCTGTAGTTGTCCCCTTGATGGTCACAGGTACAGGATGGCTACCATACCTTCAAGTCACAGATCCCACTCCAGCAAGTTGGCAAAGTTCAGTGCCAGTGTCCTGGTATGTCACTTTGAGGTGACACAGCACCTCACTCATTTGAAAGAAATGGCTTTCAGGATGATAGTCTCTGGACCTCCTGTACCTCCCACTACTTCAGGAGGGGACAGTCAACTGCAACTTCTGAAATGTCTTGGCAGTTTGGCAGCTCCTAGTCCTGGGCTTGCTAACACATCAGATCCCCATCCATTTACTGCATCTTCATAGCACTGTGTCCACTGTAATGATAATCACTGTTGTGACTGGATGCATGGTGACAGTTTCTATGAACCTGTGTGAGGAAATATCAGAAACAGGATAGGTCCTTAGTTATGCAAGCAGTCAGCACTTCTATCACTGACAAATAACAATTCAGCATTATCCTTTACACAGTGGAACATCGAGGTCTCCAACAAGGAAGGATCATTGATTGCCACTGTATGGACCTCAGACACAGATTCCTTATTCACTGAATGTAGCATAAGCCATGTGTACAAATAAGCTACTATAAGTGCTGTATGATACTTAATGCATTGTCCCCTAATGTTCCCACCCCAATATCTTAGTATTACTTATAGTTCAAGGTGAGGTGAAGTTAGCTCTGTCAGTCTGAAGTCACTGAAATCCAGGATTTTCTTGGTGAATAGTAGCCCATAGGTAACACTTCTAAGGTCACCTGTGATAACCTCTGCTTCACAGAGATGACTATTTTCAATCTGCAAAGATTGTTTGCACCCAGGACTGTAAACCATGCAGTTAGATACTCTATATGTTTCAGTTGCAGGGAACAGTGATAAACCAGTACTGTGCAAGTGGCTGGTTAATGCAATTGCCTCTTGCAAGGCCTCGTATCATTCACAAGTAGAGCCCACATCCTTAAAAAATACTTTCTCCCTTGACTCTGTATGTGGTTACAACTAGTTCCCATTTCCATTGTGAGTTTACTATTTGTATGAGTATGGAAAGCAACATAGTTTTCACCTAATAGGGTGAGTCACAGACACAGCTCATTGTCAAGCACTGCCCCATCCCCTGCATCCCCACCTCCCAAGTTCCTTGCATTTCCTATAAATCCCATTATTATTGAGCTTCTACATGTTCCCATGTAATTCTCTGAATTATGACTCATGAATGTTCCCCTTTACAATCCCTTTTGATCATGAGTGGCTCAACTTTACTCCAATTTTTAGTCCTGTAGTGCTACACTTTTTGACTCTGACTCTCCAGCATCTGCAGTCCTTACTTTCTCCTACAGCTTAGTCATGCCAACCATTGGGGTCCACTGTCCCATTTGAACCTGGTTGTCACTGTTGATGACTCTTCATCCCTCTATAACTTATGGTATGTGCACATTGCCAACATCTGTCGATGGGGTATTGGGACAGTCACTGTCCATGGAACATGCCCTGATATGTAAGTGAATGTTGTCCAGGTTGGATGGCTAGACAAGTAAATTTCATGCTCAAGTGCCTATGTACTCACTCTGACCTTCATGTTGGGAAATTGTCACCATCTAGTTTCTAGGAGAAAGTGAGGACTGCAGATGCTGGAGATCAGAGCTGAAAAATGTGTTGCTGGAAAAGCGCAGTAGGTCAGGCAGCATCCAAAGGGCAGGAGAATCGACGTTTTGGGCATAAGACCTTCTTCAGGAATGAAGAAGGGCTTATGCCCGAAACGTCGATTCTCCTGCCCTTTGGATGCTGCCTGACCTGCTGTGCTTTTCCAGCAACACATTTTTCACCATCTAATTTCTCTCCAGTATGAAAGAAAATATGAAACTGCATAACAATAAGGCTAGGTTATGTATTCACAGCATGATAATGTAAGCAAATAGGCCTCTTACTACTGACTTGTTGCAGAATTGGATTAGCTTTTCTAGCTGTTGAGAATCTTATTACTGCTAATTTTGCTGCAGGTCTTCAATGTGAAATGTTAACTCTGCTTCCTTCCAATGATATTTAAACATCATTACTCACTAATATTGAATGTGAAATGCATGCCTTCTCTTTTCCAGAACTACCCTTTTGTCCTGAGAACCAGATTTACAGGGATTGTGGTGCAGAGGTTATTCCAACATGTACTAATCAAAAGCCTCAACAGAAAAAACATGCTTGTGTAAGCACTTGTGAATGCCCACCAGGTAACAATATTTTTCAAAACGGAGACTGATTAATGTATATAGTATTGTATGGGTTATGCCAGCCTCCTGTGGCATTGTATAAGTACTGTAGTTGAGATGCATTTGAATTTTTTGAACACCAAGGTACTGATTTGAGGCAGTAGATGTATGATATGCCAGCTGAGGGAAAGGAGAGCAAGAATGGAATGCTAGAGGAATAAAGGAAAATCGCATGTGACAATTAGTTTTTAAGACGACATGGAACCAATAAGGTAAGAGATTCTACGGTTGGAAAATGAAGTTAGAGAGGGAATTGATGTAAAAGTCGAAAGGCATTGAGGTAGTGCTACCCAATAAGAGGCAAAAGGAGTCATTGTGGATAGGTATGAGTGAGGAGACTGTGGGCTAACATCTTGATCATTGGAGGTAGGCTGTGGTGCCTAAAGTCTTAAGTGTAGGGGAGGGTTTGAGACAAAACTTTTATCTATTAGGGTGTGACCATTGTTGTATTGATGCTGTACATAAGGTTGCAAAGTGATGATGCTAAAACCTTGCTTAGAATGGTGGTTAGATTCAGGATCAAAACTTCACAAAGATTAAGTATAAAGTACATGTTTGCTGGAGGATGGAAGTGGGGATCTAAGGGTGCTTGAGAACTAAACAGTTAAACCCTGCATTTCTTCATAGATTTATTCATATGAATGTTTACTTCCCTTCTTCAAATTTTTATTTATGAATAGTTTAAAATCCAAATGCATGCAGTAATTGCCTCTTGTACGTCAGTAGTCTATCTGCTGTGCCATTTTGTGAATTATTTGAAATGCTCATTTAAATCATTTAGTGATCGAAGAGGATGTCCGATGACATTATTAGATCAACACATTCAAACTTAGGAGTGGCATTTTACAGGAAAATTAAACTCTAATACAACTTTGTTCTGTCAATCAGAGCAATGGATTTGAAATGTTTGTCCATTCTAGCAAGGAATCATGTAATCACAGAATGAATACACCACAGGAGAAGACCACTTGGCCTGTCATGTCCATGCTGGTTCTCTGGAAGACCAATTTAAATAATATCTATTCCTTCCTTTTCTCCGAAAGCCTGTAATTATTTTTCTTTTCAGAGGCTAAATCCATTCCCATTATATTTTCCAGTATGTCTTAGGAAAGATCTATTCTTGCATTTGTATTGTATCATTGCTCAGAGATATTCAGTTTGATAAACATTCAATTGTATTACTGCAAATCAATTCATTTGTGAGCTATTATACTGCTTGTAAATGTTACCATCGTAGGAATGAAATGCATTTGGTTGCACCAAACCTAAAAACATGATTGCTGTCCCTAACCATAACTCCAACTAGACCCCATCTTCAAGAACATCTTCACCTCTGCCTTCTGCAAGGACCATTGTCTTCGCCACTCCTTGGTACACGCCATCCTCCCCACCAAGCACCCCCCCCCCCCCCCGAACTCTCTGGTACCTTCCGCTGTAAAATCTGCCAGCATACCACCCCCTCACCACCATCCAGGGCCACAAACAGTCCTTCCAGGTGAGACAGAGGTTCACCTGCCTCTCTTCCAACCTAGTTTACTGCATCAGGTGCTCCTGATGTGGTCATCTCTACATAGGGGAGACCAAACGTAAACTAGGGGCATATTTTGCCGAGCATCTCAGCCAGGCCAGTAATGGCAAGCCTGATCTCCCAGTTACTGACCACTCAATTCCCCTTTCCATGCCTTCTCCGACATGTCCATCCTTGGCCTCCATTGCTGCAGTGAATCAGATTGCAAATTGGAGGAACAACACCTCAGCTTCCACCTGGGCAGACTACTATCCTGAAGATTCAGCATTGAGCTCTTCAATTTCAAATAACCTTCCCACCCATCCCCTGACTCACTTTCCAGCCCCACCTCCTGTCCTCCATCCCTCCAACCGCCGTTTCCTTCCAGTTACCAACCGGATTCATTCCTCCCATCGACTTGCCAGGTCATACCCACCACCTGTATTCATCTGTCACCACTTCACCACTCTGTCGCTCTCCCCACCCATACCCATCCCTCCTTTCTTTATCTTTAGCTGCCTCTACCCCCACATCTAATCCTGAAGAAGAGTTACGCACAAAATATCGTCTTCTCCACCTCCTGATGAGGCTTGGCTTGTTGTGTTCTTCCAGCCTCCTGCTTGTCCCCAACCAGTACAGCAATGTTTGTCTTGATAGTCAATTGCCCAACTTTAAAATTGCAGAGTCAATTGTCTTGATAGTCAATTGTAGAGCTGATTGCCCAACTTTAAAATTTTCACAAAAGCTTTCTAACCATTAATGATTTAATGTTACCTGAGGCATGGTTTACATATCATGGATATTTTACTCATGCCAAAAAATCTGAAATTAAAAAGAAATAATCAGACCATCTGGCCAATTGAGAGGGAAAGGCACACAGACACACAGACACAATTACATTGTTGGTGTGCCTTGTGAGCCAGAGCCTGGAGCGGCAGGAGAGTGAGTCCTGGATGGAGGCCAATGTATGGACGCATTGTGGCCTCATGTTTTAAAGCCAGTTGGCATGGACTCATGTTGGATAAGGGCTAGAACCTGAGTACTGATAGACACCTTTTATATTCATTCTGGACTTCTAAACACTGTATCCCCATTGCTAATCCTTTTTTAAAATATTTCAATTGTGTGCAACACTTAAAGTGTCTGTACCTAGGTGTCCTGTACCTAAGATAGTACTGGGAGGTGACTTTAGAAATATTTCATTGCACTTACTTGAGTGCATATGGTAATAAAGGCTATTCTATTCTATTCTGGTCTATTCTATTCTGTTCTACGTGAAATCTCAAGAAAACAGCTCATCGCCATGTGTTCATGGGCAGTTACAGATGAGCAATAAATGTGACCTTTTGCTAATTTCGGAAAAGTTTTGAGGAAATTCCTCTGTGTCACTAAATCAATGGCTTATTACCGTCCCAGCCAATTACCAAATTACATTCTATAACGATCTTTTGCCAAGTTAATTTGAAAATGTGAGTCTTGACACAGTACCAAAACTCTAGTTCTAGATAAGAGCCTGCATCACCAAGGCTTCTGGCATTACAATTTAAAATTAAAACTACATTAATTGATATTCAGGGCATCTATACCTTTTTCAATTTCAGGCACAGTTCTTGATGATATAAGAGGCACCAACAAATGCATCAACAGCTCAAGTTGTCCGTGCATATACAGTGGTATGACTTATGATAGTGGAGACAGAAGGAACACTTCCTGTCAGACATGGTAATGGTTACTAATTTAGCTCATACAGAATTTAGCTCATATGTGTACATTCATCAAATTTCAAATATTTCACTGCTATCATTTATTTCCCTCCTTATTTAGTGTCTGCAATGGTGCACTTTGGGAATGCTCTCATCGTAGCTGTCCCAGCAGATGTAAAGTAGAAGGAACATACATCACAACATTTGATAAAAAAACTTATAATTTGAGAGGCAATTGCAGACTCTACGCAGTTATTGTACGTGAGCTACTTTGTTATATTTGTGGTAGGAAAAAACTACAATACCTTATCTTGTTTGGATGGATTTTAAAGTTCTTGTTTTTAAACACCACAGGGAAATGACTGGAAAGTAACTATTGAGTTATACGTGTGTCATAAAGCAGTTGGACAGATATGTGTAAGACATGTTTCATATTGCCAATCTGAGGTAAGCATAGGTGATTATTTTTAGTGCCATGTTCTATTTACTGTGAATGATGTTTTATTTTAAAATATCTGATACAGAACATTAATTAATGTCAGGGTTTATCATGTAATGTGAAGATGTGGAAAGGATGTAAAAATGGTATTATTTGGTTATGATTTTCTGGAAGGGAATCTAATGTCCAGACAACTTTTTAATGAAAGGTTCATTTCAATTTTACAACGGTGCATGTGTGCTGTTTTGCCAGAGGACAGTTTTGCCTCTCATCTTGGTCAGCAGATTTGTGGCCACATATACATGCACTTGAACAGGAGAATTGGTTAGTTGATAATCTTACATTTTCAAAGATCATTCTTGCTTGTAATTATAACTATCCTTTCTATCAATATTATGTGGAAGGAAAAACTGTCAAATTAAACTTATTATTCACTTGCTTGTTCTATTCTTCAATTTTAACTGTTTTTAATCATGTTTGGTGGAGGCAGGTGGAATTCCGACACCTAAAAGGTATTTTTTGGGTTTATGAATTGGAAGTGTTTAGAGGGATATGGGCCAAATGCTGGTAAATGGGATTAGGTCAGTTTAGGATATCTGATCGGTGACGATGAGTTGGACCAAAGAGTCTGTTTCCATACTGTATAATTCTTTGACTCTATTTAAATGATCCTACTAAACTTAATCTTTTTTGTTATAGATCAATTATGAATTCAACAATAATGGCGACGTTTACTCTTCTGGAAATAAAATTAACCTTCCTCTAAAGAAGGGTAAACTAAAAATTGAAGAAAATCAAACATTTAAATACGACAGTAAAATTGTTCAGTCTTAAGTTAAACTAGAGTTATGTCATTTCACAGATGGAATAATCATATTTAGGAAATCAGCAAAATTCATTCAATTTTCGACTTCATTTGGGCTAAAAATACAAGTGCGGACATCTTCTATCATGCATTTATACATTTCACTGCAAGAAAAAGACAAAAACACAGTGAAAGGTATGACTAGCTAATTATTTCTTGACTACCAGGGGTGAAGGTAAAGCAGAATACCCAATTGCAGAGCCTTTGCGAGCAGCCACTTGGATTTAGGATGCAAATTGTGAAGGCAATCACCTCCCAAACGCATGAAGTGTTCACATTGATGAAGCTGTCAAATTTCCTAACCTGACTGATGGCATATAATGTTTATTTATTAACCCATTTTCTAATCAACCAATTCACACTTAAAATTCAGACATCAATGAGTTTCATCGCCTTGTTATAACAATTAAAGTGGAAATCTGCTCCTTTGGAATAGATAAGCTTTCCACTAAACTTCTCACCTTGGCAAAAGCTGGAACTGTGTAAGTTTGAGACAGATTTATATCTGACAACAGATATTCTTGACTTAACTTGAATTCAAATTCGCTAACATTTTAAACTATAATTCAGCCCCGAACATCTGGGGAAAATCAGTAAATCATATGCAAGAAATATATGTTATCAAGAAATTACTCAAAGTCACACTCTATTCAGGACATATATAGTCTAGATATCTTTGCTGTTGTTAATTGACAGGGATGAGCGGAGTAAACTCACTCAGGAAAGGACACAGATATCAGTGTTTAGAATGAGCTGAAGTGGACATAGAGTGAAATTATCAGGTCTGAAGATTACAATGGCATGGAGACAGTTTTTAAAATGAAATGTGTTCCTGTGTCCAGGGAATATTCCAAAATTTCCTGGACATGGGAAAAGTTCCAGTATATTGGAAAAATGCTAATATAATGCCCTTATTCAAAAAGGGAAGGAGGCAAAATGTAGGAAATTAAAAACCATATAATGTAACATCTTTGATAGGAAAGTGTTAGAATCAATTGCCAAGAAAGCAATAGCAGGACATTTGGAAAGTCAAAACATTAACTATCATAGACAGCATAGTTTTATGAAAGGCAAATCATGTTTGACTAATTTGCTAGAGTTCTTCAAAGATGTAACAAGTAAAGTGGATAATAGGGATCCTGTAAGTGTAATATATCTGGACATCCGGAAAGCATTTGATAGGCTGCTGTACAAAAGATTAATTCACAACTTTGGATCATATGGGACTGAGGCTAATTTATTAGCTTGGACAGATGACTGGTTGATGGACAGAAGACAGAGAGTCGGGATAAATGGTTTTTTTTCTGGATGGCAAGACACAAAATAGTCCTTGGATCACAACTATTTACAATCTACATTAACGACTTGGATACAGGGATAGAAGGCTATATAGTTGAGAGTGTGTTGCTGGGAAAGACAATAGGTCAGGCAGCATCCGAGGAGCAGGAGAATTGATGTTTCGAGCATAAGTCCTTTATCAGGAATGATGAAGGCCTATGCCCCAAAACATTGATTCTCCCGCTCCGCAGATGCTGCCTGACCTGCTGTGCTTTCCCAGCAACACTGTCTCGACTCTGATCTCCAACATCTGCAATCCTCACTTTCTCCTGAGGCACATATCGGCCATGATTGAATGGCAGAACAGATTCAAGGGGCCGAAAAGCCTAATTCTGCTCATGTATCTTATGAACTTATGAAGTGAATTCATGAGTTGAAGTAGAAGTGAACTAAGAGGTGTAGACAGATGGGTTGGACAATCAGCTGTGCCAAAAATGATCTTGAGACTACGAACAGCTGATATGATAGTTAGGATCAGGTGCGTAAATTAGTCAAGGACCTGTGACTAGCTCCAAAAGATGGGATTCTGACCTGGATTTTGGACATGCAGCCAGACAACTCAAAGCAACACGGAGTTAGTGAAGAAGTAAAATTGGATAGACATTTGTAAGCTAACCACATGTCATTGGGTGGTATCACAAAGGGACATGTAGATAGGCAACAATATAGAGGTCAGAAATAACTCATAAGACCATAAGAATTTGGAGCAGAATAGACCATTTAGCCCATTGAGACTGTTCCACCATTCAATCATGGCTAATATTGAATCAGATGCTGATGATGATCAATCTCTAATTGAAGAGGTAACCAACCAAGAAAGATCTAATACAGGCATTTGGAAGAGGGTTGTGAAGTGAAGCCTGCCAAAATTGCAAAGAGGTTGAAAAAGACAAGGGATTAAATCCACTACAGTTAAAGTCACAACACATCTGTTTTGATATGATGGAAACCTAATTCAAACCTGGTTAGGAGAAAGATGGGCATGAGTTTGGGAGATGACAATGGTTCATGCCCTTTGAAGAAGAAAAGGAATTTGGAAATACAATGGTGGTTTCAGAAAAGGGCAAATAATAGAAATTAAATTATGAAAATTGTCTGTCAGGTCATAACAGGATGTTTTGATATGAGCAGTTAGAAAATACTAAAACAGTGCAAAACAATGCTCAATGTCATATGTTGCTTAACTAAATCTGTTTAGACAAACTGAACTTGGACTAGATGATATGTTTCAGTTAATAACTCTGTTCAACCAAATCAGATCATGCCATTTTTTGAGATTTTTTTCAATTATTTATTTTTCAGGCTTATGTGGCAACTTCAATGACAATGCAGGTGATGACTTCTTGTCTGCACAGGATATGGAGGAACAATCAGTTGCCGATTTTGTTAATTCATGGATAGTTTCTGGTGAATCTTGTATGCCTCCAGATTCAGAAGAACCTACTTGCATTAGTTCAGAAAATGGTAATATTCTTTGTTTCAGACTAGACTTTCATCAGACAACACTCAGTAAATATCTTGTGTCAAGGACAATTAAACTAACATTGTTGTTATATTGATTTCTATCACTCCATGTTTATTGGATCTACAGGATTTAGTTCTAACGAGCACTTTCCACTGAGGCAGAATCAGTGTAGATTTCTCTCATGCTTCAAATTGATCCCAATGGAAATTAAGTTGAATCTGATCTTTAATACTAAACAATTTTTATGATTTTCCATCACCCATCTCAGTTATCTTGAGGCTGTTCATGGTTTGTCATACTGTTACATGGCACTTGGAAAAGTGCATTGATTTCAAGCCCCACAACTTCCAGAGGTGCCACAAATGTTAATGCTTTAATCAAAACATGCAAAGTCCCCCATTTACCAATATGATGGAATTATTGACCAGATTTCTGTACATAACAAGAAAGAGTATTGATTTTAAATAAATACAAGCTAAAGGCACATCAAAACCAGGAATTAATAACATCAGATAACTCTATTAGTTGAAATTCTAATCCAATTTTAAAACCCTACATGCACATATAGACAGACACAGATAAAACAAAAGAAAACATCGATGGTAAGAATCATTTAGAATCACCATAGAATCCCTACAGTATGGAAACAGGCCCTTTGGCCCAACAAATCAACACTGACCCTCTGAAGAGTAACCCAGCCAGACCAATTCCCATACATTTACCCCTCACTAATGCACCTAACCTACGCATCCCTGAACACTATGAACCATTTGGCAAGGCCAATTTACCTAAACTGCACATCTTTGAATTGTGGGAGGAGACTGGAACACCTGGAGGAAACCTACGCAGACACAGGGAAAATGTGCAAACTCCACAGACAGTCTCCCATGGCTGGAATCATACGCAGGTCCCTGGTGCTGTGAGGCAGCAGTGCGAACCACTGAACCACCAAGCCAGATAGAGGGAAAATATGCACTGGAAATATAGTTCAATAACACCAGTCCACAGGCTTTGTTGAGATGCTTGTCTTTCTTCCTAAGATCTTCACTTCTCTGATTTCCTTTTTCAAGTTCTTTCTGTTCTTTGCCATGAACACAGGGAATTTACATATTTATTGTTGAATTTCACTGATTGGAGACAACAGCTTAAAGCAAATGGTAGAAGACAATTATTGGCCATCTTCAGGCTTACGTTAATTTGTTATAGAAATATAAAGATAGGCTGTGTTTCTTCAATTTTGGAGACATGTGTCCCTTTGCCTAGAAGCTGAGCATAGGATTATTGTCATATTGATTGCCTCAAGCTTCCAGACAAGTCACAACTGCTTAATCTATTCAACAGTCTGTTTTGGCACAATCCCACTCTCCACCCATTCTCAATCCATGCCATCTTTTCTCTCCTCCCCACTATTTACAAAGTAACAGTGTAAGTGCAATTCACAATGTGTTCCAACAACCTGTTCTCAAAAGTTCAATAGTTCCTTAAAATAACTTAGTTTTTCCAGTTTTGGTCTACAATTATAAATAAATAAAAATAACAAGATGACAGCTTTAGACACACCTCCCCTTGTCCCAATGACACCAATGCAGTCCTCAGTAGGAATTGCCCTGTATAAGTTATCTGGAAGAATTGTCAGACAAACTAATATATACTAGACAGATAATAATGTATAAGGATGTTTTGTGTCCCTTGATTGGAATGAAAGGAAACTGGCCCAATTGGTTCTGGCACCACAAACATAAGTTAGTGCCTGATCAATGTTTTCTCAGAAGCACAATACTTTTCAGGATGTCATAGTGGCAGAAATCTTTGCTTGTTTTTTGGAGAATCTGTTCAGCTCTGCTATGAGCCAAAGAAGGCTCATCCAGTAACACAAATTAGTTTTAATCTGATATTTGATATACTTGTGACCTACTGAGATTATGCAGCAGACCAGCATTGACAATGATATAACCTCCTCATAATCATCTAATGCATGACAATGTCCATGTCATTCTCACCCTCTGGACATGTTTGCAATTGTGTCTGAAGCTGTGCATAATTATGATAACAATGCATTCTAAATCCTGAAAACAATCAAATTGGAAAACATGTAGAGTGAGGTAAAATGGCTCAAAATGCTTGACCGAATTACTTTGTCAGATTTAGCTAATTCCACAGCAATCGGAAACCTGATAAATATCCAAGGCTTCATTGTACTGTAGCAAATGAAGGTGTCCAAGGAGCACAAATGATAAAACTTCAAATGGTAATGCTTTAGGCAGCAGATGTACCACTTTAAATGTACTGTATAGGTGTAGAGGGGTGCCTAGGGCTTCTCTTTTAATGTGCTTAATAACATGACAGTTTTTGCACAGCAAACATTCAAAGATATTTGCCCAACAGTTGTGCACTGAAACTAGATGACTGAATTATTTAATTGTGTTTGACTTTTAAATTTATATTGTATCATTCTGAACTGAAACTGGTTTTTCACAAAATACATATGTTAAAGCAGCACACTCTTAAATCTGCCACGACTGTTCCTTTGGCTAAAGTTGAACTTCTTAAATGGTATTGATTGATACTTGATTTGTTTTCACTATTTCTGTATTATTCATTTGCTAAAATTATCTAAATTCAATGCAATCCATTGTAGAATATAAGTAATCACATCTATGTATTGTGCTCTAGATAATTATGCTAAAGAACATTGTGCTGAGCTGATGAACAATAAAGGGGCTTTTGCCCCTTGCCACCATGTAGTGGATTACAGCACATACTATAAGGTAAGTGGGAAACCTCTTCAAACATATGCAAATCTTTAAGAATCAATGTGCTGCATAATCTATAATTAACATCATTAGTCTGACAATTTGGTGATAAACCAGTTGCAGTAAATTATATAAAGATGTGAAAAAAGGACAAATATCCCTTGTACATTAAGTTAGTAATTATCTATTATAAGAATACTCCTCGATCATTCAGTAATGCAAATGTTCAAAATTCTTCTTGGGATGATTATCAAGATTTGGGTTGATAAAATATTTGATTAGTAAAGGATGATAAATAATACAACTCAATGAGCCTGTTATTTAATAAAGTAAGACATATAAAGATAGGGAACAACATATTACTCTGGGCATCTCCTTTTTGATGCAGTAAACATCATGTCAAAACATTATCTCAAGGACTCATGTAACTTATATTAGGGAAGCTGAAAGGACAAGTAACTTACTTACTTAAAAGCTGAAGGCATTGTTATACAATTTTTACCCTCTGATAAAGTTGCATTTGTTGTAAAATTCCTAATAATGAAAGAAATTTAAAATAAATCTGTCAATTTTTTAAATGAATCTATTGCAAATTAATTAGGCCTGGAAATGTCACATGCTAATCCATTACAAGAAGTATTGTTTGAGAAGAATGAAAGTCACCAGAAAGTCTAGACAATAACAGTTACAGAATGAAATAACCAACTGCTAGGTCTTTCATGTACCAATTTCTTTGAAGCATTAGCCTTCTTTTAAGATAAGTTGGCTCAATGACATAAATTAAATCCAGATTACCATTTTAATTCAGAACTCATTTGAGTCTCCACTATGTTACACTATTTTTGTTGGTCCCTGAGTAACAGGAATGCTTACAAAACATAGCCTGGTCTGCTACTGTCCTGGGACTTCAAATCCCATAAACATGACAGCTCGTCCAAGTCATCGCAGCCTGATCCAGAACTTTAATTTGACAAGTTACATGAAGCTGCCTGTTTAATGCCCAAGAGTTGTGCTGGACATTTTGCTGAGGCCAAGACTTCGCAATCAAGAGAGCTTCTTTGCCTGCAGCATAAGTAGAAAATTAGTGAACTCTGTCATTCAGTTGCCCAGGAATCGCATCCAAATATGATTAAATAAATATGATTATTTGACTTCTAATGTCTCTGGCATTATCTGCAGATTTGTAAAATATGTATTGTTACCAAAAAGATCTCAAAAAATATGTTTTTAATTGTGCTTGCTTTAAAGATGTGTAAGGATTCCATCTGCACTTGTCAAAATATTGATCACTGCATTTGTGCTGTATTTGGTTCATATGTTCATGCATGTGCAGAAAACGATATCATCCTGACACAATGGACTGGAAGTATTTGCAGTAAGTTGAGATATTTATCTTCCATAAAATATCCACACAATTTACTGTTGGCAGCATTAGTTGCTTGAAAACAGTTTATATGATCCATAAATAATTATGTGTATCATTCACTAAGTTTATTTATGATGAGGTAGCAGGGTCATGCTGCTGTAGAATGATGTTGTGATCCAATATCTGAAAACTTTGCTTCTATATGCTTATGCAAGTGCATTTTACTTTGGTAGGAAGTTCCTCCGTGACAGACTCAAGAAACCATTGGAGATTTGATTTCAATAAAATATTGCAAGTCGCATTCTTTGGTAGAATAGTTGGGAGGATATCAAAATAAAAGGTCTTTAGTGGATTGTTGGAAAGCAGAAGTAGGAAGGAGCCCATTGGATATAGCGCTGCAACCCTTGACCTGTTAAGAGGAAAACTTGAGCAATTTTGCAGATTTTCTCATAGCTAATGATATGATAAACTCCATTAGTTCCAGAGCACAATTCTTTAATACTTTGATGGATGTTGAGGCCAAGAATTTTTATTGAAGCTAATGCGCTCAGTCATTTCCACATATCATGAGGGAATTACATTAAGCTGCTTGATGAATGGCTTCTACAATGGAAGGTGTCTCAGAAGGAGACCAGGATGGATCATTTACTCAGGGCTTCTGATATTTCTCTAGTTTTCACCACTATTTAACTATAATCTGATGTTAGTGGTTTTTGTTTCTAGATACAACTTGTGAGGAGAGCCAATCTTTTGACAACAACATGACAACATGTAACCGGACTTGCAGATCACTATCAAAACCTGACTTCACCTGTAGTGTTCAGGATGTTCCAGTTTATGGATGTGGCTGTCCTGCAGGAAAGTACATGGATAAAAATGGACTCTGTGTTGAGCAAAGAAAATGCTCATGTTACTACAGGGGCATGTATATTGAACCTGGAGAAAATAGTGATGATTGGTAAGTATAATTGTCAAATTTGCTGCAAGTTGCAATAATAAATATATGAAAAGGGATCTGTAACTTTTCTTTTCTTTCAGCGTTTGCACAAATGGGCATATTGTGTGTTCTCAAGTTCATACTACTCCACAGACACCAGGTAAATTATTTGTATCTTTTAAAGTCATCTGCACCTAAAACATGAATTGGAACTGCTATGAAACAACTTTCTCCATTTTTTTCGTCCAACAGTGTGTCATGGGGAAAAGAGGTATTTTAATTGTTCAGGAGCTAGAAACTTCAATTGGAAACATTGTGCAAAGAAATGCAGCAACTTGAATTTACCATGTGTAAGTGATATCTCAAGATATAAACTTGTGAGAATCGTACATATTTGCGTGGAATGAGGGAGTATAATGCAAAGGTGAACACAAAATATAATTGAATATGCTATTCTAAACAACAGAAAGGCATATTTTAATCTGATGGCAACTATAGAAAAAAAAGTTTTTGCTCCATTGCTAAGTCTTGTAAGGTAATATTTTATCAAATTTATTCATGTACTTCTGCATTTTCTGATTTATTGGGACAGAATTAGGGAAATACTGAGCACAAATATCAATCTTAGGAAGAGTTGCTATGTCCTTGTGAAAGTGGAAATGATGTTTTGTCAATCTGTTGAAAATTTTTAATGTTACAGGAAAGGGAAAACAAATGGGTGAAACTTATTTAATTTTTCTGATTTTACTGTACATAAGATTATCATACAAGACAAGGATAATGCATGAAATTGGAGTCATACATTGAATATGGAATGAGAATTAGTAGCAGGAATGATAACTTTCATTTTGGTTTAGCTGTAGCTAGTGGAGTGCCATAAGGACTAGTGCTTGGGCTTCAGCTATTTGCAGTCTGGATCAAGGACCAAAGTCAGGGACTTAGTCTAATATATTCAAGTTTGCTAATGATACAAATGTGAGTAAAAAGATGTTCTGTGAGCAAAACAGAAAGGAGGCTGTAAAAAAAAAAAGACATGTTGTGTGATTGAGAAAAATGGTGGCAAATTGAGTATAAAGTGAGAAAATGTGAAATTATACACTTTGGTAAGAAGAGTAAAGAGGTAGACTATTTTTCAATGGTACAATTATTAAATGTTGGTCTGTAGAAAGCTTTATGAGTTGGCAAAATCAAATAGAGCCAATATGCAGATAAAACATACTGTTGGGAAAATATTTGTTAGTCCTAACTGTGAAGAGCTACAGTTTAAGACAGGACACCTGGAGAACTCCATTGTTTTGAAATAATTAGCTACCTAGGGAGAGTGCAATGAAGGCTCCTTCAATTGATTCCTGGGATAAAAAGTATTGCTCTTTTAGAAAAGATTGCACATAATGAATGTAAACATAAAACATAGAACAGTACAACACAGTACAGGCACATTGAAACTTGATGTTGTGCTGATCTTTTATTCAACTGTAAGATCAAACTTGGAGGTGCTAAAAAGCTAAAAATCTGGTGTTGTGTGATTTTTAAGTAAGGTCAAACTAACCGACATACCCTTCATTTCACTATCATCTATGTGCCTATCCAAGAGTCACTTAAATGTCCCTTAAGTACCTGACTCTACTACTACTGCTGGCAGTGTGTTTCATGCACTCATTACTCTCTGTGTAAAGAACCGACCTCTGACCACCTCTAAACCTTCCTGCAATCACCTTAAAATATGCCCCCTAATGATCAGCCATTTCTGCCCTGGAAAAAAGTTTCTGGCTATTCACTCTATCTGTGCCTCTCATCATCTTGTACACCTCTATCAAGTAGCCTCTCACCCTTCTTCGCTCCAATGAGAAAACATTTAGCTGCCTCAACTTCTCTTCATAAGATATGACGTCCTGTCCTGGCAGAATCTTGGTAAATCTCCACCGCACCATCTCTAAAGCTTCTACATCCTTCCTACAATGGGGCAACCAGAACTGAACACAATATTCCAAGTGTGGTCCAACCAAGGCTCTATAGAGCTGCAGCATAACCTCGTGACTCTTAATGGGCCTATGTTGTCTGAAGTTTAGAAGAATGTGAGGTAATTTTATTGAAGTGTGTCACATTCTTCGAGATCATGACAGGTTAGACACTGTGAGAATCTAGAATGAGGGGACATAGCGTCATGATAAGGAGCTCGCCATTCAGATAAGAGAGGAGAAGAAGTCTCTTTACTCAGAATATTATGAATCTCAGGAATTCTGAATCACAAGGACTGCAGATATTCAGTATAAAGTTGAGACCATTTGGCCTTTACACAACGAGAGTATCAATAGATCTGAGGGAGAAGTGGAATTTGACCAGAAAAAGGTGTGCCACACTTGCACTGTGACTGGATAGCATTTTCTAAATAATCCCAAGTGGGCCATAAAATATGTTGACAATCCATTCAAAGTTTTCAGTCAGATCCAGAGTGTAAACATTGTAGGACTCATAATTTGGTACATTTGTGCATTTTGAACTTTATATTTATTTAATGCACAGTATCATGTTCTTTGCAGACTGAAATAATATGCAAACGTACTGAATCTATGATAACTGGACAAATCAGCTGAGAGCCATTCTCTATTTTATTCTTCAGAGCAATGGCTTGACCAATAAACTTGCCTGGCTTGCATTTAAATAAAGCTTGGTAGTTGACTGTCAGTCTTCATCTAACTGGTGAATTCCCCATGAAAGAGTCTTTACCAATCAGTGAGCATTTGTCAACCACTTAGCCCACCCTATTCATTTAGAATCAAAATGTTACTCCCGTTACATTGGTATTCTAGTGAATTGTCCTAACTTTGAGTAAATGTGTCTTTTTTCCATAATTTTATCTACTGTTATGTTTGTTAGATAATAAGTTGCAAGTATGTGTATTTGAGTGAGTGGGAGAGAGAAAGCCACACAAAGTTATTCTTGTCAAAGTTATTCACGCATTCAAAATTATGTATCGCCTGAGATTAGTAATACTGACGAACTTATTTATATAATGAGTATTCATTTCTATTACTCCATGGTATTTGAGATCAGTTTTAATAATTTTTGAGGAATCACTAAAGATCTTTTCTTTTATGACAGCCAGATCAATGCGTTCCTGGTTGCATCTGTCCTGATGGTAAAGCTGAAGATGACAATGGAAATTGTGTTTTGCATAAAAAATGTCCTTGCTTGTTTGAAGGACAGAGCCATCGTGTAGGAAAAGTGATCCAGAAGGATTGTAATGAATGGTGAGATTGAATCAATGACACATTTATAAATTTAGTAGATTAAAAGCACCTTAGTATGAACATTATATCTGCTCTTTATTTTGTAGCACGTGCCAGGGTGGAGTATGGAACTGTACTGAGAAACATTGTTCAAAGACCTGTAAGGTTTATGGTGAAGGTCATTTCACAACATTTGATGAGAACACATATACTTTTGAGGGGAACTGTGAATATATATTTGTTCAGGTAAATAACAATGACTTAAACCTTCATTTCCTGTGAATCAAAATGTCGTATTTATTTGGTCAAGTATAAGTTAAGATTTTAAAATGATATGAAACATTTCTGAATATTCAGAATCACTACTTTGTAATTTTGCCCAAAACTTCAATGATAAGGTGTAGATATAAAATTAAAAGCCTTGTTATTAACAGATCATACATCTAGATCCACAAAGTAGTCTGAATTTTCCCAGTCCCACACAGGCAGTTTTTGAGGTGGCCAAGAGGATTTTTGTAATTTGGAAATGTGTAATATTGTACATCGTGTCAACTTCCTGCTGCCTTTGCACGTCCATGCAGTTTTTCTCAATGTCAGTTTTCATGCACAGTGACCTGCATAGCAGCATTGCTAGCCAAAACAAGATACATAAAAGGACTAATCATCCCCTACTTTCAGACACATTGAGATATTTGAAAGCAGCACATACACCACACCACAAGTCCCATGTATGTTTTTGGAAGGTGAGAGTGAACAAGCTCATAATGGGATGTCAGCCACTGTATTTTTAAAGTTGTCGAAGAGCTTACTAGCAGCAAATGCAAGGGGACTGCATCCATAACACAGCCTTCCAACTGAGTAATGAAGCTGTGAATCTGATGGCCGTATGTATCTTATCTTCTGTTTGTTTTACTGGCTCTAAGGATAGTTGCAGTATCTCACTGCCTCTGCATCTATTTGGCCATCTGTTCTCCTTGTTCTAAAAGTGGTTGTCAAACCAGATTGTGTTGTCACTTCCTCCAGAACCTGTCCACTGTTAGAAACTGGACAGCGAGTACAGATGTAATGTATTAATTAACTGGCTAATCTCCTGTAAGCTGACGCAGTCAGGCATGCACCCAAAATGCCAGACCCAGGAACTTGAACTGGACCTGATATTGAGTTCTGGCATGTCTACCCCTTTTATTGAACTAGAAGTTTTAATGAACATCATGAAGATGAAGGTCACACATTCATGGTTCAAGTTTGACTTTTTATGCACTTGCAATCATTTAAAATTCATGAACAAAAAACTAATGAATGGATTTAAATTACATGCACATACCAAACATAAGGTAGAGAATGAGCTGTTCAGATCAAGCTGCCTGGCTGAACAAATTAGTGCAATTAGCCCCATTCCTTTGCTCCTTCTGCTTATCTTACAAATGTTTCCTTTCCAAAAGATGGATCCGATTCCTTTTTGAAAGATACTATCAAATTTCCTTCCATCAGTCTTTCAGACAGTGCATTTCATAATGATTGTGACAAGGTTATCCAGGTGGACTTTATAAAATATGAGTTGCCCGATTGGGACCGTAAACCTGGTCCAATCAGGGAGCCCTGGCTGACAGATGGAGTTTAATTTAGATAAATGTGAGGTGCTGCATTTTGGGAAAGCAAGTCTTAACAGGACTTAATGGTAAGGTCCTAGGGAGTATTGCTGAACAAAGAGACCTTGGAGGACAGGTTCATAGCTCCTTGAAAGTGGAGTCATAGGTAGATAGGATAGCGAAGAGGCCTTTGGTATGGTTTTCATTATTGGTCAGAGTATTAATACAGGAGTTTGGAGGTCATGTAGTGGCTGAATGGGACATTGGTTAGGCCACTGTTGGAATATTGCATGCAATTCTGGTCTCCCTCCTATCGGAAAGATATTGTGGAACTTGGAAGGGTTCAGAAAAGATTTACAGGGATGTTGCCAGGGTTGGAGGATTTGAGCTACAGGGAGAGGCTGAACGGTTTGGCACTGTTTTCCCTGGAGCATCGGAGGCTGAGGGGTGATCTGATAGAAGTTTAGAAATTCATGAGGGACATGGATAGGTTAAATAGGCAAAGTCTTTTCCCTGGGGTGGGGGAGTCCAAATCTAGAGGCCATAGTTTAGGGTGAGAGGAGAAAGATATAAAAGAGACCTAAGGGGCAATGTTTTCACGCAGAGGATGGTACGTGTATGGAATGAGCTGCCAGAGGAAGCGGTGGAGGCTAGTATGATTGTAATATTTAAAAGGCATCTGGATGGGTATATGAATAGGAAGGGTTGGAGGGATATGGACTGGGTGCTGGCAGGTGGGACTAGATTAGATTGGGATATCTGGTCAGCATGAACGTGTTCAACCGAAGGGTCTGTTTCCATGCTGTACATCTCTATGACGTTATGACTCAATGAAAGATATAAACAGGAGTTTCAGAGGTTCTATTATTCTAAGAGCTGTCTCTGAGGAAGCTGGATTAGAGTCAAGGACTTTCCACCTGTAAATAAGGGGTGACTTTGTGATGGAATACAGGCCCCTGTGGAGTTATTTCACATTTCTCCTCTTCAATGAATCTGATTCTTTTGACAATTATCTCAAATTGTGGATGATAGTTTTAATAGAAGAATATTCTATTTTGTTTTAATGAGGCCAGCAGTAAGACTATGGCACACGACTCTAGATAAACATAATAGTTTATGGTTGAAATTGCATGAGTAACTTTACCATAATACAGATGATACATTAGTACAAATTACTGAACTGACTGAGCTACTTCCAATTGTACAGAATATGTTTTTTTTGCATATATTTAATGAAACCTCTCTTCATTTAGGACCACTGCGGAGAAAATATTGGTACTTTCCAGATACTGTTTGAAAATGTTGCATGCTGTGAAGATGGAGTGACATGTTCCAGAAATATCAAAATTATATTTCAGGTTTATTTTACAAATATTGGCTCTGTACTATTTTAATAAGACCCTTAAAGTATAATTTTCAATTGAGATTATTAATAAATATAATTTAAAAAGCATTCTGTTTTCTAAACCATTTGTCTCTTATAGGATAAAGAACTAACTTTGGAAGATGGGAAAATAAAAGTTTCTGAATCAAATTCCATATCAACATGCACAGAAGATCCCTATTCATATCACACCGTCGGACTCTATCTAATTCTCACATTTTCCAATGGGATTGTTATAATTTGGGACAAACACACAAGACTTTCTGTAACACTAGATCAACAATGGAGGGTAAGTGTAGTTCTGGGTTAAAATATCCCCTCTTACATGTGCTCGTTGATTCTTCACATTTTTTGAAAGCAAACAAATGGTTTCAGAAATTGTATTCATCCAAAACAAGGAATTACCAGTCAATTAATTTGCTTTGAAACAACACCCTAAATCATCACATCTCTCATACAAATCAACAAAAAGATCATACATCTGTCAAAATTGTATTTAGTTTAGCCAGAATGTCTGTCTATGTGACTGGATAGAGTTCCAGAGTTTGGTGTTGCATGGACAGTACTTGCAACCCTGAAATATTCCAACAATCAGTGAGCTAGTCTAAACCTACATGTGGAGTCTTTGCCAGCCCTAAAAACACAGGACTATATTGGAGACACAAATCTTTTTTCTATTAATTACTTGCCTGATTCAAATTCACAGTCCAAAGACTTGACTCGGACTTGAAATACTGCATGTATTTTGTTTGTTACGAAGGGAAACCAGCAATGCAACAACGTTAATATATGCTGTGTATAAGCACATAAGATATCAAAAGTGAGTCCTGCCTGGTGATTCTTGCCTCCTACACTGTTCAAGATGCTCATGGCTGTTTTTTACTCTCCATTTCCAATATCATATCACTTCTTCCATTGATTGCCTTAGTGTTTAAATATCTTATGAGCTTAGTCTTGAATATCATCAATAGGCAAAATATTCCCGTTCTGATATGCTGGGGTGATGTTGGGAAGATTGAGAAAATATGGCAACATTAAAATTTCAGATTCTTGCCATTGAGAAACTTTTTTTCCAATTTTCCCCTTAAGCTCTATATTGTGACTTCAGAATGTTGCTATTGAGCAGTGACAAATTTAATTCGATGCATTTGCACATTATTAATAGCGATAAACATGGGAACCTTGATTGTCTGGCATTCGAATAATGAACTTCGGATCATTCAAACAAGATTGCAAGGTCCCAATGCGTGGCTAACTATGTTATCCAGCATCGATTATCTGACATTTGATTAACCAAGCAAAATACTCTCTGCCTGTGTCATAGAGTGATAGTCATAGAGATGTCCAGCATGGAAACAGACCCTTCAGTCCAACCTGTCCATGCCAACTAGATATCCCAACCCAGTCTAGACCCACCTGCCAGCACACAGTCCATATCCCTCCAAACCCTTCCTATTCATATACCCATTGAAATGCCTTTTAAATGTTGCAATTGTACCAGCCATCACCACTTTCGCTGGTAGCTCATTCTGTACCTGTACCACCCTCTGCGTGAAAAAGTTGCCCCTTCGATCTCTCTTATATCTTTTCCCTCTCACCCTAAACCTATGCCCTCTAGTTCTGGACTCGCTGACTCCAGGGAAAAGACTTTGTCTATTTATCCTATCCATGCCCCTCATGATTTTGTAAACTTCTATAAGGTCACCACTCAGCCTCTGACACTTCAGGGAAAACAGCCCTAGCCTGTTCAGCCTCTCCCTATAGCTCAAATCCTCCAACCCTGGTAACATCCTTGTAAATATTTTCTGAACACTTTCAAGTTTCACAACATCTTTCCGATAGGAAGAAGACCAGAGGTTCCTCTGTATATTTTATTTCTACAATACTTCCAATTCTCCTTCCCTTCTCCAAGATACGCAGCGCACATATTCCTGACTTAATTCACAGCAGAAACCTGGTGAGCTGCAGCTCACCAGTTGATTGTGCTGGCCTTCTTCCAGCTGGGGTTCATCACCATAGCCCAGAAGCTACAGTTCATCATCCTCCTTGACCCTCATCCACACATGTCCGCATGGGTCAAGTACCAGTCTCACCAGCTTCATGCCTGCTCGCAAACCAGCTTGCACATCACTTGATCATATCAACATTTTACTTTAGAGTTCCTGGACACAATGATCTTACATACAAGATTGGCACGGTGGCACAGTGGTTAGCACTGCTGCCTCATCGTGCCAGAGACCCGGGTTCAATTCCCGCCTCAGGCGACTCTCTGTGAGGAGTTTGCACATTCTCCCCGTGTCTGCGTGGGTTTCCTCTGGGTGCTCCGGTTTCCTCCCACAATCCAAAAATGTGCAGGTTAGGTGAATTGGCCATGCTAAATTGCCTGTAGTGTTAGGTGAAGGGGTAAATATAGGGGAATGGGTCTGGGTGGGTTGTGCTTCGGCAGGTCGGTGTGGACTTGTTGGGCTGAAGGGCCTGTTTCCACTCTGTAAGTAATAACCAGAGGGTTAGGTATGGTGGACAGTGAGAAATTTTTCCTCAGATGGTGATGGCTAGCACAAGGGGACACACCTTTAAATTGAGGGGTCTTAGATATAGGACAGATGTCAGAAGTAATTTCTTACTCAGAGTTGTAGGGGCTTTGAACGGACTGCCTACAACAGTAGTAGACTGCCAACCTCAAGGGCATGTAAATGATCATTGGATAGACATATGGATGGAAATGGAACAGTGTAGGATAGATGGGCTTCAGATTGGTTCCACAGGTCAACACAACATCGAGGGCCGAAGGGCCTGTCCAGTGCTGTAATGTTCTACATTTTAACTTGCATGCTTCTGTCAGGTTTCCCTGACTGCAGGAACACATGTGAATCTCTTATTTTACACAGGATGCATCTTCTATTTCTTATCTTAATGTCTTGGTGTTCATTTGCTTCGTACTTACTTGGATGCTGCCAGCCTCTGTAGTTTGTATTAATTCTTAGCAAAGAGGGAGAGACAGGCAACTTTTCACAGTGGGGAGTGCTGAACAGTGAAGGATAGCACTGGGCTGCAATAATGTCACACCTAAAACATGTGCCAGCAACTAATGTGGCAAACACACCACATGAGCTTCAAACAATTAGCCATATCTGAAAGTTAAAGGTAAGCTGGCTTTAGTGGGGTCAAGGAGAACAGCAGTCAATTAGGAAGTCCTACCACAGTCAGTCAAGGGCCTTATCTGATTTCACTCCACAAATTGGATATTATCAGCCCTGCAGTTTATGCGCAACCAGTCCAGGGTTTACAGTCAGGGTTCTGTGGAGTCATCAGTCCAAGGGCTGGTCCAATTTTTCTGCAATGAGTCAAATTGAGTATTTGATTGATTGGAGAGAACTTACTGATGATGCAGGAGCAGGAGAGGTGATAAGATAAACCCCATGAGTAAGTAGGAACCACAGTGGGCAAAGCTGGTTCGTAGCTTAGGAGGCTGAAATGGCTGAGAGCTGTTAAGCAGATATTGTGCATGCAATAATGCAAGAATATTCCATGAGCCTTACAAGAGGTGGATACAATGCCAGAGCTACAATGCCTAATGCCCTTGTGAGTGTGAGGTAACATTGAAGAGATGGTCGCACTTACACTGAGCACAGATGATCGCTGACCTTATTCCTTCATTGCTGGCATTCCTTTTAACCAACAATATAGTATTCACTGTATTCCCAAAATAGATCTAGGCTGACTTTATCTGGTGGTGTGGCCTTTAACGGTGGTCAGCAGGAGAAAGGATTATGGTCCATTCCACCACCCCTTTTACCAGCAACTCCAGATCCCAGTCTGTGAAGCCAGGTGTGAGCTTTGCTTTCTTGAGTCCTTGTTTTCTGCAATGATAATGGAGTATGAAAGTGTGAAAATAGGTTCCTAGCTTGCATCTTCTGAACTGGTGTGCAGTTGAGCTTTAAATATGGGGCCAGCAATGTGAACACTACAAGGTTGTGGCCGTGGTGATCACTTCTGCCTCTCCTGTTATACAATTCCACAGTAGGGCACCAAAAGCCCTCTTGCACAAAGCAGTTGCTGCAGAGGTGATGGACAGTGTGTTCTGAATCTTTCTCATCAAAACTCTAGAACACAAATTGGGAAATCCAGCTCAATATGGCTTCGCAGATCTCAGAGGTGGGGATTTCTGGAGCCTTCCAACACTGAGCAAAACAATTTCTATATATCCAATTTTTGAAAGGCTGAATCCTTATACTGAAACTGTAATGGACTATACTCTCCAGGCAGAGGAATCCTGATTGTCAAGCCCTCAGAGAATGTCAATATTCTTTTCACTGCAATTTTTTTCTCATTCTTCTTACTGCAGAGAAAATAGATTCATTCCATTCAATCCCTCATCCCAGGAATGAATCCACTGAATCTTTACTGCAGTCACTAGTCAAGAATAGTCTTCCTTGCATAAGGAGACCAAAACTGCACAATGTACTGCACGTGCATCCTCACTTGACTAAGTTCGAGAAGTCAATTCTCAGGTGCAGCACTGAAGAAGCAAAATAATTAAATACATACATTTCTATTCCTACTACAATTTAAGAAATAAATTAACTTCATGGTATAAAATACTCCCAATTTATAGCAATTGAAATACCGATGTGTGGGCAACAGTATATCCAATAACAAACTTGCTTACTGAGATCAAAAATATTTTTCCTCCATTTGTTACTTCCCTGTACCAAAGATATTGACACCATTTTGAGCTGATTTTCTTCCCTGGCCACATACCTAGACCAGCCGAGTGGAGATCAATTGATGCTGTAAGCTGAGATAAACAGCCTAAGCACAGATTAATGAAAATGTAAGGTTCTGTGTGATTTAATTATTTCTCAGACACGTGGCTTCCTTTTGTTGGGACATATTCCTGCCTTTACAGGTCAAAGCAGCTAAATTAGTTTATATTGAAGAGTAATTTTGAGATGTCAGATTATTATCCTTAATAATTGGTTATTTGTAACTTGTACAATAGAACAAAGTATGTGGTCTCTGCGGAAATTTCAATGATGACACTGAAGATGATCAAACAACCAAATTTAACTCATTGGCGAGCATCTTCACTGACTTAGGGAACAGCTGGAAATCTAATCAGCTCTGCTCTGATTCGGTGAATCAGACATTTCCATGTGAGAGAAACCCATTCTGTTCTCCATGGGCACAGAGAAAATGTTCCATAATTAAAGACCCAAATGGAGTATTTAAAACATGTCACAAAAAGGTAAGAAACTTTTATTGAAAAGGTATTACTATTAATTTGAATGTTGTTGGTGATAGATTTAAAGCTGTGAAAATAAATGATGAAGAAACTCCATCTTTACATTAGCACACTTGCACATTTTCAAATGGAGCACTCCTTATAATGCCACCATAGATATAAAAACTGGAAGGTCCCAATCATCAGTGCAGATGCCAACTTCTATTATATTTCATAAATCACAATGTCGTAGAAATGGGAAGTTGTTGCCAATGTAATTTAATAGTTTGATTTTCAGTTAGATTTCTGAATTTTTTATTTTCTCTATTGATATCATTCAAAATATTTTTCCAATATGCTTTAAGTGCAGTTTTACCTACTGTTTCCTTTTCTTGATAAATTTTTATTTCTTTTGCCAAAAACAAGGGATTAAATGAAATAATAAGACCCTGATTCAGTGAGGGATATGAAAGGTTGTTCAGGTACAAAGAACCAAGAATAAGGTGAAGTTATATTACAAGTAACAACAGAATATGTAAGGATCTAAGTAGTACTTCCATACAGATCAGAGCCAAATAATATTATCCCACCACAACAAGTCATGAATGGAACTAAAGAATAAGGGCTGGATTTTACACTCCCTAGTTGGTAGCTTGAAGTCTAGAGACATGCAGAATTCAGTAGATAGCTTTCCCATTGCCTACTCTGCTGCCCCAGACTATTCTGAAATCTTACCGGGCATGAAGGTTAAACTGAGAAATGTTTGGGCTTTGCTTGCCTTATTAAAACACTTAATGGCCACTTAAAGGCCCGAACACACTGCCATTAGTATTTTATCACTGGGGGGGGGGAAGGCCCAGGCCAACCAGGGCTTTTGCTGCCGAGGTTGGTGAAGGGCAAGTGGACTGGAACATTACGAATCTATTCAACTTATAAAGAAGAATCAACTTTTTACTCACATGAATATTAATACTTATATATAGGGTCTTTTGGATGTAAAATAAACATTGTAGTCAGCATTCTGTGTGTTTTTAACTGTATTTTAAAAATGTCTTTCCTTATATTTTCTGACACTGTTATGCTATCTTCATCAGGTTAACTCTGAGCCATATTATGAAGCTTGCATTAAGGAAGCATGTGCCTGTGATATGCAGGGAAAATATCTGGGTTTTTGCACAGCTGTCGCTGTGTATGCAGAAGCTTGTAACAAAGTTGGTGTTTGTATTCGCTGGAGAACGCCCGAACGCTGTCGTAAGTCTAAATTTTTGATTGAATTGGAAATATTACACAAAACATGGAACATAGAATAGTACAGCACAGTACAGGCCCTTTGGGCCACGATGTTGTGACAAGCATTTACCTTAATCTAAACTCAATCTAACCAACACACCCTTCAATTTATTGCTGTTCATGTGCTTGTCCAGCAGTCGCTTAATGTCCCTAATGTCTCTGATTCAATACCACTGCTCGAAGTGCACTCCACACATCCAGCACTCTCTGCATAACAAACCTACCTCTGCCATTTCTCCTAAATCTTCTTCCAGTCACCTTAAAATTATGACCCCTTGTGACAGCCATTTCTGCCTTGGGGAAAGGTCTCTGGCTATCTACTCTATCTATGTCTCTCATTACTTTGTACACCTCTATCAAGTCACCTCTCTTCCTCCTTCTCTCCAGTGTGAAAAGCCCTAACTCACTCAATTCTCTTCATAAGACATGCCCTCCAATCCAGGCAACATCCTGGTAAATCTTCTCTGCACCATCTCTAAAGGATCTTCTATAGTGAGGTGACCAGAACTGGACATAATATTCCAAGCGTGGTCTAACCAGGGTTTTATAGAGCTGCAGCAAAACCTCAGGGATCTTAAACTCAATCCCCCTTTAATGGACACCGAAACACCATACACCCCAAGATCCCTCTGTTCTCTACATTGCCAAGAATCCTGCCTTTAACTCTATATTCAGCATTCGAATTCAACCTTCCATAATTAATCTGTTTGCATTTATCCAGGTTGAACTCTGTCTGCCACTTCTCAGCCCAGCTCTGCATCCTGTCAATGTCTGATTGAAGCCTGCAATAGCCTTCAACACTATTCACAACAACATCGACCTTTGTGTCATTGGCAAACTTATTAACCTGCCCTTTCACTTCTTCATCCAAGTCATTTATAAAATCTACAAAGAGCAGAGTCCAAAGAACAGATCACTGTGAGACATCACTGGTCACCGACCTCCAGGCAGAATACTTTCCATCTGCTACCACTCCCTGTCGTCTTTTGGCCAGCCAATTCTTTATCTAGATAGCTAAATTTCCCTATATCCCATAACTCCTAACTTTTTGAATAAGCCTATTGTGGGAATCTTGTCAAATAGCAGCAGAGAAATCCAGTCCTTATTCTTTGGTTCCATTTCATTTCAGCCTTACTGAAATCCATATACACCACATCTACTGCTTAACCTTTATCAACTTGTCTCGCCACATCTTCAAAGAACTCAATAAAGCTACCCCTCTCAAAGCCATACTGGCTATCTTTATGTTTCTCCAAATAGTCATAAATCCTGTCTCTCAGAATCCTTTCCAATACCTTGCTTACCACAGATGTAAGACTAACTAGTCTATAATTCCCAGGGATTTCCCCATTCTCTTTCTTGAGCAGATGAACAAAATTCGCCTCCTCTAAAAATTTGGTACGACTCCTGTGGAGAGTGAGGATGTAAACTTCTTTGCCAGAAGTGCAGCAATCTCATTCCTTGCTTCCCGTAGTAACCTTGGATATATCTGGACTGGCCCTGGAGGCTTATCTGTCTTGATGCTTCTCAGAATGTCCAACATATCCACATTCTTAATATCAATCTGTTCAAGCCTATTAACCAGGTCTAGTGTTCTCACTATCAACAAGGTCCCTCTCTCTCGTGAATACGGAAGCAAAATCTCATTTAGGGCCTTCCCTACCTCTTCAAAGTCTAAGCACAAGTTCCTTCCACTATTCCTGCTCGGCCCTATTCTCTCTCTGATCATTCTCTTACTCCTCACATAAGTGTAGAACACCTTTAGGCTTTTCCTATTCCCTTTTGCCAAAGTTTTTTGTGTCCACTCCTAGCTCTCCTCAGCCCATCTGCACTCAGGATGTTCCAGTCAATATTGGGAAAGTTGAAGTCACCCATAACAATAACTCTGTTACATCTGCACCTATCGAAGATCTGCTGTTCAATTTGTTCTTCCATTTCTCTGTTGCTATTGGGGGGTCTTTAGAAAACACCCGATAAAGTGACTGCTCCTTTCCTGTTGCTGACCTCCACCCATACTGACTCTGTAGACAAACCCTCTTCAACAAAGTACTTTTCTGCAGCTATGATGCACTCTCTAATTAACAGTTCTACTCCTCTCCTATTTTCCCACCCTACCAGTTCTTCTTAAAAGATATAAACCCAAGAACATCCTGCAACCATTCCTACCCCTGTGAAATCCATCGATCCATTATGCCCACAACATCATAGTTCTAAATACTGATCCGTGCTCTGAGTTCACACTCTTGTTCCTGACACTCATTGCATTGAAAAAGACACACTTTAACCCATCCCTTTGACCTATCAACTGTGTATCCTTCCTGACAGACTCTCTGCATTCTATCTCTGCCTGTTCAATAACTACCCTCTCCTCTGATTTGTAGCTCCGGTTCCCATCCCCCTAATTATTTCTGAACTATTTCAACAAGGTTTGCATCTTGATCTGAGCTGTTCCTTTGGATGTTGAATCAATTGCTGGCATTGTAGATCAACTAATTGTATTTTATATTGCAGCTGTCTATTGTGACTATTACAACAGCCCCGGTGAATGCAGCTGGCATTATCAACCATGTGGATCTTTGACAGTAAAAACATGCAGTGACCATTCAATTCGAAGAAAGCTCTCTGCCATCCTTGAAGGTTGTATTATTTCATAATTTTGCTGATGTTTAGGTCTGCCACAACGTATTTCTTACGTGTTTAATGTAAGCACAAGTAGAGTTATTTAGAGATAATTTGGCATATAAGATTTAAAAAACACATCAATGTTCTAAAACTAAAACTATATTTAAAATGATTCCGATCAGAAGCATCTTGTTAATTTTCCAGTACAGCTACAACACTGGTATCTCCCTGATATAGTGTAAAATTGTACAGCTATGTCTTGCCCAGAGAAAAGCAGTTCAAGTCCAATCAGGTCAATTTCCTTTTGATCAGTCAGCTCTCATTCAGTTGCAGTGCTATACAGGGACATTACACAGCAGTAATCTGTTCACTGATGTTCATGTGACTTCTGACATTTGACTTTAGGCCTCAACGCAGCTTTGGTCCAAACATGGACAAAAGAGCTGAATTGCAGAACTGAAACGAGTTACTGTCTGTGACTTCAAGGCAATTTTTAACAGAGTATGGCATCAAGAAGCCAAAACAAAACGTCAAAAGGAATATTAGCAATATTTAAATTTCAGATTTTCTGCTTTTATTAAATCAGTTGAAAGACAAATAGAATTATTTGGCAACTCTAACATCATGAATGAATTAGTTTTTGTGTAATGTAAATTAAACAAATAACTAAAATTGTACAGTTGTAATTACATGGATAACTCACTTTGTTGAGTGTACTATAATGAACCATTAACAGGACAAACTTGTGAAAGGCAAAGTACAAAAATTACAGTCTTGCTGAATAACTAATAAATCAAGCTGTAGTTCCCTGTGCCATGATGTCTATACATAATAAATCTATAATTAAAACCATTGCTAATATGATAGCACCATAGTTCCTCACACTTACTTTCACATTTTTTAAATAATTAGGTTGCTACCCGAAGTGCCCAGACAGTGCTCCTTATCTGGATGAAAATACAATGAAATGTGTCAGCCTAGATGAGTGCACTTGTTATTACAATGGCAAAATATATCATCCACTTGAAAGTGTACCTGGCTGTGGAAACTGGTAAAGTATCCAGAAAATGTGTTTTATTGTTAGTTAGTAATGTGTCATGAAAGCAATTATGGGCCAAATCTTCCAGTCTCCAAATTGTCAGACTTTGGGCATATCTCTGAAGAAAAGCGGCATGATACTGCCTAATATCTGGATAATTCCAAAGCTGATCCTTCCAAGAAACACTTTGTGACTCCCAACTTCTTCCCTCTCAATCACAGTTACACATCCTTTACTAGCTCACTCTATGAGGGACTGTGTCATCACAGCAGCAGAATTGTACTTCAACACAATCTGCAACTTTATGACTCAGCATATCCCCTCACTCTACCCTTGCTATCAAGCCAGGGTATTAACCAACCTAAAAATGCAATCTCAAAGTGGTGAGACAATAAAACTGGACCATCTACATAAAATAAATTATAAAGGTTTCAAAGGAAGCTCAGCACTACCTTCTCAGGAGCAACTAAATACTGTTCCAGGCAGAGAAGCCTACATTCCTTGAATGAATAAATAATGCTAAATGGTATAAGCAGTAAGTGATAGACACAACTAAGTGATTTCACAATTGATGGATCAGACCTAAGCTCTGCAGACCTTCCACTTGCAGTTCTGAATGCCGATGAACAACTAAACAACTCAATGGAGGAGACGGCTCCACAGATATCATAGATGTCAGTTTCAAGTCGATTCAATTCACTCACATAATATCAAGAAATGGCTGGAAATGATAGATACGGCAAATGCTGTGACAATGTTTTGGCATAGTCTTATGTTCCAGAATATGCTGCAACCTCAAACAGCACACTTTAACACCAGCATCCATCCGGCAATGTGGAAAATGACCCTCCATTTCCCGCACACAAAAACAGGGCAAAACCCCAACTCATCCAATTACTGCTCCATTAGTCTACTCATGATTGTCACTAAAATAATGGAAATTGCCATGAATAATGCTATCTAACAGACAAGTTTATCACAACCTGCTCACTGATGCTCAATTTGGGTTCTGCCAGAATCACTCAGCTCCAACTTCATTATGCCTTGGATCAAATATGGACAAAAGAGCTGAATTCTAGAGGGGAGATGATAGTGGAGTCCACATTTGACTCTGTGTCTTGGCAAGGCCAGAGTCAATAGGTATCGGTGGGAAAATTCTCCCTCCATCAGTTAAAATCATACCTGATTTGATCAGATTTAACAGTGACACTACCTATTTATTAGGAGGTAAAAACAATGACTGCAGATGATGCCTTGGATGCTGCCTGAACTGCTGTGCTCTTCCAGCACCACTAATCCAGAAACTACCTATTTATTATCAACATTTATTCCAAAGATTAGATGACTGAAGTAATTTGGTATTTTGGCCATAGCGTGTTTCATTATAAATATTGATAAGTTGCCCAGTTTGTTCATATTATTTTGAATGTCTTGCCAAGTTCTTAGGTGTTTCATAGCATTGTACATACCAGATTGTCTATACTTTAAAACTTATGAACAGAGTAAAATTTGATTCAAAGAAGTTTAATTTCAGTTTTCAATTTGCTTTAAAAAAGTAATTTATCATGAAAATGATGATACTCTAAATGGTATAAATCACAGTTGGATAATGTGAAAATTTCTTTTGTGAAACCAAACCAGCAGTCCATTTTATACCTTGCCTTAGGTTTTTCTTGGTTGAGGTCAATGCTAATAAAAATAGACGGGTTTTAAAATGATTCATTATCAATGAACCAAAGTGTTGCATCCACAAACTGTCATGCATTGAAAGCCAACTTCATTCTAAACATTTAGAGATGAGCTAAAAAGAATTTACAGTTATAAAGTGATTTTGATTGTGCCTTTAATGAGGGAATAGCAAAGTTTGAAAGAAGCTGAGTAAATCATGTTTGAATGTTTAAGTGATTTACGCTCTTGTTTGATAGGCACAAGGAGAGTGCTGGAGGAAAATAATTTGTTATTACCTCTTCTTCCTCAGTCCTTTCTACAGTCATGCTAACATTACAATATCCTTGTGTATTTCCATATACTTTTTTGTTGTACTAGTTATAATGCAAAAGAAACTGGTTCAAAAGCTAATACAAAATACTATCAGTGCTCTCTGTCTACGAAGTGCAATTTTTAGCAAGCTATTTTTCACTTTTTCAATATCAGGTGAAAGCATAAATGATTTTTGTTTAGTGAGTAATAGATCTGCAAAAAGCTGCATTTTTCCCTCACTAGAATGCAGGGTTGATCGTACAAATCTGAATGATTTCTCCGTGTTTTGTAAATGTACCAGTTTTTAATGGGGATCTATAGTGTATTGAATATGGACACTATATACTGGATAAGGCTTGTTAAGCACTATTTTCTAAGGTAATATTTCCAAACTTAATATTTTACAGTGTATGCAGCGAAGGTATTGTCAGCTGTGGTAAGTGAACTTGTTTTCAATAATTCATGCACCACAGTAAAACATTACAATGGCAAATACTGCTATCAGACACTATGGATAAAACAATGAGGGAACTTATATTTTGAGCAACCCAGAACTGCAGAACAGTTGGTTTATTTAGGGAAATGCTAATTCAATGTCCATCTCAGCACTCAAAGTACAATGAAGGACATTAACTGAAAGTAGATCCAATTGGAGGGCTACAGCACTAGATTACTAGCCGTAAGAGAACAATGCTAAAGAGGTGGAGCTGCAGAGATAGAAAAGAATGCATGAGGGAACCTTGCAATGACCCTTTTTTAGTCTAAATGGTGCCCACCATTGTCAGGAAGGTAGCTGCCAACATGTTGACCCTGACTTTGGCAAGTACTCGGAGCTGAGAACTCATAAAAAGAGTCACACTGAAACAATTGTTTGAAAATGATGCTCCCGATCTCAAGTCCAAACCTGCTTTCACTGGGCTGTGAAGATTCTACCCAACATTCCTCAACTTAACTCTCATACGGCCAACTTTTACTCAAAACAGACTCTGCTTTCATGTGATATTCTCAAAAATCAACTCTGGTTGCTCATAAAAGATATTCTCCACTAATTATTCCATTATCCAAGAAAATATCCCAATCACCGACATCTAACTAACACTGCCCAAGAAATAAAGAAGCAAAATCATAAATTGGAAATTTATAGAGATTTCGGATAAAATATAGGACTGAGCACAGTGCTCTGCTTAAGAGCAGCAGCAGCTAGGCCCTACATTATATATAGTTAATTAATTGTAAAACAAATCAGGACTACTAGTTTGTGATTTCCCAACTAGCACCGACCACAGTGCTGAACTGGGCAATCAGCCCTTGTAGTCAATTCTAGCGATAATTGCTTTTCTGTCCTTTAGCACTTTTGTTATTTCTGCTTCAAACATGTGCGTAGAGCAATGTTCTAATGAGGCAAGGACATCTTGTCATTTTCTGAAAATGAAAATAAAAATTTAAGCAAATCAGTGCCAAATTAGGAAAAAAATGAAGATAACATAATTCAAAGTTCAATGTTTTCTCCCAAACTTCCTACCAAAATGAGACTGTAAATTGTCTTTTGTGCATCAAGCACCAATCCAGTAAGAAACTAAAGAGTTTGATGAAATCTTCATCTCTCAATGTTTATTTTCCACTCAAAGTAATATCTGCTAGTTTGAGAAATGGTGTGAAACCTGATTATACCAGGCAGATTAGGCATGCCACAGAATAAAATATGGCAGTGCTGTCAGAAAGGCTGCTTACTTTTTGTGGAATACAAGAATTGTCAGCAAGGCCAGCATTTGAACTGATTGGCTCTCTAGTCCATTTCAAAGGACAGTTTAATGTTAACCACATTACCATGGTGCAGAGTCACATATAGGCCAGACCAAGTAAGGACTGCAGATTTCGTGCTCTTAAGTAAATTAATGAAACGAGTGATTTTGTACAAAAATCGACAATGACTTTGTGGTAACCATTAAATTGTTTTTAATTCGAAATGTTAAATTTAAATTTCACCATCTACCAGGTTAAGATTCAAACCCACTTCCCCAGAACATTTATTGGCACTTTGGATTACCAGAGCTATTATGTCATTACCAGATGACATTAGCACTATGCCTCCACCTCTTATCCAATTTCAACAAATCAGTTTCTGGCAGCTGGGCACTGCTGGCAAAAGCAGCATAAATTTGAGAAGCAGAAACTGACCTTTCAATTAGATGCTGGTCTCAATGTTGAACCTAACAATTTCAGATTGTTACTCTGTTCCTCCATTTTGTTTTATTTTACTTACATCTTGCAACGTTTCTCTTATTTTTGCTTTCAGTCAGCAGCATATCTGCTTTGGGCACAATTTTGTTTTTTTTCCCTTCTTTTCTTTGCTCATTCCCATTCACTTGGCCCAAGAGAGCTGATATTTCTGACAGTCAATGTCTCCTGTTTACAACTACACCAATAAGACTTCCTTTTGTCATGCTCAATCCATTCCCTTCCTCAATCTGATACATTAGTAACTTTTGCCGCTTAAAATGACAGGTCACAGGCCTGAAATATTAACACTTCGTCTCTGCAGATACTGACTAACCAAGTGATATTATTTTTCCCAGCATCTTGTTTTTAACTCTAAATCAAATTGTCAAAGACAAAAGAATGTCATGCAATGACCTAAAATAATTTATTTTCTTTCCTAGAGACAACCACATCTCCGACTACAAAGATCACCACTACAGGTGACTAACTCTCACTGATATTATCTATGGATATGTGAAAACAGTTCCTAGTTATAATTTTGTTTCGTATTTTCTTTCATATAATGTCAAGAACTTTAATTAAATTTTTACCATATTATGAAGCAAAGTGAAATGGAACTTAAAAGAATGCAGAAGTGAAAGAGTTACTGCTGGAAGCAAATATTCAAAAAAGAAGTATTCCCTGATGTGAATGGAACAAAACACACCAAGGCCTTTGGAGAATCTTGCATGAATCCCAGAATATTAAATGACGTTAGGCAGTTGATGGAGGAGGCACTAAATATAAATTATTAAAAGCCAAAGGATAAGAGACTGTCAAAGAAATCGCATTAAATTGAAAACTAATTAATCTTACCTTGATAATGAACAGTCTTTGAGTGTAAATGCAGGACAAAATGAATGAATATATGGATAATGGTGAGAAAGTTGGGAGAATCATATGAGATGGCCAGCGAGGATCTTCCTGGGATCAAAAGCAAAATGCCCCATTTTCCAAACAAGCGTGAAATGAGATTTGTGAATAGCATGAACCATTTGCATGCATTAACATTCACATCATGATATTATCTTGTATTACTGGTACACAGCTTCCCATCTTCTCAACGTATGGAAGAAAAACTAGATGCTGGCAATTCCCAATGTAAAAGTTACAGCATTAACCTGGTAATGCCAGGTCGCTGCTTTCTGTCCAACACTTACCAAAATCTCAGGGCACACTCCATTGGCAGTGACCAAATACACCATACCCCTCCCTCCCCAGACTATTGGGACTCCTATGTCCCTGTGAACAAAGCTGGTTGCTAATTTCCCTGTGCCTGGTTTTGCTGTAGTAATTAACAGCAGATATGGGCTGGCAGTGATTGGCCTGGCAATTGGCTGCGCTTCAAAGATAACACCGACACACAAATCCTAAGAGGTCCTGGCAGTTGCCATTACTACTGTACTGACTTGGAGAACATATTGAATGGGGTGTCATGGTGGGTTGTAGTTCATAAGTAAGGAGACAGGTTTGGGAAGATAGTGTGTGAAAACCTATTCAGGCTTATGGAAGAAAACTGTCCGTGAAACTTGCCGAAATTGAAATTTAACCAATCTGTGGTAAAATTCAGCACCATGGCATCAAGTGATAGTGAATACTTATTTAACTTATTTTTTAATAGAAGCCATTACTTTAAATGATATGTGTGGATTAAAAATGTAGGCATCTCATAAAATTGTAGAATGCATAAAAATGGAGACTTCTAAAACTAGGAGATGTTTCTTGGAAAGAAATAGCAACCGACAGTCTTGACAGGAATGATAGTTGTTCAGAGTACAAAATTAGGAGTTTAATGAAACTATGTGGATGGCTGGGGGGGAAAACAGATGGGAGATAAGTTCATTGTAGACAAAAATTAAGGGTTTTTAATTTTTTTAAAAATGTGATATGAACATTCCTACAAGATCAACATTTGTTTCCTATTACTGATTGCCTGTGAGACGATGATAATGAGACTATCGAGTGACTTGCTAGGTTATTTTCTAAAGCAGTTAAGAATCAATCACATTGCTGTAATTCTGAAGCCACATGTAAACCAGACTATGTAAAGACAGGAGATCTTATTCTTTAAAAGGACATTTTTTAGCAGAATCAATGATAAATTCACTTCTAATTCCTTTTTAAAATTAATTCCACCATTCAGCTGTGATGGGACTGTAGCCATGTTCCCAGTGCATGTGCCCATTCTCTGGATTATGCATATTGCGACACTTTCACTGCAAGGAAATATGCATCATTACAGGATAGAATAAAATATCTGAATTTAATAACTGAGGAGAATATATGTCTTACAATATCAAGAGCAGATACTAGAATCATCACTATCAATTTTGGCATTTCTCTCAAATTTTAACTGAGGTAAATCAAAGGGTACTTGACAAATAATGTTTGAAGTAACTATTTTCTGCTTTCATTTTTAGAAATTACAACTTCTACAATCTCGACAACAACAGGTGTGTGGCTTACATTGAGAGATATAATAATTTAGAGCTATGATCAGAAACAAATTTCACTCACTGGTAGCTATTCACGTGAACATGTATATGGTGAATTTCCCAGTAGTGGTGGGCTGGCCATATTAACACATAATGATTTGGGGATAAGACATTGGAATGGGAAACTATATTGAACATAACATTTCCAAATGGACTTTTTTAAAAATAAAAAGCTTTTAACGCTGTCACAACTAGTCAAAGCCTAATTAAACTAAAAGTATATGAGAGGTAATTTTCTTGAACTTGTTCAAATAGCCCTGGAAAAATACGGAGAGCAGATGAGAACATTGAATACAAACCCTTTCCACCAGAAGTTTCTGTTCGGCTTCCCAGGATGTCATTCTTCGTCCAATTGTATTTGAAGGTTACTCTTGTCGATAGCCTTTGATTTCCCATATTTAAACAGATTTATGCTGAACAGGTAGTTGTGCTGTTTATTGATTTGATTGACCTACTTTAAATTTGCATGTGAACATCAGTGGACAGTTAATGGGTTCCTCTCATCGGTGATTTCAATAAAACACAGCTGACAATTGAAAATCACTCCCAATTGTGTTCCAGTTTAGTCATAATTAATGTGTTTTAATGTACTCATCTGTTTGTTTCTTTGTCTTGATTTTGTTGCTGCTTCTTCAAATTTTGTCATTGCGTAAGTGGATTTTAGTGGTTTGTCAAAGCCAGAATTATGTGGTATATTTTTTCAATGCATTTGAGTCTTTTTCAATTACAAATTGAAGAAAACTCAAAGTCAAACTTGGATCTTCACATAGACTGAACAAATTGAATTGGCTACAATATCACGGAAGATGATGTTGTAGAATGCTTTTTGTGACAGATTCCTGGAACAATATATGGTGGAACTGAATGGAGGAAGAAAGCTTTTTTAAATGTAATGCTGTATACTGAGGCAGATTTAATTACTATTGTTGTGATAAATGATCTTATTGGGGAAAAAAAAGATTATTGAAGTCCATGTTAAGTTTAAAGAGACATATTCAACCTCAAAATATTCATAAGGTTAAATAAAGCCAATTACATTGGTAAGAAGAGACAGTTGGCTAAATTCTATTGTGTAATAGACTAAAAGGTATGACAGTAAACAAACTATAGAAAATTATTGAAGGAGTCATTCAAAAAGAACTGTAAGACCACAACAAAAAGGAACAGGAGTAGGCCATTCACCCTCTTGAGCCTGTTGCATCATTCAGTAGGATCAAGGCTGATTCCCATTCCTCATGTCCATGTTCCTATCCTTTCCCCACACCCTTTGATTCCCCTACTGATCAATAATGTATCTATCTCTGTGTTAGACACAAGAGCTCTGCCCCCACAGTTTTCTGTGGCAAGAAGTTCCAAAGACACTCAAACCTCCAAAGAAATTCCTCTTCATCTTAATCTTAAATTGGTGCCTCTATTCTGAGAGAATCCTGTCTGGCCCTAGACTGTCTCATGAGAGGAAATCTCCTCTCAGCATTTACCTCATCAAGGCCCTTAAGACTCCTATATGAGATTGCCTCTCATTCTTCTATACTCCTGTGAGTAGAGTCCAAACCTATTTGACATTAGTTCATAAGACCAGGGATCATCCTAGTGAACCTTCTTTGAACTGCCTGCAGTAAGGGAGTAAAAATGTTCATAGTACTCCAGATGTGGTCTCACCAGCAACTTGTAAATTTGCAGTAAGATTCTCCTACTCATACTCCAAACTCCTTGAAACAAGGGCTGAAAATGTGTTGCTGGAAAAGCGCAGCAGGTCAGGCAGCATCCAAGGAACAGGAGAATCGACGTTTCGGGCATAAGCCCTTCTTCAGGCTTATGCCCAAAACATCGATTCTCCTGTTCCTTGGATGCTGCCTGACCTGCTGCGCTTTTCCAGCAACACATTTTCAGCTCTGATCTCCAACATCTGCAGACCTCACTTTCTCCTTAAAATAAGGGCCAACATTCTATTAGCTTTCCTGTTTAACAGCTGCATCTGCATGCTAGTTTTCTGTGTTTCACATAAAAGTGCTTCCAATTCCCTTCGGGTTGCAGCTTTCTGCAGTTTTTCTGTATTTAAATAATAGTCTGTTCTTTTGTTCTCCCTTCCAAAATGAACAACTCAATTGTTTTTCCACATTGTACTCTAATTGTTAACTTTTTGCCATCTTACTTAGCAATGCCTATCTGTAAACTATTTTTATTCTTTGCACAACTTGCCTTTCCAATTATTTTTGTTCTCTGCAAATTTGACTCCAATATATTCACTTCCTTCCTGCAAGTCATTGATATATATTGTAAACTGTTGCAGTCCCATCACTGATTCCTGTGGAATGCCACTGGTCACAGGTTGCCAGCCTGAAAAAGAGCTCCTTATCCCCACTCATAGTTTCCAGCCCATAGGAATTGTCTATCCATGTCGATATATTATCTCTAACAACATAGATTTTTATCTTATGACTTAACCTGTTACAATGTATCTCATCAAACACCTTCTGTAAGTTCATTTTGGTCCCTCTCTATCTACTTGGGTTGAGACTTACTATAGAAACTCCAATAAATTAGTCAGACACGATTTCCTGTTTATGGAAATATCTTCTTTAACAATTGATTCCATTGGTGACTCAATTTCTGCCTCTTTCCCATCTTTGAAAGTAGTGCAGTTTTCCAATTTTCTGGTACGTCTCAAGGATCCAACGATTTTTGCAAAATCACAGCTAGTTACTACCACTATCTCTTTAGCTAACTCCTTTTAGATCCAAGCCACCAGGGCCAGAGGATGTATTTGCCTTTAGCTCTATTAGTTGCTTAATTCTACTTCTTTACTGATACTGATGATACTTAATTTCTCTCCTGTATTCTTGAGCATTAATGGAACGCTTGAAGTATCTTCCATCATAAAAATGTTCAGCTAAAATATACTTCCTCAAAAACAAATGCTCATAGAACAGTTCAACATAGTACAGGCCCTTCAGCCCTCGATGTTGTACCAACCTCTTATCTTACTTTAAGATCAAAGTAACGTACATGCTCTATCATCCATGTGCCTATCCAAGAGTCACTTAAATGTCCTGAATGTATCTGACTCTATTACCACTGCTGGCATCTCAACATGAGTCCTGGTGCCTATATGAAGGAAATATATTGAATTGGTATGGAGCTCTAAGAGAGAGAGTGGAGGTGAGGGCCAAAGGTTGGCATGTGTTGGCATTAAGATGTCATGCAGGTTATAAAAGCAACTTGGGATGGCTTGAGGATCATAGATTAGCACTAAGGGGATAAGGAACCATGGATAATGATTGGAGGAGCACAGATTGACAAGGAGAAACACTAAGGGTGAGAGAGTGTAGACGTAATATTAGTATTAGGTTGTGAGGGTTTGAGAGTTGGTTGGGCAGACCTTTGCCAAATCCAACCTCTACATCACCAGCTGTGTTACCTTCTTTGAACTCTGTGAATGATACCAAATCCAACCATCTGGGACATTATTCCCATTGAGTAAGGTTAATAGAGCTGGGGATTTTCCTACATCTGAGGTCTTGATTTGGGAGCAAATATTCTCAGAAGCCAATATTTAGGATTAAGATTTTAATTTAAATTAAATTCACTTTTGTCTGAAGAGAAACCAACATTGACAGGAAGTGGTTCTAAATGAAATAGTAATTTGGAACTTGTAAGGACACAAAAATAAAAATCAGGAATGCCCTGGTTAGTTAATGTGCTGCCTCAGCTGCTCTTTTCCAGTTGCTTTCCATATCTTTGATTCTCTGAAAGCAAAGATTTGTCCATTTCAACCTTAAATTCACACTATGACAAAGCCTTCACCAATCCATGATTTGGAGATGCCGGTGTTGGACTGGGGTGTACAAAGTTAAAAATCACACAACACCAGGTTATAGTCCAACAGGTTTAATTGGAAGCACACTAGCTTTCGGAGCGAAGCTCCTTCATCAGGTGATAGTGGAAGGCTCGATCGTAACACAGAATTTATAGTAAAAATTTACAGTGTGATGTAACTGAAATTATACATTGAAAAATTGATTGTCTGTTAAGCCTTTCATTTGTTAGAATACAGTGATAGTTTCACTTCTCTCATGTGTAAATCACAAAACCTTTTTTTTAAAGTTGCATTCCCGGGTTAGCTGTTAACAATGGTGATAGCTAGACAATATGTTGAAGGTGTTAGCCCCCTGTGTTCTCTGTCTATG
>NC_057732.1:15935594-15937374 GCF_004010195.1 Chiloscyllium plagiosum | reverse complement strand
GAGAGTGTGTGTGTGTGTGTATAGGAATATCTGTGTGTGTGTGTGTGTGTGTGTAATGCAATAGTGATCGCCTGTAATGTTTAACCGTTAACATATTGTCTAGCTATCACCATTGTTAACAGCTAACCCGGGAATGCAACTTTAACAAAAAGGTTTTGTGATTTACACATGAAAGAAGTAAAACTATCACTGTATTCTAACAGATGAAAGGCTTAACAGACAATCAATTTTCCAATGTATAATTTCAGTTACATCACACTGTAAATTTTTGCTATAAATTCTGTTACGATCAAGCCCTCCACTATCACCTGATGAAGGACCGTCGCTCCAAAAGCTAGTGTGCTTCTAATTAAACCTGTTGGACTATAACCTGGTGTTGTGTGATATTAAACCTGTTGGACTATAACCTGGTGTTGTGTGATTTTTAACTTTATACCAATCCAAGTATTTACAACTCTGAGTGAAGAAATATTTCCTCATTCCGTCCTATGTTATTGACCATCTAATCTGAGACTGTACCTCCCTGTTCCAGATTCCCCAATCAGCAGAAACAGCCTCTCAGTGATTACCAAATCAGAGTACCTCAGTATCTTGCATGTTTAAATCAGATCACTTTCCAGATGGTATAAGCCCAACTTACTCAACCCTTGCTTATGGAGGACCACTCATGTTCCTCTGGCGGTAGCAATTACCTAACTTGCTCACAGACATAAAATATTTATTCAATCACATTGCTGTGAGTCTGGAGTCAGATGGAAGCCAGGTTAGGTAGGGATGGCAGTTTCTTCCCAAAGGACATCAGTGAACCATATGGGTTTTTCTAACAATTGAAAATGGCACCAAGGTCACCATTAGACGTGTGATTCCAGATTCTTTATTGAATTCAAATTCCTCCATTTTCCATGATGGGATTGAAATCTGGGTCTCTGGATTAATAGTCTAGTGACAACAGGTTTATGTCATCAGATTGAGTAAAATAGCAACCACTATTTTTTCCCAGTTTGACCATTCCAATGAATTTATCTGCTTTTTATGCACATTAATTTCTACTTTGAAAATCCGAAAAGGCAAATTTTGTCATGTGTAGGTGAACCCTACGCAACAAAATAACTCTAATACCCTTTTTCTGAAAGGCTGAAAGCTCACAGGAAATGTATTGGATATAACACAAATAAAAACTGAATCTGTTTGAAGGCAACTGCACTTTAACATTTGTATACAGTGCATGACATCAAAGGACAACTGCTCCTTTCTCTTCTCTCCCCTTGTCTTGTGTAAAAATGATTGGGGCTGGGTTTGAGGTGGTATCTCCCAAAAATAGGACTATCATGCCATTTTAACGATGGAACTCCTGCATCTTTGTGAAGATTTAGGCTTTCGTGCTCACTTGATTGCTTTAAATTAAACAACAAGGAACAGTTTTCTTCCTCACAGCATCAGTAACTATTCCATTTTGCAATCTGCTTTATATTAGCTTAATAGCTTGACCAGTTATTTTTCTTAAATATCAATAAAGTTGTGGATTTCCAGGTTACTGAGCTAATTTACATTTTTGAAAGAAAATGCAATTAACGCTTTTTTGTAATCTGGTAGCTGAATATTGCTGATTTTCAAAATCTGTAATTTTATTGCTGATTTAATGACCTATTATTATCTCTTTCTTTAGAAAGTACAAGTGTAACAACTCCAACAACAACTCCAACTACCACAACAACAACCACACCAACCACTACACCAACCACTACACCAACCACTACACCAACCACTACACCAACCACTA
>NC_057732.1:15928120-15935260 GCF_004010195.1 Chiloscyllium plagiosum | reverse complement strand
CCAACCTCTACACCAACCACCATACCAACAACAACTCCAATCACCACACCAACCACCACACCAACAACAACTCCAACCTCTACACCAACCACAACAACCACACTAACCACCACTCCAACCACTACACCAACCACCACACCAACAACAACAATAACTTCAACAACTCCAACCACAACAGCCACACCAACCACCACACCAACAACAACCTCAACCACCACACCAACCACAACCACCATACCAACCACCACACCAATCACAACCACCACACCAACCACAACCACCACACCAACGACAACAACTCCAACCACCACACCAACTACCACACCAACAACAACTTCAACCACCACGCCAACAACTCCAACAACATGTAAGTATTGAGCAATGGGCAGTGAATTGGTGATGGCGGCAGTGGTGGATAGGGTTAGGGAGTGTACAGCTATGAAGGGTTGGAGCCTGGGTTGATAACAATATAGACCTTTCTTCATGAACTTTCTGCCTCCTATTTTCTGTGCAAAAATAATATCAAATGTACCTTGACTGGCTTTCTTCTGCTCCATTGCAAATGGAAAAAATTGAATCATGGTTAGCTATCACTTCAACAGTTTTCAATCTAAAATAATATTTGAGCTCTCTTTTCCATATTGAATAGACCTACAACTTGAAACAGACATGCTATTTGGCACTAGCTATTTGGTTGGCTTGGAGAGGGTAGCAAGATTTCAAGCCCAAGTTTGAGGTCATAATTGTCCTATTAAAGGCCAATGTTATTCCAGCAATAATGGGATAGCGATTTCAAAGGATCGCTCGTCATGCTCATGATGGTAAAATAAAATTTGGAGATTGTAATTTATCAACCAATAATATGTGAAAGAGCACCGGAAAATGGTGGACAGGAGCACATTAGGAATATGCATAGCGCCAGGCAATGCACTACATAGAGGACTTGTAGATCCTGTCCAGATATCCCATGAGAAGAGAGTCATAGAGATCTACAGCACAGAAAAAAGGCTCTTCTGCCCATCGGATCTATGCCAGTCCAAAACAGCCATGTAACTATTCTAATTCCATTTCCCAGCACTTGGCACATAGTATTGTAAGGAGGACTGCAGATGCTATTGATCAGAGTCGAGAATGTGGCACTGGAAAAGCACAACAGATCAGACAGTATCCAAGGAGCAGGAGAATTGATGTTTCAGGCAAAAGCCCTTCTTCAAGATTCTCCTGCTCCTCGGATGCTGCCTGACCTGCTGTGCTTTTCCAGCGCCACATTCTCAACATAGTCTTGTATGTCTTGGCATTCTAGTGCACGTTTACACATTCCTGAAATGTTATGGGGATTTCTGCCTCTACCACCCTTGCAGGCAGTGAGTTTCAGATTCATGCCATGGTTGGAATGAAAAAGGGTTTTCTCAAATCTCTTCTAAACCTTCACCCCCTGACCTTAATACTAAGCCCCCTGGTCATTGTCCCCCAACAACAGGATTGCTTTTTCCTGTCTAATCTATCTATGGCCATTATAGTTTTCTACATCTCAATCTTCTCTGTTCTCAAGAAAACAACCCTTCTGTCCAACCTTTCTTCATAACTGAAACTTTACAGCCCAGGCAACATCCTGGTAAATCTCCTCTGCACCCTAAGCAGTGCAATCACATACCTCCTGTAATATGGATTCCGGAACTGCACATAATATGCTAGCTGGGGCCTAACCAATATAGTTCCAGGTTAACCACCATACCTTTACACTCCGTGTCTTGACCAATAATTATACCAAATGCATTTGGAACACTTTATTCACTGTCCTGATACCTTAGGGAATGGTGAACATGCACACCAAGTGATCCTAGCTACTTCCCAGGGTCCTACTGATTAACATGTATTCCTTATTTGTTCTGCCCAAATGCATCACCTTACATGTTTCCAAATGATGGTACATTTAGAGAATCAAACATATTATGTTGCCAATGTTGAAGAGTTTGAGTTATAGGGAGAGGCTGAATCAGCTGGAGCTGTTTTCCCTGGAGCGTCGGAGGCAGAGGGGTGATCTGATAGAGGTTTATAAAATCATGAGGGACATGTTTAAGTTCAGTAGACAAGGTCTTTTCCCTGGTGTGGGGGAGTCCAGAGCCAGAAGGCATAGATTTAGGGTGAGAGGGGAAAAATTTAAAAGGGAGCTAGGGGGTACTTTTTAATGTAGAGAGTGTACGTATATGGAATGAGCTGCCAGAGGAAGTGGTGGAGGCTGGTATAATTACAACATTTAAAAGGCATCTGGATGTGTATATGAATAGGAAGGGTTTAGAGGGATATGGGCCAAGTGCTGGCAAATGAGACTAGATTAAGTTAGGATATCTGGTAAGCATGGACAAGTTGGACTGAGAGGTCTGTTTCTGTGCTGTACATCTCTATGACTCCATATCAGGTACACTATTAAAATTATTGTGTTTGGATGTCAAGTTTAAAGAAGGAATTGTTATATTGAGCAATAGAACTCCATTATTATATTCTAAATAAAAAATCTGAGCTGCATTTGGACAATAATGATAATAATCAGGCTAAATGATTAACTTCAGTAATTAGCTTTAAAATTTCATAACCATTTTTGAAGACATGTTAAAGACTGAAAGAACTGCAGATGCTGTAAATCAGAAACAAAAACAGAAGTTGCTGAAAAAGCTCAGCAGGTCAGGCAGCATCTGTGAAGAGAAATCAAGGTAAACATTTTGGATCAAATGACCCTTCCTCAGAACCATCCCCTCCCCCAACTCCACCTCCTGTCAGTATTCATCAGCCCTCCTAACTTTCCACTCTTCAATGCTGAACATTTTGTACTCAGCAAGGATCTCAGCTTTATCCTTCTGCATCCTCACTTTAATAAATTTCAGGTCTGACATGACAATAAGAGCTTCTTCTATCGTCCTCACGTCCAGGTGCATTTCTTTGGACAAGAGTCCTCTCCCTGCCCAATAGACGCCTTCACGCACCTTCAACATTCTCCCTTCACCTGGACCCCTCCTCTGGCCTTTTCCCTGCACTTGGTCTGTTCATTGAGGATTGTCAACGTGATATTAGTCAACTCAGTTTCTCTGCCCCCTCACCCCAATCCAACCTATCTCCCTCCAAACTGACTGCACTCCGTGTGCTTAGATCCAATCCTGACTTTGTTATTCTGTTTGCTGAGTAGGATAGTGCTCTTGTCATATGGTAAATAGATTTGTACATTGCAGAGGTTGAGTGCCAGCTCTCAGATACTTCCTCCTATCTCCCCCGAACCATGATCCCATCATTCAACATCAGGGCATTGTATCAATTACAGTCATCTGGCGTTTCACACCTCACTACCTCCCAGCTGATAGTACCCAGTCCTGCACAGCTTATTTCTACCCCTGTTTGGAGACATGTTGTTGACAATGACACACAAAATTAAGTATATTGTTGATTTGGAGGTGCTGGTGTTGGATTGGGGTAGACAAAGTTAAAAATCACACAACAACAGATTATAGTTCAACAGGTTTATTTGGAAGCACTAGCTTTCGAAGCACCTGATTAAAAAGCAGCACTTCGAAAGCTAGTGCCTCCAAATAAATCTGTTGGACTATAACCTGGTATATTGTTGATGTGATCATTCGGTTAACAAGTCATCATTTTCAGGATGTACAACTACAACCAACCCATTTATGTTAGTGAATTATCTTGAACATAGTGCTATCAGATCAGTACAAGTGAAGGAATTAATTTTAACAGTGTAAAGCTTTGCTTCAAAGGGGAGAGATATTCAGAGTTTTATTATTGAAATTGCATTAGTTTGTACACTGATAAGTTTGTACACAAAATAGAACCTAGGCTGCCACCTCTTTGTAGGAAGAGCGAGCTCTGCACTAAACAGACATGCTATCTTTCAAACATGGTATTAAATCAAAACCCACTCAATGCCTCAAGGGGAGTGTAAAAGATTTTAATGAACTATTCAAAGAGAGCAGAGAGTTTTTTTTTTAAACATCTTGACCAACATTAATGCCCCACCACTCATTTCCCAATAATTAAAATAGACTAACTAGCTATTTATTTTATCTCTGTGGATCTTATGGTGTCAATTGTGATGGTTTCTTTCTTAGACTACAGGGATGATTACATTTGAAAAATAACTTCATTTCTTGTAATGCATCGTGGGATGACTTAAGGTCCTTAAAAACACAATAAAATGTAATTCCATCTCCTTCTACTTATAAACATTTATGTATGCTGATACATTCTCTCTTTATTTCGCAGTGGAGCCTTGTCAAGGTTATTGGTCAGAATGGAAAAATATGAATACACCAAATATATCCCGCAGAGGAGACCAAGAATCACCAGAGAACCTATGTCGTTCTAATGAATCATTTGACAATATTCAGTGTGAACGTGTTAATGCCTCTGGCTCTTCAACAACAGCTGACAATGTAACATGTAATCTGCAAGGACTGAAGTGCACCCCACCACTTTCTGAAAATGGTTTCATGTGTCATGACTACAGAATTCGAGTATGTTGTATAATCACCAGCTCTTCAACAACTACTCCCACCACCACTTCTACAATCACCTCGACAACCACCTCGACAACCACCTCGACAACCACCCCGACAACCACCCCGACAACCACCCCGACAACCACCCCGACAACCACCCCGACAACCACCCCGACAACCACCCCGACAACCACCCCGACAACCACCCCGACAACCACCCCGACAACCACCCCGACAACCACCCCGACAACCACCCCGACAACCACCCCGACAACCACCCCGACAACCACCCCGACAACCACCCCGACAACCACCCCGACAACCACCCCGACAACCACCCCGACAACCACCCCGACAACCACCCCGACAACCACCCCGACAACCACCCCGACAACCACCCCGACAACCACCCCGACAACCACCCCGACAACCACCCCGACAACCACCCCGACAACCACCCCGACAACCACCCCGACAACCACCCCGACAACCACCCCGACAACCACCCCGACAACCACCCCGACAACCACCCCGACAACCACCCCGACAACCACCCCGACAACCACCCCGACAACCACCCCGACAACCACCCCGACAACCACCCCGACAACCACCCCGACAACCACCCCGACAACCACCCCGACAACCACCCCGACAACCACCCCGACAACCACCCCGACAACCACCCCGACAACCACCCCGACAACCACCCCGACAACCACCCCGACAACCACCCCGACAACCACCCCGACAACCACCCCGACAACCACCCCGACAACCACCCCGACAACCACCCCGACAACCACCCCGACAACCACCCCGACAACCACCCCGACAACCACCCCGACAACCACCCCGACAACCACCCCGACAACCACCCCGACAACCACCCCGACAACCACCCCGACAACCACCCCGACAACCACCCCGACAACCACCCCGACAACCACCCCGACAACCACCCCGACAACCACCCCGACAACCACCCCGACAACCACCCCGACAACCACCCCGACAACCACCCCGACAACCACCCCGACAACCACCCCGACAACCACCCCGACAACCACCCCGACAACCACCCCGACAACCACCCCGACAACCACCCCGACAACCACCCCGACAACCACCCCGACAACCACCCCGACAACCACCCCGACAACCACCCCGACAACCACCCCGACAACCACCCCGACAACCACCCCGACAACCACCCCGACAACCACCCCGACAACCACCCCGACAACCACCCCGACAACCACCCCTACACCAACAACCACCCCGACAATCACCCCGACAACTACACCAACAACCACCTCTACGACCACCTCAGCAACTACACCGACAACCACCTTAACGACCAGCCGGACGATCACCCCAACGACAACCCCGACAACCACCCCGACGACCCCTCCAACGACCACCTCTACAACCACAGTGACAACGACCTTAACAACTAGCTCCACAACTACATGTCCTTGCAACATTAACGAAACTAAACAGGTAAGATTTTGCTCGACAATGCACGTGATAATTTAGAATGCATAATGTTCTGCACAAATGAACTTTACAATTTTGATTCATGAATAGGTAGATAGGGTAAAAGAGAATCAAAAGAGATTCTGTAAGTACATGAAAGAGTAACTAGGGAGAGAATAGGGCCTCTTGAAGCTCAACAAGGTCATCTATATGCGGCACCATAAGAGATGGGTAAGGTCCTAAGTGAATATTTCTCATCAGTACTTACATTGAGAAAGGCATGGATGCTAGGGAACTTGGGGAGAGAGTCTACATTACAGAAGAGGACTGCTGAAGTCTTAAAACACATTAAGGTAGATACGTCCCTTGGATCTGTGTGAACATAATTGCCATTCTCGACCCTTTTGTATGCTCCCTCTCTCCCATTAAATCTATGCCCTTTAGTTTTCGACTCCCCCACTGTGGGGAAAAGCTGCTGGCCATCTACATTATCTATACTTGTCATGATTTTATTGACCTCTATAAAAACAGGGGAAAATGTGAGAGAGAAAGATAGAGAGAGAGAGAGAGGCTTCCACTTCTTCAAATATCCATTCCCTTTTCTTTGCATTCTGCTGCTTTGCAAATGACTATTGATATAGCTCATTAAATTAAAACAGAACTGCACAGCCACTGGGATGTTCTGCGCACACAGGTTGACTTGCTAATTCATTGCTTCTGTTTTCAGAAGCTGGTGCCATGCACAGACTTCAGAGGGTCATACAAGACAAAAGTAATTAGAGGGAACATTGACTTCATTCGGTTACACCTCTCTGCATTAGGACATTTTCTTCACCCTTTGAACGATAAACCTGAGTTTAGTCCAAATATTTACTGTCCACTTGCACAATACAAAGGTTCCAGGATGTGCTTGTGCATTCAATATACTATTATGATGGAATCCTAGATCAGGTGTACCCGAGAACTCTGTGGGAAGCTAGAGAAGTGATTGCTCGGCCTCTTGCTGAGATATTTATATCATCGATAGTCACAGGTGAGGTGCTGGAAGACTGGAGGTTGGCTAACGTGGTGTCACTGTTTAAGAAGGGCGATAAAGACAAGCCAGGGAACTATAGACCAGTGAGCCTGACAGCAGTGGTGGGCAAGTTGTTGGAGGAAT
>NC_057732.1:15924034-15927239 GCF_004010195.1 Chiloscyllium plagiosum | reverse complement strand
AGCTGCCAGAGGATGTGGTGGAGGCTGGTACAATTGCAACATTTAAGAGACATTTGGATGGGTATATGAATAGGAAGGGTTTGGAGGGATATGTGCCAGATGCTGGCAGGTGGGACTAGATTGGGTTGGGATATCTGGTCAGCATGGACAGGTTGGACTGAAGGGTCTGTTTCCATGCTGTACATCTCTATGACTCTATGATGCTAATACATGACAGTTGCAGATGGGTTATAAACTCTCAGATGTCGAGGTAACATTAATTTAAAAACGATCTGTGCCTTGTGGGTACCTTTCTCCCAAACTCAATGAACTTAAGCTTGTAAAGAAGCCAATTTAATCAGACCTCTTTGAATTAACAAATGCTGTGCGTCTATCATGAAATAGTTATTATTGCATCTCACATACACACAGATTAGAAATAAGAGGTGAGGTCAAAACATTAAAAGTCAAAAGACATTATAGGGATGAGTCTCTGAATTCTTCACGAAGGCTGGATAGCTGAACATTGCAGGCAATGTAATAGAAGTTACTGGTAACATTGATATTGGCACCTGAACCATGTTTTCTATTCTTCATTTTAAAGGCTGATTCAAATTTCTCTGGCCTGATTATTTTTTAATGCAAATGCCACAATGTATTTTTTTTTAACGAACAAATTTAAGACAATATTAGATGAATATTCTTCCTTAATCCAGTAAGCTACATTGTTCACGTGCACCTATGGTCCAACCTCCTCACTGACCTATCACAATTACCTCCCACCTGCATCTACCTCTCACAATCCCATCTACTTTCCCACCAGCCCCACTCCTCATTCCTGCTGAAGGGCTTATGCCTGAAACATCCTCGGATGCTGCCCGATCTGTTGTGCTTTTCTAGCGCCACAAATTTTGACTCTGACTCTCCAACATCTGCAGTCCTCACTTCCTCCTTTGGCTCAAGTTATTGCATTTACATGACTGACTGTTTCATCACAGTGTTAGGTGAAGTTTGGTTTGGTAAAGGGCCTCCTTCAACCTGTAATATATCGAGCTTCTTTGTCACACTTCCTGTGACAGCACAACCGAGTACATGAATCGACAGGAATAAAGCAATCCACATGCTTACCAATCAAATGAACTCTTACCTATATTGTCAATTCAGTTGACAAGGTTCTGGGCTCAGGGCACTCCAGGGCCTAAGCTCAAAACTCAAGATCAACTTGCAGTTCAGTATTGCATTGTTAGAAGTGTTATCTTTTGGATAAGATGTGAAATTGACACCCCATCTGTCTGCTTAAGTGAATGTAAAAGATTGTGTAGTGCAATTTAAAGAACAGTAATGACATTATTTCTGATGCCCTGGCCAATAGTTATCCCTCATTTAACAGCACTAAAAAACTTCTCTGGTCATGAATTCAGTGTTTGTGAGAGTTATGCATGTTCAAATTAATTGTTGCAACACCGAAATCCCCACATGGACTAGACTTCAAAAGTGTTTAATTGTTTGGAAACTTCTGCTGATCACAAAATGCCTTGAATAATTGCAAATCTTTTTTCTTTCTTATACCAGTGCACTGGAACATGGAAAGAAAACTGTACTATTAAAAGATGTGATCAAGGAAAAATTGTCATTGAAAAAGACTGCAAACAGGAGAAGCCGACATGTCCTGATCATTTAAAGCCCATTGAAGTAATAAATGAATGTGGCTGCGTGTCTTGGGAATGTGGATGTTAGTATCACTTGCCTGATCTTGTTACTGTGCTATTAGAATTTCTGAATGCCATTAATGTCAGAGTCATAGAGATGTACAGACCCTTCAGTTCAACCCGTCCATGCCGACCAGGTATCCCAACCCAATCTAGTCCCACCTGCCAGCATCCGGCCCATATCCTTCCAAACCCTTCCTATTCATATGCCCATCCAAATGTCTCTTAAATGTTGCAATTGTATCAGCCTCCACCACATCCTTTAGCAGCTGATTCCATACACGTACCACCCTCTGCGTGAAAAAGTTGCCCCTTAGGTCTCTTTTATATCTTTCCCCTCTCACCCTAAACCTATGCCCTCTAGTTCTGGACTCCCCGACCCCAGGGAAAAGACTTTGTCTATTTATATCCAGGCCCATCATAATTTTGTAAACCTCTATAAGGTCACCCCTCAGCCTCCGATGTTCCAGGGAAAACAGCCCCAGCCTGTTCGGCCTCTCCCTGTAGCTCAAATCCTCCAACCCTGGCAACATCCTTGTAAATCTTTTCTGAACTCTTTCAAGTTTCACAACATCCTTCTGATAGGAAGGAGACCAGAATTGCATGCAATATTCCTACAGTGGCCTAACCAATGTCCTGTACAGCCACAACATGATTTTCCAACTCCTGTACTCAATACTCTGACCAATAACTGCTCTACCATCATCAATCTTCTTTGTTACTTCATCAAACAACTCTATCAAGTTTGTCAGACATGAGTTCCCACAAAGCCTTGTTGACTATCCCGAATCAATCCTTGCCTTTCCAAATACATGTATTTCCTGTTCCTCAGGATTCTCTCCAACAACTTGCCCACCACCGAGGTCAGGCTCACTGGTCTATAGTTCCCTGGCTTGTCCTTACCACTATTCTTAAACAGTGGCACCACGTTTGCCAACCTCCAGTCTTCCGGCACCTCACCTGTGACTATCGATGATACAAATATCTCAGCAAGGGGCCGAGCAATCACTTCTCTAGCTTCCCACAGAGTTCTTGGGTACACCTGATCAGGTCCTGGGTATTTATCCACCTTTAACCGTTTCAAGACATCCAGCACTTCCTCCTCTGTAATCTGGACATTTGCAAGATGTCACCATCTATTTCCCCTACAGTCTATATCTTCCATATCCTTTTCCACAGTAAATACTGATGCAAAATATTCATTTAGTATCCCCCCCATTTTCTGTGGCTCCACACAAAGGCCACCTTACTGATCTTTGAGGGGCCCTATTCTCTCCATAGTTACCCTTTTGTCCTTAATATATTTGTAAAAACCCTTTGGATTCTCCTTAATTCTATTTGCCAAAGCTATCTCAAGTCCCCGTTTTGCCCTCCTGATTTCCCTCTTAAGTATACTCCTACTTTCTTTATACTCTTCTAAGGATTCACTCGATCTATCCTGCCTATACCTGACATATGTTTCCTTCTTTTTCTTAAACCCTCAATTTCTTTAGTCATCCAGCATTCCCTATACCTAC
>NC_057732.1:15912299-15922875 GCF_004010195.1 Chiloscyllium plagiosum | reverse complement strand
CCCCACCTTACTAGTTTAAATCCTCCCAAGCAGTTCTAGCAAATTTCCCTGCCAGTATATTAGTCCCCTTCCAATTTAGGTACAATCCGTCCTTCTTGTACAGGTCATTTCTACCCCAAAAGAGATTCCAATGATCGAAAAATGTGAATCCTTCTCCCATACACCAGCTCCTCAGCCATGCATTCATCTGCTCTATCCTCCTATTTCTGCCCTCACTAGCTCGTAGCACTGGGAGTAATCCAGATATTACTACCCTTGAGGACCTCCGTTTTAAATTTCTGCCTAACTCTCTGTAATCTCTTCTTCAGAATCTCAACCTCTTCCCTTCCAATGTCTTTGGTTCCAATGTGGACAATGACCTCCTGCTGGCCCCTCTACCCCATGAGAACATTCTGCAACCTCTCTGAGACATCCTTGATCCTGGCACCAGGGAAACAACACACCATTCTGCTTTTTCTCTGCTGGCCACAGAAACGTCTATCTGTACCTCTGACTACATAATCCCCTAACACAATTGATCTCTTGGAAGCCGATGTACCCCTCGTTGCATTAGAGCCAGTCTCAATACCAGAAACTTGGCTGTTTGTGCTACGTTCCCCTGAGAATCCATCACCCCCTACATTTCCAAAACAGCATACCTGATTGAAATGTGTATATCCACAAAAGACTCCTGATCTAGCTGCCTACCTCTCTTACCCTTCCTGGTGTTAACCCATCTATGTGACTGTATCTGAGACTTCCCCCCCTTTCTATAACTGCCATCCATCACATACTGTTGCTGTTGCAAATTCCTCATCGCTTCTATTTGCCTCTCCAACTGATCTACTTGACCTGATAAGATTTGCATCCAACAGCATTTATGGCAGATATAATTCACAGTAACCCTTAAACTCTCTTTAAACTCCCACATCTGACAAGAAGTACATATCACTGCAAAGGCCATTTTTGCTCCTTCACAATCTACAGACCCAGAAAATAACACCGTCTTATTCCTCTACAAACACTGCCCCAGGTTAAATTAATAGCTATGGCTTATATTTTAAATTTAATCAAGAGACTTATCCCAAAAACATATAATTAAGAAAGAATCCACTGTACCCACTACTGCAGCTTTTTTATTGGACAGACTTAAAACAACAATTAACTTATCTGATTCTGTGCTGTGAACTTCGCCCAACAGTTCCTCCAAGATTAGTTGTGAATTTCACTGTTTGTTAATTTTCCCAGATGCACTCCGATGTCCAGCGATACACGAATTCAAACAGTAAAGGCGGTAACTGTGCAGGTTTTCTCTCTCTCTCTCTCTCTCCTGCACTGTCCTCACCATGTGCTTCCTTTGTCTGCCCTTCTCCCTTTTAAACTGCTGTTGTTTTGACTTTTTTCACTCCTTTATGTTTCCCTTCACAAAAAAAAACTTGCAAACAATATTTTGCTTACATTTCAGGTGAATGTAGAGTATGGGGTGATCCACACTATATGTCCTTCAATGGGCTGTATTATAATTTCTATGAAAACTGCACATATATTCTAGTGGAAGAACAAAATCCAATATACAATTTCACAGTTCTAGTGGATAATTACTTCTGCTTTCCATCGATCCCATTTTCCTGCCCAAAAGGACTGATTATTTTTCATAGAGGGAAGAAGATCACTATTTCTACTAATCACAACTTTGTGGTAAGTGGTCTGTCTTTTTTTTAAGTATTTCTATTCAACGTGTGGTATTCTCAATTCAATTGGTCAATTAACTAGTTCCATAAATCAATGTAACATTCAAAGGGTGGGAACAGATTTACTCCAAATACATAAAAACCACAGACTCATCAGGTAAAAGAATAACCCCTTCAGCACATCAATTCTGTATCACTAAATCTAAATTGAATTTACATTAGTGCCACTTTCCAGCACTAGGCCCATAGCTTTGAATCTTATGACACTTCAACTGCTCATCCACATAGCTTTTAAAGATTTTGAAGTTACCCACCTCAACTATGGTCTCAGGCAGTTTATTATATAGCTCTGACCACTCTCTGGGTGACTTGTTTTTCTCAACTCCCTTCTGAACCTCTAGTCTTTCACCTTAAAATTATGTCCCCTTGTTATTGACTCTTCGAATAAGGGCAACAGCTATTTTCTATTCACCCTTGTCCATGTCCCTCAGACTCTTATATACCTCTATCAGGTCCCCCTTCAGCCTTCTTTGTTCAACATTGTACGGTGATAATTAAATTGTGCAGCTGCTGATCTGTGTTGTACCAACTAAACTGATGGAGCACTCCAATTGGATCCCATGGGCCTGACATTCAATTGGGGCTTGGGAGCCCCATGTCAGGAAAACATCAGGGCTCTGTTCTTGCAACAGGTGGGAAATAGCCATCCACTGTCTTTTTCAAAGGAAATGGTCAATTAACAGCCAAAGGGTATACTGGGGTCCAATCAAAGATGACAGATGATCTCCTGACATTGCAGGGGTAATAGGGAGCCTCTCAAGCATTAAGATAGTTACAACTTGCTGAGGTGGGCATGCGAGAGAAAGAGAGAGAGGGGGAGAGAGAGACAGAGGATAAATATGGCTTCTGGCCACTTTTGGAATAGTCAAGAATAAAATAATCAAGAACTACTAGAATGTTAGGGAGACCACTTCTGAGGGATGGAAGGAGGTTGGTGTATGATCGCAGATGTGATAGTATTTCCTTATTGACATTGGGAGGAGTGTTGGGGTGGGGTGGGTGGGGTGGAGTGGGGCATGTTGGGATAGCATGGTAGTGGGGATATGGTTTAAATATCTGTAAGAGCTGTCACCCGACCTGCCAATGAAATGCCACCCCTGTCCCCTGGCAAAGTTTCAACCATTGCAGGGAGACATCCTGAACAGGAGAAAATTTCACTTCATGCTGTCAAGCTATAATGTCTTTCGTAATAGATTCTGATTTTTGATTTATCGGTTAGCCGTTTGCTCAGCAGCGGATAGTTATTTTGGCCAGGACCCTGTCTGCTTGAACATCGCACTAGTGTGGGATTGTGCCAGGAAATTGGCACATCAGTCGATGGCTGAAAATTCCAGACCTGACTGCCTCCAGACCTTCTTGAAAGTCCGGCCCAACTTTTCTGGAACAGGGATGGGGATATCACTGTCTTGTGATCACTAAAGGAGTGAAAGGATAATAAATCTCACATAATTAACAATAAAAAACAGAAATAATGAAAATCCTATTCTCATGAAAAATTCTTTGGCCTAAACCTTTGGGCAAGATTTTCTCAAATCTGGTAAAGTCCCAGCATTGGCTGGAACTGCATCAGCAATACATTCAGCTGGTTAGTCCACAGGATGTCCCCTATGCATTCCACCCGCACCCCACATTTTACAGTCAGAAGTTTAGTACAAGTACATAGTTGCTGCTTGGTCTGCCGCAGAGTTCAGGATGGTTGCATGTCTCTGAGAGCTACCAGCCTAATCCAGAACCTCAACAATGTCAACTCCAGAAAAAATGGCCAGCGATGATGAAGGGAGAATCCCAGGAGCCTGCAGCCAGAATGGTGATGAAATCTTCAAATAAAATTATAGTTCTACTTGCAAAGCTGGAGGAGATGCAGCCGAAGAAAATGCTAGAGCCTTGAGGACTGGCATCTCAGATGGTGCCCTCTTTGACTAAAAAAGCCAACCCTTCCAGCTGCCTCCATTTAGTCAGCGTCTCACTGATACTGGCAAGGTTGGGGGAGGGGGTGTTCGATCTGTTAGCAGCAAAATGCAAACAACCTGCTAAATTGTTCTCTCGAGTGGAGAAGCCTATCTAATGTGGTTTCCACTGAATGGCAGGCTTTGGTCAAGAGGCCAATCTATCATTGCTCTTTGCAATTTTACCGGAAAATCCATCTTCTTGCTGCCTTCTTTTGAGGCTGTTTTAAACACTTTCCTTTAACTCTAAGCTTCTCCACACAAGTGATGCCTGACCTTCTAAGCATTTCCAGAATTTTCAAATGTTGCTGTGGATCTCCAGCATCCGTAAAATTTTGCTATTGTTCTAGTTAACAGTGAACAAATTCACTTCCAAGGCTTATTAGGTTGGTTGCTCTTTTGAGCACTGATGATTTCAATAAATTTGTACTTTTAATTCTACAGCTGAGGGTTAATGAAAAGCCAGAAAGAATTCCCTACACATCAGACGAAATCACGATAGAAATTCGAAATTTGAAGAATGTGCGTCTTTATTTCAATGATATTAAAACAACTATTATAGCTGCTCAGAATTACTTTAAAATCATCGTGCCTGCAAAGATTTTCTACAACAATACCCAAGGACAGTGTGGTATGTGGTTTTACCTATTCATGTTATATTACTTTCCATGTTTTTGTTTCATTGCCGAGCTAAAGATTCTGGTGATTTTAAATTTGCCATTGCAATTGCAACAAAAGTCTTATGCTTTTTCTCCTGATCTCCTTTAGGCTCTTGCTCAAATAGTATAGCAGATGACTGTATGCGACCAAATGGGGTAATTGAGCCAACTGATTGTTGCCATAAAACTGCACTTGATTGGAAGTTTGAAGACCCCAGAAAACCATATTGCCAATCAGCTCCTCAAGGGGTATCATGTGAACCACCTACAACCACCACACCTTGCACTTCCAAGTCGATTTGTGATGTTATTCCAGACATGTATGTAAAAGTGTTACATTTATATTTAATTTCTTTCAAAATTAAGTTTAAAAGTCTATGAGCTGCATTTTCATTCTGGAGTCATGAGCCTGAGAGTGAATGTGTATCCAGGTGGTGGTTTTGTTTTGTGTCAGTGAATGACCTGTTTTCTAAGGTCAATTTGTGGCCAAGGACTTTGCTTGCCAACCAACTAAGGGTGGCATGAGGACTCACAAAGTATGAGGGGCAATAAGACACTCTCCAGCACTGCAAGATCGATGCTGACATTGTGAATGTTGTGATGTACACCAAGAGACCAATGCTTACACTGTGTAAGGTGGGTGTTGTTGATGCAAATAGGAGAGTGGGCACCTTAAGTTCAAAGAACCTTCGGAAGATTTACACTCACAACCTAGTTCTGTAACTGAGTGCTTTGATCAGGGAGCAGTACACACAGAAAGAACAACAGGAAGTTTAGAGACAAAACTATCTGTGATTGCGTATACAATAATTTGACATGCATTCTGTAAGTTTTTCTTTCAAACCCAAATTCTGTGAGTGTGTACTCGGGATGCTTGTTAATTTGAGTCAAAGAGTGTGGTGCTGGAAGATCAAAGCCAGTCAGGCAGCATCCAAGGAGCAGGAGAGTCGACTCAGGAAGGGCTGATGAAGAGCTTACGATCAAAGTGGCAACTCTCTGCTCCTCAGATGCTGCCTGACCAGCTGTGTTTTTCCAGCACCATACTCTTTGATTCTGATCTCCAGGAACTGCAGACCTCACTTTCTCCATGCTTATTTATTCGTTTGAGACATTTCCCATTCAAGCAGTAGGAGATGGTCTGTAACAGTGATAAAACTCAGGAAATGTTTACTAAGTAATAAAGATGAAGCTAGGCAGCAACTTTATAGGCCAAAGGTGGGTTGGCCTATAAACAAAAAAAACAGCAGACAACATTGAGCTGTCATTTTTTCCGTGTAGGCTTTTACTACTGTAGTCTGCAACAACATGATCTGGAGTTGGCCAAAGAGCTGGCTACGCTAGACATGACAGAATACAATGAGATAGAATTAATAGATAATTTCATGGTAAGGGCACCCATAGATTTCACCAACTATAATATTATTATATATATCATTATGAATTTTAGAATCAGTTTGAGAAAGAGAGAAGTGCGTCCAAGACTATCCATCAAAATTTTAAATACAGCAAATTATAATCTGGTGCAGGTAAATTGGCAAATTAGCTAACACCTTAAGAGTTTAAGAAATAGGAACAGGAGTAGACCCTTCGGTCCCTTGATCCTGCTTCACCATTAAATAGGATCATATATGATAAGTCAATAGAGATGCCGTGGCAGAATTCATGGGGATATCTCAGAATACACAGAATAGATACAATGCAAGAATAAGAACAATTCCAATCCTCCATCTGTAGTTAACTCAATACATTAAAGAGAACGTTCAATTAACAGAGACGTAATTATGCAAAAACAGTTGGTAGCTCGGTGATTGTACAGAATATACAAAAAAAGCAAAATATAACCAAAAGGAAGATATGAATAAATGGGGGCCGTTCAGCCCATCAGGTTGAATTGATGATCCAAGCAGCATCCCACCCTGACCCCGTAACCCCACATGGAATGTACAAACTCCATATGGGCAATCGCCCAAGACTGGAGTCAAGCCTTGTTTCTGTGAGGCAACAGTGCTAAGCAGTGTGTCGTCAAGCTGCCCCAAACAGAGTATGAGAAAAAGCTGACCAGAAACATCAAAACACACTGTGAGCACTTTCATAAATATTGAAAGATGAAAATAATTAACAAAGTGAGTGTTGTTCCTATAGAAAGTGACACTGCAGAATTAACAATGGAAAGTAAGGAAACAACAGATATTTTGCATTAGTCTTCCCTGTAGAGAAAATAAGCAATATCCCCAAATCAGAGAAAAATGAGAGAATGGAAGAGAGGGGAGAACTTGGGAAAAATTGCTAGAGAATTGCTACTGAGCAAATTGTCAGCGCTGGGAGCTGATAAGTGCTGGGTTCCTGATGGACTTCGTCCTAGGGTTCTAAAAGAAGTGCCAAATATGAGAGTTGATGCATTGATTTTAATTTCAATTTTCCAAAATTCCCTTGATTTGAGGACCATCCCATAGATTGGAAGATAGTGAATGCAATTCCTTTATTCATGAAATAAAGAGACAGAAAAACGTAAACTACAGGCTGGTTAGTTTAACATAGAAGCCAATGTTAAGAAAATTATATCTGATCTCTTAGAAAAATCCATTTGTTTGGTTTTGTAATCAGCATGGTTTTGGAAAGGAACATCATGTTTGATCAATATATTGGAGCTAAATCGAATCGCTATAGTGTGGAAACAGGCCCTTAAACCAACATGTCCACACTGACTCTCCAAAGAGTAACTGTACATCTTTGGACTGTGGGAGGAAACCGGAAACACACAGACACAGGGAGAATGTGCAAACTCCACACAGATAGTCACCTGAGGCTAGAATTGAACCCAGGACCCTGGTGCTGTGAGGCAACCATGCTAACCACTGTGCCGCCCCCATTGAAGAAATAACACATCTGTGAATAAAGAGGAAATAAAGTACAAACTGAGTCTGAGTCAGTCACATGGTGCTTAAGTCTTTTACATTGACCACAATTAAACAGAATAAAGTTATATTAGGCTAACCAAGTAGTACATAATCCCTAGACTGTTACTTTCAATCTCACAATGTCCATTGTGGGGAAAATACTTCGTTTAAATCATTTTCCACCATTTACTCATTATTAAACACAGATATGATGCCAAAAACAAACTGCTATATTAACCTTCATAATAGCCCAGATTTGATACACTGTCACTAGATGGAGCCTAGTCAAGTAGAATTTCACAAGACACTGTCATTTCGGTATTTGCTTTGTTTATAGTACCGGTACTTTAGCATTTATGCTGTTTCATATATAACTTTTAAATCAAAATAAATTATCTTATTTATATGAATATGGGCATTTAGGCATGTACACTATTTCAATCTCAATGCTTTAAACCTGTTTTTCTGATGAGAAGAATCCTGAAGTACCCAATTGTACAGTGATTCTATTAGATTTTCTGATTTATTTTTACTTTATAAGACACTTCAGCTAGGAATGCACATATTGCACACTTTCTAAGTTTCAACCTGTACATTGGCTTTTCTGAGCAGAAAATGTGTGCAGAGACTAGCTTAGGTTTTAATGGGGAAGGCTCGCACATTTCAGTTAAAGTTGCTTCATTTCATGTTACAAATTTCAAGAGTATTATCATCATTTTAAGTGATGAGTTTCTACATATTGTAAGTTCCAACTGCACATTTATCTGTAAAACATTTACAAAAAGATAGATTTTGACCAGAAGTCAAAATATACTCAAGGATTCTTTGAGATTTTACCAGGAAATTTTACATATTGATTTTCAGAACTCCGTGCATAAAGCTTTCACATAGGAACCAAACTGTTCTTGAACCTCTAAGTTTTAATCTTGCTCTATGCCTCCATTCAAGCATATTAAAGCAAATGAAAGACAATGTTGGGCAGTTGACGAAGAGTCCAACAACAATTAGACTGCTTTCCTTTATTTATCCCATTCCCTTCTCTCCTAAATCCCTTGTTCTCTTGCAGTGACGAATATTAAACAAACTTCCAGTGACTCCACCTAGACCTGAAATGTTAATTCTGACTTCTCGTCATAGACACTGCCAGACTTGCTGAGTTTTTCCAGCAATGTACAGCATCCACATTTTTATTTTAGTTTTGAACGTTTCTCTTTGTTTGGTTATTGCTGATCCAACATTAGCTTGTAAACCTAAAATCTAGATTCAAGTGGAGGCTTTCTAAAGGAAAAATGGTATTTTTTCTGAAGAAACAAATTGGGAAATTACAAACCTAAATAAGTGAAATTATCTGTAATTATGAAAACTATTTTGAGGTGGGACTGAAAATCAAACACAATCATTTTCGCATCAAGAAAAGTTTTCTCCAGGACTATTTAAAAAGATTTGAGGGCAAGTTAATCTGTTACCTCATTAATTTTGAACCTTGCATGTTACCTAAAATATGGAGGTGGTTTTCAATCTTTCACTGCTTTGATTGTGAATAATTAATAGCAGTGACAATTTGGTTATCGTTTGAACTAACAAATAATTTAGGTATTTAGGTATCATGACCATAATACTTATACATAAAAAGTATATTGTGAAGCTTCATGAAGTTTTGTATAAGATCTTTAGAGATCTTTGATGTTTTCTCCACCATACAGACTAACTGAAAACTGTAGCATGGTTGACCCTGAGCTGTTCTGGAAAAGCTGTAATTCTGACCATTGCCTGATCAATTCGACAGAACTAGACTGTATGAACATACAAACAGCTGCTGACATATGTAGAGTAAATGGATGCGTTGACTGGAGACCTTCAGCACCTGAATGTCGTGAGTATCTAAAGAATCTAAGAAACTTGGTAATCTGTTTCATGTAAATGTTCTCTTTTAATTTGAATTGCAATTTTGAAATGATCTATAGTCTATTTTAATAGATAAATTGGGAATTATTTTAGTTCTGCACGGGTTTTGAGAGCACAGCTATTGGAGGGAAAAGTGGATTAAACTGCCAGCCTATATGGGGCATGTTAACTCCTCGGTACCCCTGTATGTTTCCAGTATGCTGGCTGAAATGGGGAGAAAGTTGACTAGTGGGTGAGATAACAACATTATACATCGAGAAAATACCTGCTACAAAATACTATTGCTGAGAAGTATCAACAAAGGATCAACTTACTACTTAGAGTTGGGCATCAGAGTGCAGTTTGCATCAGTTAAGTTGCTATGTTTTATATTCATTGTAGTTACTGGAGGAAGTGAGGGTGTGTTGAGGAAATGCACATTCCTTAGATGCTGGCACACAGTTATAACAGAATGACCTAATCATCTGTCACACCCTCGGTGTAGGGCATACATTGCACAAAATATGTGTACTTACAGGGAGCAGGTAATCAAGCATGAAGTGTTCGTTGAAAGGAATGTTTTATTGGAACCTTTGGATATAACATCTTTATTTTCATAGAATCCCTACAGTGTGAAAACAGACCATTTGGCCTAACAATTTCACACCAACCCTCCAAAGAGTAACCCACCCAGACCCATTCCCCTACCCTACTACTGCATATTTACCCCTAACTAATGCACCCAACCTACATATCTCTGAACACTATGGGCAATGTAGCATGGTCAATTCACCTAACCTGCACATCTTTGAATTGTGAAGGAAACTAGAGCATCTTGAGGAAACTCATGTAGATTCAGGAAGAAAGTGCAAACTCCACACAGGCAGTCACCTAAGGCTGGAATTGAACCATGCTGCCCATGGTGGCTCAGTGCTTTGATTAATTGGATTTATTTTCCACAGTAAAGCTATACCTGAGTAACAGGTTGAGCAATTCATCAACTTCACCAACACACTCCACCCTGACCTTAAATTTACCCGGACCATCTCTGACACCTCCCTCCCTTCCTGGACCTCTCTATCTCCATTAGTGAAGACCGACTTGACACTGACATTTTTTACAAACCAACAGTCTCCCACAGCTACCTGGATTACACCTCTTCCCACCCTACCTCCTGCAAAAATGCCATCCCGTATTTCCAATTCCTCTGCCTCCGCCGTATCTGCTCCCAGGAGGACCAGTTCCACCACAGAACACACCAGATGGCCTCCTTCTTTACAGACCACAATTTCCCTTCCTACGTGGTTAAAGATGCCCTCCAACACATCTCGTCCACAACTCACACATCCGCCCTCAGACCCCACCCCTCTATCCATAACAAGGACAGAACGCCCCTGGTGCTCACCTTCCACCCTACCAACCTTCGCATAAACCAAATCATCCGCCGACATTTCCACCAC
>NC_057732.1:15874440-15911825 GCF_004010195.1 Chiloscyllium plagiosum | reverse complement strand
CCCCACCCCCACCCTCCTCTCATTTATCTCTCCACCCTTCAGGCACTTTGCCTGTATTCCTGATGAAGGGCTTTTGCCTGAAACGTCGATTTTACTTCTCGGATGCTGCCTGAACTGCTGTGCTCTTCCAGCACCACTAATCCCATATCCTTCTAAACCGTCCTTATTGATATAGCCATCCAGATGTCTTTTAAATGTTGTAATTGTACCAGACTCCACCACATTATCTGACAGCTCATTCCGTACATGCAACACTCTCTGTGTGAAAAAGTTGTCCCTTAGATCCCTTTTAAATCTTTCCTCTCTTACTCTAAAGCTATGCCGTCTAGTTCTGGATTCCAGTTCTGGAACTGTGCACCTATACTCCAAGGTCTCTTTGTTTAGCGCACTCCCCAGGACCTTACCATTAAGTGTATAAGTCCTGCCCTGATTTGCTTTTCCAAAATGCAGCACCTCACATTTATCTAAATTAAATTCCATCTGCCACTCCTCAGCCCATTAGTCTGTCTAACCAAGATCCCATTGTACTCTGAATAACCTTCTCCACTGTCCACTACATCTCCTATGTTGGGTCATCTGCAACTTACTAATTAAACCTCCAATTTTCACATCCAAGTCATTTATATAAATGACGAAAGGCAGTGGGCACAGCATCAATCCATGTGGCACACCACTGATCACAGGCCTCCAGTCTGAACAGCAGTCTTCCAACACGACCCTTCAAGTCAGTTCTATATCCAAATGGCTAGTTCTCCCTATATTCAATGTGATCTAACCTAGCTAACTAATCCACCGTGAGGAACCTTGTCAAACACCTTACTGAAGTCCATATAGATAAAGTCCACCTCCGCCCTATCAATTCTCTTTGTTATTTCTTCAAAAAATTCAATCAAGTTAGTGAGACATGATTTCCCACGCACAAAGCCATGCTAACTATCCCTAATCAGTCTCTGCCTTTCCAAATACACGTCTCAGGATTGCCTCCAACAACTTGCCCACCGGCGATGTCAGGCTCACTGGTCTATAGTTCACTGGCTTTTCCTTAAGACCTTTCTTAAATAGTGGCACCACCTTTGCCAATCTCTAGTCTTCTGGTACCTCAGCTGTGTCTATTGATTGCCAGTGGCCCAGCAATCTCTTCCCTCACTTCCCACAGAGTTCTAGGGTACATCTGACCAGGTCCCAGGGATTTATCCACCTTTATGTATATTAAGACATTCAGCATCTCCTCCTCTGTAAAATAGACATTTTTCAAGATGTCATTATTTATTTCCCCAAGTTCTCTAGCTTCCATATCCTTCTCTACCATAAACACTGGTGCAAATTATTAATTTAGTACCTCTTCCATCTCCTGCAGTTCCACACATAGCTGTTCTTGCTGATCTTTAAGGGGCCTTATTCTCTCCCTAGTTACTTTTTTGTCCTTAATGTATTTGTAGAATCCATTTTGTTTCTCCTTAATCCTATTTACCAAAGCTATCCCATGTCCTCTTTTTCCCCTCCTGATTTCCTTCTTAAGTATTCTCCTACTGCTTTTATACTCTTCTAGGTATTCACTCGATCCCTCCCATCTGTACCTGACATATGCTTCCTTCTTTTGATTCTCTTTCATCATCTAGCATTCCCTACACCTATCAGCCTTGTTCTTCACCCTAACAGTAACACACCATCCCTGGACTCTTAGTTTTAAGTCTTTCCATTTTCCAGCCATCCCTTTGCCTGTGAATATCCGCCCAAATCATCTTTTGGAAGTTCTTGCTGAATACTGTCAAAATTAGCTTTCCTCCAATTTAGAATTTTAACTATTAGATTTCATCACTATTTTAAAACTAATAGAATTAAGGCCACTGGTCCAAAGTGCTCCCCCATTGACACCTCAGTCACCTCCCCTGCTTTATTTCCCAAGAAGAGGTCAAGTTTTGCTCCTTCTCCAGTAGGTACATCCACATACTGAATCAGAAACTTTTCATGCAAACACTTAGCAAATTCCTCTCCATCCAAGCCCTTACCACTATGGCAGCCCCAGTCTATGTTTGGAAAATTAAAATCCACTACCATTGTCAGTAGTTAGATTTCATTAGCTTAAATGCTCCTTCAGTGCTGCAATCCATTTTGGCTCTGTTGAACAATGACGTTTGTGTTCAAAACATAGATAAAAGCATAATACCCACCCTGACCACTCTAATAGTGCACAGAATGAAAATTTGAGCTTTCAACATTTTCACCATTGGCTCTCTTCCTGTGGCTCCAGGAGATTTGAGTCAGTCTGCAGGTTAGACCAGCTGACAATACTAAATGGGTACCTTGGTCAAGGTTGGTTGACTTGGAATGGCGGCTGGCTTTCTCAAGGTGGAAAGGATTTTTAGAAAGCTTTTGTGGTTTTCTGTTCAGTATCGATCAATAGAATATAGGATCATAAGGTATAGGATCAGAATTAGACCATTCAGCCTATCAATTCATTTCCACCATTTGACCAAGGCCCGTTTTTATTGAACTTTCCCAATGTCTCCTCAAAGGATTCTAACAGGTTTGTCAGGCATAAACTCCCCTTGAAGACGCCATGCTGACTTAGCCCCATTTTACCATGCACCTCCACACATTCTGCAATCCCATCCCTAATAATGGGATCTTGCTGACAAATGAGGTCAGTCAAAGTGGCCTATAAGTTCCCATTTTCTGCCTCCCTCCCATCTGAAATATTTGTGTTACAGTAGCCATTTTTAGTCCTCTGGAACCCATCCTGACCCCAGTGATTCCTGAAAAATCACTTCCAATGCCTCCACAATCTCCTCAGCTTCATAGAACCACAGAATCCCTATAGGGTAGACCATTTGGCCAGTGAGTTCACATCAACCTTCCGAAGAGCATCCCATCCAGACTCACCCACTACCCTATTCCTCTACCTATATTTCCCATGGTTAATCCAACTAACCTACACATTCCTCAACATTATTGGCAATTTGGCATGGCCAATACACCTAACCTGCACACAGCTGGGTGGAAACCAGAGCACCTGGAGGAAACTCATGTAGACATGGGGACAATGTGCAATCCACACAGACTGTCGCACGAAAGTGGAAGCAAACCCAGATCCCTGGTGCTGTGAGGCAGCGATCTAACTCTGAGCCAATGTGCCACTCCATCTCTTTCAGAGGTAGTCCATCCAGTCCAGGGTAGTTCATCCAGTCCAGGCAACTAATCCATCGCCAAGACTTTTAGCTCCTCTGCACTTCCTGTATAGCAAAGGCAACTACACTTACCTCTGCCCCCTGTCTATCTTGAAGTTCTGGTATGCTACTGGTTTCTTCTATCGTGAAGACTAATGAAAGGTATCTATTCATTTCTCCCACTATTTCTTATTCCCCATTACCACTTTACCAGCCTTATTTTCTAGCATTTCAATGTCCTGTTTTGTCTCTCTCTTGCTTTTTAAATAGTCTAAAAACATTCCTGCAACTTCTTTTGTATTTCAAAGAACATTGAACAGTACAGCACAGTTACAGTGTACAGGACCTTAGGCCCTCGCTGTTGTGCTGACCTTTTATCCTACTCTAAGATCAGACTCACCTACATGCTCTTCATTGTACTATCTTCCATGTGCCATCCAGGAGTTATTTAAATGTCTCTAATGTCTCTGACTCTACTACCATCGCTGGCAGTGCACCCACCACTCTCTGTATAAAGAACCCATCTCTGACATCTCCCCTAAATCTTCCTCCAATTACCTGAAAATTATACCCCTTTGTGATAGCCATTTCCACCCTGGGAAAAAGTCTCTGGCTATCTACTCTAACAATGCCTCTCATCATCTTGTATACCTCTATCAAGTGAGTACACCTCTGTCAATTACTAGCTAGCTTATCCTTGGCATTTCATTTCCTTTCCTTTTATTGCTTTTTTAGTTGTGCTTGGCTCATTTTTAAAGGTTTCCCAATCCTCTGGTTTCCAGGTAATCTTCATCACATTATATGCATCTTCTTTTGCTTTATCTTGCCTCATTCACCGCTCAGTATGCTTCTTTTTCTTTGGGATGTATTTCTGTAGTGATTCCTGAATTATTCCTAGAAACACCAATCCTTGCAGTTCCACTACCTTTCCTGCTAGGATCCCCTGCTAATCAAATCTGTCCAGCTCCTCCCTCATGTCTTTGTAGTTACCTTTACTCAAACGTAATATTGTTACATCTGATTCCAGTTTCTCCCTCTCTAACTACAGGGTGAATTCTATTATATGGTCACTTCTTAGGCTTCTTTCACCTTGAGCTTGCTAATGAATTCCTTTTCCTCGGTCTGCTACCAATCTGATTTTCCCAATTCGTCTGCATATTGAAGTTCCCCATGATTAACATAATCGTGCTTTCTTAAATGCTTTTTCTAACTCCTGATTAATTTCCTTCACCACATCCTGACCATTACTTAGGGGCCTGTACTCAACTCCCATCAGAGTCCTTTTTCCTTTGTGGTTCCTCAACTCTACCACCCAGGTTCACACTTTCTTACTATTCATTTAATTTCATTCTTACTAACAAGGCAAACCCACCTCTTCTTGTGCACGTGCCTGTTCCTTCAATAGGATGTATATCCTTGGTTATTTAGTTCCCAGCCCTGAACCCCTTGTAGTCACATCTCTGTGATAACCAGAACATTGTACCCACCAATTTTATTTTGCCCAACAAGCTCACTTACCTTGTTTGGCACACTGGGTGCATGCAAGCACAACACCCTCAATTCTGTGCTGAATGTCCCTTCTCTCTGTTGTCTCTTTAAGGTACCTGAAGTTAGATTTTTGATTCTTTCTGCACTCTGACATATTACTTGCCCTGGAAAGTTTAATAACCTTTCCTGACTCCTCTCCTCTTTTGATTATCTTTAAAGTCTATGTGACCACCTTATTTAGCCTTTCCATTGGGATTTTGGTCCTAGATTGGTGTAGATTGTGCAGTTTCCTCCTTTCCCAATATTGATGCCAGTGCCATATGAAATGGAACTCCTCTTTCCCACAGCACTCCTTTAGCCGTAATCTTCTTAGCTCTTTGCTGGTTTACTTGTGGCTGAGGTAATAATCCTATGATTACAATCTTCGAGGTCCTGTTTGTTAATTTTATGCTTAATTCCTGAAATTCCTCAAATAGAACCTCTCAAAGTCAGAGAGATTTACAGCACAGAGACAGACCCTTCGGTCCAACTTGTCCATGCCAACCAGATATCCCTACCCAATCTAGTCCACCTGCCAGCCCCCCGACCCTTCCTAATCATATACCCACCTTATCTATCTTGTTGGTGCCAGCATGGACCACAACAACTGAATATCCCCCCTCTCTCCAGGTTCCTTTCAGGAAACCTAACTTGAGGTGTCCTTCACCTTGACACCAGGTAGACATCACACCATTCAGGCAGTCTTGACCTTGCTCACAAAACTTGCTATTTTCCCTCCTAATTATAGAATCTCTTAATATTAACACTTATCTTTGAATGGTTTCCTGGTCCATGGCGCAGTGGTCAGTTTGGTCATTCTCTCTGTAAATTCTTTCCTCATCCACACAGGGAGGAAGTGCCTCATATCTATTGGACAAGGTCAAACGCTGAGAGTCCTTCAATACTCATCAGGATCCCTCTACTGCATCACTTGTGGTCTCACTCTCCTGTTCCTCACTTGTGGCCACATTTTAAATGTTTAAGCTATACCTGGAACACAAGATCAGGGTAACTCTCCCTCCTGACTGTGCATCACTGTCAGAAGCTCTGTTTCCAGCTCATCAACTTTGAGCTGCAGTTCCTACAGACACTGATGTGGCCATGGGATCTGACGTCACACAAGAACAACACATCACCTGTACTGTCATTTCTAATATAGTTAATTAGGTTTTATTTATTGTTGAAAAACCCTTATTCTCGAAGAGTTCCTAAATGATCGTACTCTTTCTGAATCTGCTACTATTTAAGGCTAATCCCCAAAGTTTCTCCCCAACCAGCCAATTGGACCACAACTTATCTATGATGTCACTTTCTCAAAAGGAATTGAACCAACATGCAGAGATCAGAATGATCGAAATCTCTGTGTTTAAGTCATGCTCTCTGTTGCTCATGTCCCCTACACACGTGAGTCTTAACATGTTCTAGCCGTTTAGTATGCAGCTGATATGTAAGCAAGATCACAACATCTTAGATCGCATCAAATCTGAGAAAAGGACAATAAATTAGACCAACACTCGTCAGATTAATGGTTGTCTTAGGCCCTGCAGGGTTATGTTCATAAAGAGAATGAGAGATCAGGGAGAGAAGACCCGATCTAAAAGTTCACCTTCATCACTGTTGTCAGTCTTATCTGACCTGACGATATCAATGTCAGTCACTTCCGTACTGTTTGCAGGATGGCAAGGTGGTAATAGTGTTAGCTATCTCACTACTGCAGAAAGGGTAGAACTGGGTGATCAAGGCATGTTACCATTTATTGGCTTTTCACTGCTTCCTGCACCTGATAAATCATTGCTCCATTCACTTCACACTTATTCCATACTGAGAGATAAAATCTGTTGACATAGCTGGTACAAAAATCCACATTCCTAAATAAACTATTGCCTCCAAATGAACCTGTTGGACTATAATCTGGTGCTATGTGAGTTTTAGCTTAGTATTACTCGTTTCATTTTGTTTAAAATTAGGCCATGGTTTTGTTTTCCATTTCTGATGGTGTACCCAACTGGTTTTTGTGTAATTTGTGGCCACATCTCTTATGTTTCTCGTAGCTTTTACCTGCAGAGCGCCGCTGGTTTATAAGCCTTGTGAAATGAAACAAGACGATTATTGTGAGCAGAAGTAAGTATGGTGCACTCTCTTTTGCATATTTTCAGTTTGATGCTGACTTCTATATTATCAAATGCTTATCTTAAGTGATCAACATTAAAATTACTTTACAGCTCATCAGTCTGAGTACACCAGGAAAACAAAATGGACGGTGGGATGTACCATTTCACACAGGCTTTGTGCTCGAAATGTTTCCTGCACAGCCTATCAATACATCTCAAAGAGACCTTATGCAACCTCAGCCTGTATTTCCTACAGCTCAAACAAATAAGCAGTGACTCGTTTGAAATTTAAAGTTGAATTTCAGGTTGTAAAAGGGGTACTGCAGTAGTCGAGCAGAAGTTTGATTTGCCATCATCACACAAATCCATCAACTCCAAGATCAGCAGCCTCCCTGCCATTTTGAAATCATTAATTATCAGCCGAACGACTGCAATATTACATTCCCTACCCTACAACACTCCCCATGTAAGTGCCTGAGAATCATATCCAATGGGAAATTTAACTTAATTTTCAGGGTTGCGTGGGACAGGGTCAAGTGTTCTCTCGTGTCATGCACTTCTCAGCCCATTACACGTGCATGTGAGAGTGGCATGAATATAACAACAAACATTGAGACATGGGTAAGCAGGAAGTTCTCACCCCCAGCACCAGATCCATGCAGGCACAGGTCTTCATCTGTAAGATGTCATCTCTTGGGTCCTCCTGAGCACGTTCTGCATTGCCACTCTGTCAGCTGGAGTTAGGAACAAAGCCATTATTAGTTCTCTTCAAAATAATATGGTTACTCTCTTTAAAATAACAATGGTTGTGCTCTCACTTTCAGTACATTGAAGAAAGGGTTAAAGTTGGTCACTTATGAAGAAGGCTGCTTTTGTCCAGATGGAATGAAGCTATCTGAAAACAAAACTGAATGTGTTTCTACATGTAAGCTTGCTTACCTTCATTTGATATGCAATTATTTTGCTAATTTTGTAGTCAGATAAAATCACAATAGTAATTACCACAAAACAACTTTTGATGACTGTTTGACATAAAGTCATAAAACTGACAAAAGTTTGTGTTGAATACCAGGTTGCCTGGACTCCAATGGAAGTAGGAGAAATGTAAGTGAATCAGAATTTGATATTTCCTCTATTCAGAACATTTTTGTAACAGTTATTTGTTAGTTGTGATTACGTGTGATAAAAGAGAATTTAGTTGTTTTCTTCATTCCATTGCACACTTTTGAAAAATAACATTGAATAATTTTTAGTGGTTATGAAGATACACTTGAAAAGAAAATCGATGGCATTTTATTAGTTTTATCCAGATCCGATTGTTTAATAAATCAAATGTAACAATTGCTTGAATCTCAGAAATGCCAGAATGTGAGAGAGTTGTATTTTGCAAAAACAATGCGTTCCTTCTTTAAGTCAGAAGATTCCACATTATCAGTAATAATTTTACCACACAGATTTGTTGAGAAGATGCATCTTTCTGTGAGAAGACCTGGGATATTAGCTGCAGGTGGAAATTGCATAGGTTATAAACCTGGGGATTGCTGTTTTAAGACTTTACACTAATAGCATTTTCCAAGTTTCTAGACTTGAATACGACAAAATAAAGAGGCAATTATGCTTAGTTTCTTTTCAATAAGTGTAACTATTAACTACTGAACAACAAGAATATGAACATAACTTCAATACAAACCTCAGATTGATTGTGTACCAGTCATTTATATACGTCACGTCTCCAGGGATTCACTGCTTTCCTACCTTATAATTCCTTTGGAATTTCCAGACAGCATTTTTTTATTCAGTCACAGCCACTCTGTTTTACAAAGTTAAGGTTTATAATTCCTATTCTTCCTAATTAGTTGTAAATCTTAGTGTGATAATAATTCAGAACATTGCACCTGGAAATCCAAAACATCTGATATATCCTTGCTGTAATTTCAGCAGAAATCTCTCACAAGACTTTAAAACTCGATGGGGAGTCGGTATAGCAGAGCCCAGTTAAGTGCACAGATTTTGGTGAGGCCTTATAAAGGGATGTAGCCTGAACATATTGATATCAGAAAAGGCTAGGGCTGGGACAGAGATTGAAGATATAGAAGTTCACTCAGAGAGAGTAACAGCCAACATATCCGATGAGGGAATGCACAGCAAATGGAGAGGCTGGCTAGGATCATGGTCTGGGACCTCAAAAGAATTTTCTTTTTAATATGAAAAACAACATTGTTCCCTTACAAAACCTTCCCAGCCTCTTCAGTGAGCGGGTACTTAAGAAGCAGCTCTCTTGGTAAGGGTACGGAATTGTTTGAATCTTATTGCTAACATTAGGAACCCTGGACAAATTAACAGAAGTCTAACTTAGATGCACATTCTCTGTTACTTTCATGTTTTGGATGTGAAGGTGCTGGTGTTGGACTGGGGTGGACAAGTTCAGAAGTCACATGACACCAGGTTTTAGTCCAACAGGTTTATTTGAAATCACAAGCTTTTAGGGTTCTGCTCCTTCATCAAGTGATATGAAGAGAAGCTCACCACTGTATCCTGGGGTCGTTTGACTTCAGACCTTCAGGTCTATTGTAGTTAACAAGTATATTGAGATTATTTCTGGTAGAAACTGTACATTTGTGAAAACCCTATTAATGAACATTAAATCAAGAACTGGTGACATTAAATTATTTTATTTATTTGACTGGAAAGTGTCCATTGAATTTATTAACTAAGCTGCATCTGTCATTCTTAGGAAGGTGAAAAGTGGGTTGATCCCAATGACGGTTGTGTTTCCTACACATGTTTTGAGTATGGAGTTGCAACAAGAGTAATAACTTGTTCCAACCAATCTGATTGTGATGAGGTTTGTACAGTGTATCATTCATGTTTATCAGATGTTCCTTCATTCTGATTTTTGTTCATTTTGCTTTTCTCCATCTCTATTCTTCTGTGATTTCACTTCTTTACGCCTTTCTCTTCTTTCTTTTTCAATTTTCAGTTTTTTTGCATTTATCTGAATTAAACTCCATCTGTCACTTCTCAGCCCATTGGCCAATCTGGTTAAGATCCTGTTGTAATCTGAGGTAACCCTCTTCATTGTCCGCTACACCTCCAATTTTGGTGTCATCTGCAAACTTACTTACTGTACCTCTTACGCTTTCATCCAAATCATTTATGTAAATGACAAAAAGTAGAGGGTCCATCACCGATCCTTGTGGCACTCCACTGGTCACAGGCTTCCAGTCTGAAAAACAACCCTCTGCCACCACCCTATGTCTTCTACCTTTGAGTCAGTTTTGTATCCAAATGGCTAGTTGTCCCTGTATTCCGTGGGATCCAACCTTGTTAATCAGTCTCTCATGGGGAACCTTGTCGAAAGCCTTACTGAAGTCCATATAGATCACACCTCTCACTCTACCCTCATCGATCCTCTTTGTTACTTCTTCAAAAAACTCAATCAAGTTTGTGAGACATGATTTCCCACGCACAAAGCCATGTTGACTATCCCCAATCAGTCTTTGCCTTTCCAAATACATGTACATCCTGTCCCTCAGGATTCCCTCCAACAACTTGCCCACTGTTCTATAGTTCCCTGGCTTGTCCTTGCCACCCTTCTTAAACAGTGGCACCACATTAGCCAATCGCCAGTCTTCTTACACCTCACCTGTGACTATCGATGATACAAATATCTCAGCAAGAGGCCCAGCACGTTCCAGGGTATACCTGATCAGGTCCTGGGGATTTATCCATTTTTATGCATTTCAAGATATCCAGCACTTCCTCCCCTTGAATTTGGACATCTTGCCTAATACCGTCAAAATTGGCCTTTCTCCAATTTAGAACCTCAACTTTTAGATCTGGTCTATCCTTTTCCATCACTATTTTAAATTTAATAGAATTATAATCGTTGGCCCCAAAGTGCTCCCCACTGACACCTCAGTCACCTGCCCTGCCTTATTTCCCAAGAGTAGGTCAGGTTTTGCACCTTCTTGAGTAGGTACATCCACATACTGACTCAGAAATGTTTCTTGTACACACTTAACAAATACCTCTCCATCTAAACCCTTAACAGCCCCAGTCTATGTTTGGAAAGTTAAAAACTATAACCACCTATTATTCTTACAAATAATAACATCTCCTTACAGATTTGTTTCTCAATTTCTCTCTGACTATTAGGGGGTCTATAATGGAATCCCACTAAAATGACCATCCCTTTCTTATTTCTCAATTCCACCCAAATAGCTTTTCTGGATATATTTCCAGGAATATTGTCCCTCAGCACAGCTGTAATGCTATCCCTAATCAAAAATGCCACTCCCCCTCCTTTCTTTCCTCCTTTTCTATCCTACATGTAGAATTTGTATCCTGGAACATTAATCTGCCAGTCCTAACCATCCCTGAGCCATGTTTCTGTAATTACTGTGATATCCCAGTCACCTGTTCCTAACCATGCCCTGAATTCATCTGCCTTCTCTGTTCAGCCTCTCACACTGAAATATATGCAGTTTAATTTATCAGTCCTACCTTGTTCTCTGCTTTGTCCCTGCCTGCCCTAACTGTTTGATTCACTTCTGTTCTCAATTGTACCAGTCTCAGATTGATCTCTTTCCTCACTATCTCCCTGGGTCCCAACGCCACCCCCTACCTTACTAGTTTAAATCCTTCTGAGCAAATATAGCAAATCTCCCTTCCAATTTAGGTGCAATCCATCCTTCTTGTACAGGCCACCTCTACCCCAAAAGAGATTCCAGTGATCCAAAAATGTGAATCCTTCTCCCATCCACCAGCTCCTCAACCATGCATTCATCTGCTCCATCCTCCTATTCCTGCCCTCACTAGCTCGTAGCACTGGGAGTAATCCAGATATTACTACTTTCGAGGACCTAATTTTTAAATTCCTATGTAATCTCCCTTCAGAATTTCAACCTTTTCCCTTCCTATTTCATTGGTTCCAATGTGTACAATGACCTCCTACTGGCCCATCTCCCCCTTGAGAGCATTCTGTACCCGGTCCGAGACATCCTTGATCCTGGCACCAGGGAAGCAACACACCATTCTGATTTTTCACTGCTGGCCACAGAAATGTCTGTCTGTAGCTCAGTTGAGAGAGTCCCATAACACAATTGATCTCTTGAAACCCGGCATACCCCTCATTGCATTTGAGCTAGTCTCAATACCAGAAACTTGGCTGTTCGTGCTACATTCCCCTGAGAATCCATCATCCCTTATGTTTTCCAAAACAGCATACTTGTATGAAATAGAGATAGACACAGAAGACTTCTGTACTAACAGCCTACCTTTCTTACATTTCCTGGAGTTAACCCATCTGTGTGACTGTATCTGTGGCTTTTCCCCCTTCTTATAACGCAATCCATCACATTCCCTTGCTCTTGTAAATTTCTCATTGCCTCTAACTGTGTCTCCAAACAAATTGATCTGATAGGATTCTCAACCAATGGCATTTATTGCTGATATAATCCTCAATAACCCTTAAACTCTCCCTCAACTCCCATATCCAACAAGAAGAACATATCACTTTACTAAAGGCCATTTTTTGCTCCTTCACAATCTACAGACCCAGAAAATAGCACTGTCTTATTCCTCTACAAAACACTGCTCCAGTTAAATTAATAGTTGTGGCTTATATTTTAAGTTTAATCAAGCCACTTATCTCAATAAAACATATAATCTAGAAAGAACACACTCTACTCACTACTGCAGACTTACTGTAAATATTCTCTTCTGTTTCTGTGCTGTGACCTCTCCCAAATAGGTTCCTCCAAGATTAGTTATGAATTTCACTGATAATGTTTCATTAAATGTATTTTAAATTGAATATATTGCAAAATGATTTGAGACATTTCTGGAAAAAAAGGTGGGACATATATTTATGTGGAGAGCTTGGTTTCCTATTTTTTAAACATAAATTAACACAAACGACCAACTTTATAAAATAATAAAAGTCTTAACATGAAAGATTCACAGAATATTTACATTCTTTTAACATTCTACTGCTATTTCTCTTTGTTTAGTCTCAGAAAATGTGGGATGAAAATAAATGCTGCTACAAATGTGTGCCACCATGTAAGAATTTCATTATTTACATTCAAATTTATTCATGTTCTCGTTGTTCTCTTGTGTTGCTGCACATGACTATTGTGACTAAAGTGTTGTACTTTATATGGAGAAGACTATGAGCAGAAACGTGCATCAGAAATTTGAAAAAAACAATTGTCTGCTTGGTTGTTCAAAAAGAATTTCAGGGAATGAATGTTGCTCTGACTTTCCAAGAAACAAAATGGATATTTTACTTTTCATTTAATATTTTCTAAATATTCTCCAGAACTTTTGTTGTAGTGGATTGTTGCAAATTATTCAAGCATTTGAATACTAACTCTAATCTTTGATGGCCCTTTCATAAAAAAAAGCAGAATAACTGCCTTCACTTTTGATCTAGCAACAATTTCTTCAACTTTGTTCATGAGTTGAGTTCATTTTCAAAGCAATTTGGTGCCATAAATTTTAGCATACATCTAAACTGAATACCCCGAGAAGAATCAAGTATGGCAGATAACTTTAGAGACTTGTACAAATAAACCTTTTCAATGGACCAATTTGACGTAGATTTTACAAACTATTTCAAAATGAAATGTTGTAATGTACCTGCTGTTGATACAAATAGATGTTGATTCTTCCTTACAGGAACAGTGCTTCACATTGTACAAATCATGTTGCCCAGCTTGGTGTGGCAACTGCTGGGTTGATCCAAAAGAAACATCATTTTCGGATTTGGGAGAGGACAGTTTTAACACAGATATAAAAGTACAAAAATATCTTATTCACACAGTGAATGCACCAAGCAATTCATAATGATACACAATATTAACAGACATTTGAAGTGCAAACCATTCATGCTCAGCACCACAGGTCATGACTCAGGATGCTGTAATGTTCTTTCATTCTGAGTTACATACAATATAATTATGAAATGTGACTACAGATGATCAGACAGCTACTGTCATAAGCCACTCATGGTTTCCATCGAATTCCTACAGTGTGGAAACAGGCCGTTCAGCCTAACAAGTCCACACCAACCCTCTGAAGAGTAACCCGCCCAGATCCATTCACCGACTACTCTACATTTACCCCGACTCATGCACCTAACCTACACATCCCTGAACACTATGGGCAATTTAGCATGGCCAATTCACCTCATCTGCACATCTTTGGATTGTGGGAGGAAACCCACGGAGACGCGGGGAGAATGTGCAAACTCCACATAGACAGTCACCTGAGGTGGGAATCAAACCCGGTACCTGGTGCTGTGAGGCAGCAGTACTAACCACTGTTCGACAGAGCTGCCCCCCTGTTTGGAGTGGCAAAGTGTTGAGTTTGTCCATCAATAGACTGAAGCTGTACAGAAACTGGGAAGTGAAAGAGTTTGAAAACTCACAAAAAAGTTATATAAGTTGACATTCAATAAAAATGATGTGAACAATTGTAAAGAGGCTAAACTTTATTTAACATCACAGATGAATTACATGGCTCACCATCCAAATGCAACGTTGCCTGCTATGCCCAACATTTGGATAGGTTTGGAGAAGCATTTACCTTTAAGAATCTATTGCCATTGTCATTATTTTGAGCTTTGCAATCATACTTATGTTCCAATCTAACATCTCTATATCAATTAGGAATCACATAACTAGTTTTCAGAAGTAAGAAACACAATTGATTTTTCCCAACATAATTCAGATGTGCCACATATACCAAGAGCAATTCATGCTACCACTCTATTGTCAATGGCTCATTATTACTTTCCTTGTTTTTTCTCATCATTAAAATTTAGTTTTTGTTTTTTCAGTGCTCCAATTCTTGATCAATTCTCGATTCTTTATGTTGTATATACCTTTGCCAATCACTTAGTTTGCTTTTCATTGACAGATGTCTCAATATGTTGCCCACAGAGATTCTGCAATGTGAACCAATCTTCTTGTGTGGGGGATCATGTTCTAGTATTATTGTGCTCAGATACATTTAAAATTCTAACTTTACAAATCAGCAGTCATTCAGGGATCATCCTTTTGTTTGGTCTAAATAATTAAGCCTCTTCCTTGAAAAGCTTCAAGGTGATGCTGTGAATGATAAGTAGTATGATGCCATTAATTAGAAATGTTTCCTTTGTCATCTGGTTCTTATCTAATCTAGGATAAAAGGATAATAATCTCCCCATTTTCTGACTAAGAAGAAATTTGCATTGATATATCCTTCACAATTTCAGGATGTCCTGAAGCATTTGCAACCAATGAAATGCCATTTGAACTCTCATTACTGTTGCATTATAGGAAACTTCACAGGCAACATGTGGATAGCAAAGTGCCATAATCTGCAATGAAAAACATTCCAATAGTGGAAAATTTGGGGCTAGACATTAAGAGAACTCTCCTCCTCTTCTACGAATGATGGCATGGATCAGCTTCTGAGGGTGTGCCATGTCTCAGAGTTCAGCACCAGTCTAATTCAGCTCCCTATCTCGTCAATTTTATTTAAGGTGCTGAAAAGTAAAAAGAATAAAATAAAATATATCACACTTGTGTAGGAGGGCATTGTGTAAGCAGATGTTGATGATCTTTTCAGAATACAGCATTAGAATGCACTTTCTGCACCATCCATCCTATGTCTGACCTGGATGTGCTCCATGTTCACTGTTCCCGAACCCTATTAACACTCATTTTGAGCACAAAGATTATATTAAAGTTTGGTCAGTTGTAATGCATTATATCGAATTTCTCTGTGTCATTGTCAAAGAATTAGTAAAATCCTTTGATATGTTTCCTCTCTGTTTCACCGAGACGTAATTGAAAATATTAGTTGGTAGGAAGACACATACAGTCGAAAGGAAATAACTTTGAATATGAGTTAAAATTAATTCAAAAGAAATTAATGTTGTAAAATGTTTGACTAATTGATGGTGGAACCATCAAGGTTTCTCAAATGTAAATTTACAAGTTTGTCTTCTCTAATTCAGCAGTACATCGTACCTGTGAAACACTGAAACGCAAAGAAAATGTCACGAAAACCGTGAATAATAGTCAATGCTCAGCAGAAATTGACGTCAACAAATGTGAAGGCAATTGTTCTACATCATCTCAGTAAGTATTTTATTTCATGTTTTTATTGCAATTTAAATAGAATCATTAAACGTTGACTCAGAATGAAAAAGAATAATAATTTTCTGAAATTGCAGCTACAAATATTATTTTGATATTTAGGAATTATTTCTGATTGTTTTTGAGCAAACATCAGTTTGTACACAGCAATATGAAATGATGAAATAGCCAGATAGAAATCTCAATCAAACGTTAAGGGTTATAGTAGCTGTGTTAGAATAAAATTGTTGTTAAATCTGGCTTTGCTCCCTATATTTTTGTTTCAGTGTCTGTTGTATACTGACAGCATCCAAGTGACTGACATAACCAAACTGATATAGTTTACAAGTCAAAGTGTTTGTAGTTATTCATTGTTTCTTATTTGATTAATATTTCCTGATAGACCAAGACGCCAAAACATATAGGAGCAGAATTAGGTCATTTGGCCCATCAGCTTTGCTTCACCATTTAATCATGGAAGATTAGTTTCTCTATTTCATTCTCTTGTCTTTTCCCCCTAAACCTTGATCTAGGTACTAATCAAGAAACTATCAATCTCTGTCTTAAATACACTTAATGACTTGACCTCCATAGTCTTCTGCACCAATGAATACTACAGATTCACCATCCTATGCTGAAGAAATTCCTCCTCATCTAATTCTGAAGTGTCACCTCTTCATTCTGAGTTTGTGCCATTGGGCTCTAGTCTCTCCTATGAGCAGAAACACTTCTCCATATCTACTCTATCCAAGTGTCTCCGTATTCTGTAAATTTCAATGAAATCCACTTCATCTTTTTAACCTCTGTTGAGTATAGACTCAAAGTCCTTACCCTCTCCTCATATGACAAGCCCTTCATCATCGAAATCATTCTTGTAAACCACCTCCAATGCCAGAACATTCTTCCTTAGATACAGGACCCACAACTGCTCACAATATTCCGATTGCAGTCTGACCAGAGCTTTATGCAGCCTCAGTAATACAACACTGCTGTTGTATCCTCACCCTCTTGAAATGAATGCTAATACTGCATTTGCCTTCCTAACTACCAATTAACCCTCAAATCCTGAACTGGGACTCCTAAGTGCCTTTGTTCTTCAGGTTTTTGAAGCCTTTTCCCATTTAAAAAATAATCCATGCCTCCATTTTTCCTACCAAAGTGCATTATTTCATTCTTTCCCACATTGTATTCCATCTACCATTTCTTTGATCGGTCTCCAAGCCTGCCCAAGTCCTTCTGTAGCCTCCCCACCTTACTCAAAACTGCTTGTCCCTCTTTCTATCATTGTGTCATCTGCAAACATGGCAGCAATGCCCTTAGTTCCTTTGTTCAGATTGTTAATGTGTAACGTGAATAATTTTGGTCCCCACACTGACCCCTGTGGAAATCTACTAGCTACCAGTTGTACAGGTCATTGGCTCCAATGGCCACCAGCTAGAATTGGTCAGTCTCTCTGTGCAGGAGAAAATTTTAAGTTAAGGGTGGATTCTGCCTAATCTACCATATTATCTGCCTTTGTGTTTCCTTTCCCCCTGAAAGCAATTATAGGACATTTCTCCTCTGCTGAATCTCTTCCACCAGAACTTTCAGTACTGCATCCAATAACCTGTGTGCCCTAAGTTTTAATCCCTCAGATATTGTCAAAAGTTCTGTTGTGAGTCAGCCAATGTACTCTCCCCTTTCATGGAAATGGCTGTATTGGTGGTTACGTAGACCACTCCTGGAAAATTATCTCAAATTGTCAAGAATAATAACGCTGCAGAAGTTTGTTTTAGAAATGCCAGATCCAGCTTAATCATTGTCGTCATTGACTGGGCCTAAAATTGCATGCTAAATCTAACCTTTCCAGCAGATTCCCATTGCACTCACTTTGTACTTTTTACACTATCTCATTAAAATAAATCCTGTAACCTTTCAATATCTTCTCTCTCTATGTATTATTCTAATGGCACTATCTAATCATGTTCTGAATATGATAACACATTCTCCAAAGTAACATGAATTGTTGCACAATTAATCTTTTGTTAAGCAACTTTGGACATTTCAGATAGACCTGAGTACTGTTACTTTACATTATAACTTTGTTGCATTTGTTCATCCATTTTCATCAGTAAAACATGCTTCCTTCTTATCTTTCAGCTTTAACACTACATCAAACAAGATTGAGCATGTCTGTATGTGTTGCCAAGAAAAAGAGGTTGTTGAAAAGACGGTGGACCTTGACTGTGGGAATGAAAAGACTGAAGCATACACGTACACATACATCATGTCATGTGACTGCAGTGGGAACATCTGTCAAAATGAAATATACCATAATCTCAGATGAATGAGCTGAATCTTGAACTTCCAAATTTAATTCAATTTACAACTAAGTTTTGAAAATAAGTTTCAATTCATTTCTTTTAATCAAACACTACAGAAGACCAAATAAGATATAATGAGAAACAAGTAAATTTTAGCTACTATTCAAATTAGGATACAGTGATCTTTTTAACGCCTTTGTTTTATAAACTTGTCTATGTTTTCAAAATTACCTATAACTGTCAATAAATAACTTCAAGCAACAAATCTCTGTCATCAATTATTGATTAGATTAAATTACTTAGTGTGGAAACAGGCCCTTCGGCCCAACAAGTCCACACTGACCCGCTGAAGCGCAACCCACCTAGACCCATTCCCCTACATTTATCCCTGCCCCTAAACACTACAGGCAATTTTAGCATGGCCAATTCACCTAACCTGCACATTTTTTTGGACTGTGGGAGGAAACCGGAGCACCCGGAGGAAACCCATTCAGGCATGGGGAGAATGTGCAAACTCCACACAGTCGCCTGAGGCAGGAATTGAACCCGGCTCTCTAGCGCTGTGAGGCAGCAGTGCTAACCACTGTGCGACCGTGCCGCCCATGATCCCTTTTTTGAGTTTCCTGCTTCATTGATACCATTGTCTTTCTTGACTTCCCTTGTTCTAACTTTCCCTTCAATTTCCTTCTTAGACTTCCAGTTTGTCCCCTCCCCCCCACTACTTAGTTTAAACGCAGCTGTGTTGCAGTAGCAAACCTGCCTGCCAGAATGCTAGTCCCCAACCTATTAAGGTGCAAACCGTCTCTTTTATATAATTTATACTTACCACAAAACATAACCCAGTGATCCAAGAATTTAAATCCTTGCTTCCTGCACCAGTTCCCCAGCCACACATTCAAGTCCATTATCTCCCTGTTCCTGGCCTCACCAGCCCGAGGAACTGGAAGCAAACCAGAGATAACCACTCTTATATCAGAAGATTTAAGCTAACTAAATGTAAAATTGCTGTCTCAAACTATCACCTGTTTACTTCATGATTTGGAGATGCCAGTATTGGACTGGGGCATACAAAGTCGTCAGGTGATGAAGGAGCGGTATTCTGAAAGCTAGTCCTTCCAATTAAACCTGTTGGACTATAACCTGATCTTGTCCGATTTTTAACTGTTTACTTCAGGTAGCAAATGGACTGAAGTACCTCAAAGCTGACGATTTACATCATATCAAAGATATCCTGCTAAGTAATGTCAGAAATTGACAAAATGTCACTTTTGGCTAGATTCATGGAGGATTTCTCTGCATGAGGCCGAACTAGTTTTTTTTTCACAATATCATCCCAAACTCTCCTTGATACTTTAGCACCAAAGTCTTATGGCATTCCATGTGTCCTACTCTCTTTCACAGTAGGACGTCACCACTCTGGGACATCCTTGGATCTCTGGTGCTATATTTCAAGCCGACCTGTGCATCCAATCAAGCATTAGCAGCTCAGAGTTTCTGTTCACTCTGCATGTTGTGAGAGAGCAACCACAAACATCACAGGGGAAAAGACATCATGGCTGACATTCAATCGCACATTCTTACATCTGTCATTGTTTAGGAACCAAGCCATACAGCTCCTTTACATAGATCATAGAACAATACAGCGCAGCACAGGGCCTTCGGTCCTCGATGTTGCACTGACCTGTGAACTATTCTCAGCTTGTCCCCCTACACTATCCCATCATCATCCATGTGTTTATCCAAGGATTGTTTAAATTTCCCTAATGCTACTGAGTTAACTACATTGGCAGGTAGGGCATTCCATGCCCTTACCAGTCCGAGTAAAGAACCTACCTCTGACATCTGTCTTAAATCTATCACCCCTCAATTTGTAGTTATGCCCCCTCATACAACCTGTCCACACTCAACTTCCCACTTCTGTCTTTGACTGGCCCTATTCCTACCCTAGTCATCCTTTTATTCCTCACATACCTATAGAAAGCTTTAGGGTTCCCCTTTATTCTATTTGCTAAAGACTGCTCGTGTCCCATCTTTGCTCTTCATAACTCTCTCTTTCAATCCTTCCTAGTTGATCTATAACTCTCCTGAACCATCTTGTCTCATCAACACATAAACCTCCTTCTGCTGCTTAACAAGAGATGCAAATTCTGTAGTAAACCACGATTCCCTTACCTTATCACTTCCTCCCTGCCTGACAGGGACATACCTATCAAGGACATGCAATATCTGATTCTGCATTTCCATTGTCTGCATCACCTGCATTATGCTACCCCATTCTATGCATCCTAATTCTTGCCTAATTGTATTATAAATGCCCTTGCCCCATCGATAACTCTTGACCTAAACATAAACATAATCGAATTATGGTCACTCTCTCCAAAGTGCTCATCTACAACTAAATCAAACACCTGGCCTGGTTCATTACCAAGCACCAAATCCAGTGTGGCCTCCCCTCTTGTTGGCCCTTCAACCTATTTTGTCAGGAAACCCTCCTGTACACATTGACCGAAAACGATCCATCCAACGTGCTAGAGTTGTAGCATTTCCAGTCAATGTTGTGGAAGTTAAAGTCCCCCATTATGATCACCCTGTTCCTTTCACTCATACCCAGTATAAATTTGCCAATCCTCTCCTCCACCTCCCTGGAAATCTGCGGAGGCCTATAAAAAACTCCAAGCAGTGGAACACCTCCTCTCCTGTTTCTAACCTCAGCCCACACCACTTCAGTAGACGAGTCCTTGTCAAAAGTTCTTTCAGCCCCCGTTATACTATCCTTGACTAACAAGGCCACACCTCCCCCTCTTTTACCCCCTTGCCCCTGTTCTTAATGAAAGATCTAAACCCTGGAACCTGCACACCCATTCCTCACCCTGCTCTATCCATGTCTCTGAAATGGCCACAACATTGAAGTCCTAGGTACCTATCCATGCTGCCACATGACACTTTTATTCAGTAACAGTAAAAGCGACAAAATACAAACAAATGGAATCTGCATTTGCCTTTTGGAACAGACAGAGACTGCCTATCTTTTGAGTACCAGCATATTTACAGTCAATGAACAATAATTGCATCCAGTTCACCTACTGGATAGGTATCAATTAAGTCGCATATGCTTCATTACTCTTGATGTGTAATCCACTATCATGCAGTTCCTGTTGCTACTGTTCTTATTTTTGTCCTCTGAAAACTGCTGCTACACCTCTAGCTCTTCACAGTCCATCACATCCTCTCTTTGCTAGCTCCAGTTGTGCAGCGCACAATATGCAAGGATTATGCAGCACACTCTGTCGGATCATACTGCAACGCCACCACACCAATCCAAGTAATTGAGCCGCATCTTCAGCAGACCTAGTGCCTGCTCCACCATGTCCCTGTTTGAATTCCAAGGTGCACAAATTTGCAGCAAAAACATGCAGCTCAAGCAACTCAGGTCTGAGTTGAGCTAGAGTTTAAACTGTGAACATTGTACCACATCAGGTAACAAGATGGTTACCTGGACAGCTTTGTCTAGGAGTTGGACACACTCATACTCAACATCGAGAGATTACCATTGAACTGAAAATGAACTGCACTAGCTATATAAATACAGAGCAGGTTTTGAGTCGATTTATAGCTCAGGTTGAGGTTTTGGATGTAGGTTTGCTCGCTGAGCTGGAAGGTTCATTTTCAGACGTTTCATCACGATATTAGATAACATCTTCAGTGAGCTTCCAGATAAAGCACTGGTGGTGTAGCTCTTTCTATTTGTATGTTTGGGTTTCCTTGGGTTGGTGATGTCATTTCCTGTTCTTTTTCTCAGGGGGTGGTCATGGAATCCAAGTCAATGTGTTTGTTGATAGAGTTCCGGTTGGAATGCCATGCTTCTAGGAATTCTCGCACGTGTCTTTGTTTGGCTTGTTCTGGGATGGATGCATTGTCCCAGTCGAAGTGGTGTCCTTCCTCTTCTGTATGTAAGGATATTAGCAAGAATGGGTCATGTTGTTGTGTGGCAAGTTGATGTTCATGTGTCCTGGTGGCTAGTTTTATGCCTGTTTGTCCAATGTAGTGTTTTTTACAGTCCTTGCAAGGTATTTTGTAAATGACATTAGTTTTGCTTGTTGTCTATATAGGGTCTTGCAAATTCATTAGTTGCTGTTTTGGTGTGTTGATAGGTTTGTGGGCTACCATGATATCAAAGGACCTGAGCAGTCTGGCAGTCATTTCTGAGATTACTTTGATGTAGGGAAGAGTGGCTAGGGTTTTTGTCTGCTTGTTTGGGTTTGTTGTTAAGAAATTAATGGAGTCTGTTCATTGGATACTCGTTCTTTTTGAATACACTGTATCGGTAATTTTCCTCTACTCTGCGTAGTTCCTCTGTGCTGCAGTGTGTGGTGGCTCATTGAAATAATGTTCTAATGCAGGTTCATTTGTGGATGTTAGGATGATTGCTTCTGTAGTTCAATATTTGGTCTGTATGTGTTGTTTTCCTGTAGACGCTGGTTTGACATTCCCCATTGGCTGTTCGCTCTACTGTGACATCTAGGAATGGAAGTTTGTTGTTGTTTTCCTCCTCTTTAGTGAATTTTATACCAGGAAGGGTATTATTGATGGTCTTGAAGGTTTCCTCTAATTTGTTTCATTTAGTGATGACAAAGGTGCCATCCACGTAGCAGACCCAAAGTTTGGGTTGGATAGTTTGCATTACTGCCTCTGCTAAGAACACTGATATCGGAGATCCCAGCAAATACAAACATGAAATTTTGTGCCAAAAATCTTTACTCACTAATGCAACAGACCATGAATGGACAGACACAGTACATCAAGCCATAGACATTAGACAGCGACAAACACAGAAAATGAAAATCTAAACCTGCAGAAAAAAAACGAAACAAACTAACACAAAATAACAACACAGACAACATGGAAGCATGGATAAAAAACTTATCTGACTGACCCTTAACAGACACTGAAAAAGCTATCTTAGTAAGCGGATTAAATTACAACTTGCAGGATGTGGACAAGGAAAGATTCTTAGCAGCATTAGAAACAACACTGAAAGACAACCAACTCGCAGAGGAAACCCAGCAAACCATCAAACATATAGTCGCATCAACATTAAATCAAAGAGCCTACATTGAAATGCACTACTGGCAGATACCAATATTTACCAACAAGTGGTGATAGACCTAACCCCACAAAAGAACCAAATCACGGCTCTACTCAAAAACCTTCAGAGATCTGGACAAATAAATTAGACCGACTTCCGAAAAATGAAACCAGACAGATCCAACACACCACGTTTCTACGGATTACGCAAAATTCACAAACCAACAGCCCCCCTTAGACCCACAGTCTCACTGCCTGGAACACCAACTTACAGACTGGCCAAGGAGCTACACGAAACACTAAAACACTTAGTAGAAGACTCACACCACTCCATGCACTCAACCCAAGAATTCCTGAAGACCAGCAAATACACCAAGATAGAAGAGGATGAAATAATGGTCTCATTTGATGTAACAGCCCTGTTCACATCCATCAAATCAACCTGGCCAAGGAAACACTGACTGCATTATTAGAAGAACCAAAGACACATACAAACATCACCAACTTCATCAGCAAGGACAATGTCATCAAGCTAGTGGACCTATTACTTATCACCCACTTCACCTTCAACAACAAAACCTACAGACAAACCAATGAACACCCATGGGATCTCCAATATCAGGGTTCTTAGCAGAGGCAGTAATGCAAAGACTTGAACAAACAGTTCTGCCAACCATCCAACCCAAACTTCGGGTCTGCTTTGTGGATGAAAACTTTGTCATCACTAAACGAAACAAATTAGAGCAAACCTTCAAGACCATCAATAATACCCTTACTGGCATAAAATTCACTGAAGAGGAGAACAACAACAACAAACTGCCATTCCTAGATGTCATAGTAGAGCGAACAGCCAATGGAGAATGTCAAACCAGCGTCTACAGGAAAACAACACATACAGAACAAATATGGAACTACAGAAGCAATCAGCCCGACATCCACAAACAAAGCTGCATTAGAACATTACTTCAATGAGCCACCACACACTGCAGCATAGAGGAACTATGCAGAACAGAGGAAAATCACCGATACAGTGTATTCAAAAAGAACAAGTAACTAATGAACACACTGCACCAATTTCTCAACAAAAAACCCAAAGAAGCAGACAAAGCACACCCAGAAACCCTAGCCACTCTCCCCTACATCAAAGACATCTCGGAAATGACTGCCAGACTACTCAGATCCCTTGGTATTATGGTAGCCCACAAACCCACTAACACACTAGAACAGCAGCTAATGAACTTGAAAGATCCTATACAGACAACAAGCAATGTGGTGTTTGTAACAAACACTACATTGGACAAACAGGCAGAAAACTAGCCACCAGGGTACATGAACATCAAGTAGCCTTAAAAAGAAATGACTCACGCTCACTAGTATCCTTACATATGGATGAAGAAGAACACCATTTTGACTGGGAGAATGCATCCATCTGACAACAAGCCAAACAGAGACATGCACAAGAATTCCTAGAAGCATGGCATTCCAACCGGAACTCTATCAACAAACACATTGACTTGGATCCCATTTACCACCTCTTAGAAAAAGAACAGGAAACGACATTGCCATAGGAAATGATGTCACCATGGGGAACGACATCACCAACCCAAGGAAACTCAAATATATGAATAGAAATCAGTCTACATCACCAGTGCTTCATCCGGAAGCTCACTGAAGATGTTACCTAGTATGGTGATGAAACATCTGAAAATGAACCTTCCAGCTCAGAGAGCAAACCTACATGCATATAAATATACAGGCTACAAGAGTAGGTTTCAGCTCGGAATCATGTATTAAGTAACTCATCTCCAGAGCATTTCCAAGATGCAATTTAATGGTGTGATGCAACGTTCCCTATTTGCTTGGATGAGTGCAACTCCAACAACATTCAAGAAGTTTGACACCATTGAGGACAATGCAGATAATTTGCATTTCACTACATTAGTAAGTGTTCACTCCCTCCAACACTGATGCTCAGTATTTGTACATATTTACCAGCTAAAAGATGCACTGCACAAATGATCCGAATCTCACTTAGGCTACCCAGGACAAGGGCAACAAATAAATGGAAACACCATCACCAGCAAGGTTCTCTACAAGCCAGTCAGCATCCTGATTTAGAAATAGATTGCCATTCCTTCAGTGTTACTACAATGAAGTTCTGGACTCCCTTCCCTAAGTTCATTGTGAATACATTCTCCCAAATGAATTGCCATTCCTCGTAGGCGCAGTTTGGAATGGGCAATAAATGGTGGACCAGCCAGTGGTGCCTACTTTTCTTGAATGAACAATATAAAAGAGATCTGTTCAGAGAAAACTGAAGCTATAATTTTGAAAACATTCACATTGGATTTAAAGCATTTATTCTGATTTTCTGTCTACAGACTTAGAAAGTTTCTCCAGTATTTTCTGTCTTTGTTTCAGATTTCCAGCAACTGCAGTTCATTGTTTTACAATATAAAATAAAATGCCTTGCTTTGAAGAGGATTATTGTGATATTTTATTTTTCAATCAATTTATAAATGGTGTCCCTTAACTCAGTTTAACAAAGGAAATGTAGAAGTTGAATTTAAAACAAGAACTTGGTAATGAGGGTACTATCATGTTCCTTAAAGATCATTGGCATTGTTGGAATCAAACCCAGGTCCCTAGCACTGTGAGGCCACAATGCTAACCACTGAGTCACCTTGCTTTACTCTCGAAGACCAAGACAAAATGTGGCTTTTTAGTCTCGTTGCCATGAATGGGCCTTGCTCAGCATCTCACCCAATTTTCGCAAAATTTCCCATCATAGCCCACAGTGTTCAGGATCTAAGATAAATTTGAAATTAAGTAGTTTTTGAAAATCTTTTATAAATGGAATTGATTTGCAATTTCCTAATATGAAGTGACAATCCCTGAATCAAGATGGCCTTGGAAAATTGCAGCTGAAACACCTGCAAGTTTATTACCTATTTTCTTTAAAATACAGGTCCTGGGGATATTTCAGCCTTTCAGTACCTTGTTGTCTTAATGTTTTTCTTGATTTTACCTTTAGCATGTTCCAGTCCTTGATTCATTATTAAATTCCCTGCAACTCTAAATATTGTAACTTCTTCTGCTACTCAATGTAATGAGAGGTTCACTCAAACTTCTTGGCCTCAGACATGATAACATTGGATCAAGGAGTTTCAGAGACTAATGCAGATGAAATAAGATGAACGATTGGACACTCAGAACACCAGCAGCAAGCCCATTGGTGCATGATTTAAGTAGATGATCAGGACAATGGAGTAAGTGGGTCAGGAAGAAGGCAGATGGTGGGATGGAGTGGGGGGGATTTGTGGGAAGATGGTGGTTATTGTATTATTGCAAAGCAGACAGGGCAATGTTTAACACAACTAAATGACACCACAACATGTTCCTTATCTCAAGAAGCATATGCACAATGGAGTCATTATAACAGAGTGTCGTCATTGCAATCATCTGCTACCATCATGACTAGCTACCTGATGAAGGAGCAGCATTCCGAAAGCTAGTGCTTTCAAATAAACCTGTTGGACTATAACCTGGTGTTGTGTGATTTTTAACTTTGATCAGCTTGTAAAATACCCATAAAATCAGTAATGGCAGAATCCAGATACTGTTTGTAAGTCAGAGATATTGTAAATATATATATAGTTTGTGCTTTTAATGTCAGAGATTATAACAAGGTCAGCCAGGTGGACCTCATGGAATATAAGTTCCCTGATTGGGGCTCTTAATCTGGTCCAATCAGGGAATCCTGGCTGACAGAGAAAAATGGGAAGTCAGATATCCTGTCTACTCTGAGACATGGCTCTTAGGAAGCTGATCAAGTGTCATGGACTTTCCAAGTGTAAATGAAGAGTGACTTGCTGACTGGATATCAGCCTCTGTGGAGTTACTTTATAGAGTCACAGGGTCATACAGCATGGAAACAGACTCTTTGATCCAACCAGTCCATGCTGAACATAATCCCAAACTAAACTCATCCCACCTGCCTGTATCTGGTCCATATTTGCTTTTCCAGCATCACATTTTTTGACTCTGACCTCCATCATCTGCAGTCCTATTTTTCTCCATCCAAACCTTTCCTATTAACTTACCTATCCAAATGTCTTTTAAACATTGTATTGCATCCACATCCACCGTTTCCTCAGGAAGCTCATTCCACATGTGAACCACTGTCCGTTTTTTTAAGTTTCTCTCCCCTCACCTTTAAAATGGCCCCCCTCGTCTTGACATCACCCAGCCTAAGGAAAAGACTACTCCCATTAACTCTATCTATACCCCTCATTATTTTATAAACTTCTGTCAGGTCATCACTCAAATTCCATCACTCTGGTCATATCAGTGCTGATAATTTGAGCATTGAGAAAATTGGAACGGAGCAGGAAAGACTGAGGGGGGACATGATTGAGATGTACAAAATTATGTGGGCGCAGACAGGAAGATATGAAGGAACTTTTCCCTTTGATGACAGTGGGGGAGGGGGGGGGGGGGAGGGGAAGTATAAGATCTAGACAGGATTAGATTAGATTCCTTACAATGTGGAAACAGGCCCTTCGGCCCAACCAGTCCACACCGACCCTCCGAAGAGTAACCCACCCAGATTCATTTCACCTAACACTACGGGCAATTTAGCATGGCCAATTCACCTGACCTGTACATCTTTGGACTGTGGGAGGAAACCGGAGCAAACCCACATAGACACGAGGAGAATGTGTAAACTCCACACCGACAGTCACCCGTGTCCGGAATCGAACCTGGGACCCTGGTACTGTGAGGCAGCAGTGCTAAGCACTGAGCCACCATGAGGAAATTGTCTTTTCAGTCAAAGGGAAGCGGAATTCTCGAATTCACTGCCTGTAAGAGTGGTGAAGGTGGTAAAGCAGAAGCCCTAATAACATTTAAGCAATGTCTGGGTGTGCAGTTGTGAGAGCAATGTATACAATGCATGAAAAATGGGATTCAATTAGATAGAAGATTGTTTTTGATCAGTGCAGTTTCAATGGGCAAAGTGCCTTTTTTCTGGGTTACAGATCTTTGTGACTCTAACAGCAACATGATTTAAAGCCTGTTAAATATCAACCGATCCTTCTTAATGGTCCATTAATGAGCCTAAGAAGGATCATCCGTGCTGAAAGTAATTGATTTTTTTAATGTCAGCTCTCACAACACTACCACATAAAGAAATAGTGTGTGGAAATGCCCTGGAACCTTTTACTTTCTAAATTAGATTTTATCTCACAAAGTCATTTTAACTTAAATTACTCAAGCATACAGATATGGTTCAAATTATGGCTCAATCTTACATAGTTGACTGCTTTCCACTTTCTTGGCCAATTGTTTTACTGATAAGAAAACACACTGAACCGAACTCAGTCATTCACATTTCATCACCTAGTAGTCTTCTGCAGTCAAGGGTTGTGAAATGTTCAGGATCCTAGACTCAGATAGCTCTTGTTGTTTAAGTTTCTACCATTGTTCCTTTTGTTGCAACTCACCAACTCCAAAGGAGTGACTGACCAGATAACAAAAGCAAATTGTCATGGATTAAGCTGAAAAGTTCTTTGAAGTGAGTGACACTCTTTTAAAAATAAAATGATGAGGGCTGGTAATTGCAGAGGGAGCAGGATCTCTGGGTCTTCTTCACATTGCTACAGGTACAGCGGCAACCATTAACTGTGTAAGGCAGCTGAGCTACAGGGAAATCTTTCAATGGAGCCTTTCAAAAGGTGGATTCCTCACCACCAAACTAAAGAAGAACCAGGTAGTATTACACAATCATGGATTTCTACTTACATTTCTGTCTCTATCTTGAAGGGGTTAAACTCCGTCATTCTGAGCATTTCCTATTTTTCCAGCTGCTCTAATATTTCTGTCAAGATGACAACAGAGGAATTCATATGTGAGTGAGGATTGTGTTTGGTAATGGATTGCATGAGTGTGTGCGTGTGAATGTGTGTGTGTGATCGCGCGCGCGTGTCTCTGTATGCATGTGTGTGCATGTGCATATGCACGCGCATGTGTGTGATTCACACCCAATTGCAAGGTTCTCACATTCTTGTTTACTCCCTCCCAGTCATGCACTCCCACTCTCTTTCTTTCACCCATCCTCTTACATTCTGTCACTTTCTCTCACTCACTTTCATACCCTCAAGATTTGTGTAAAAACTTCTAGTTCTGGTGCCGGTTACTGTGGTTGTGGCTATGTTCACTTAACTGGGAAGTTGATTTGCAGACATTTCAATCCCCTGTCTATATGACATCTTCAATGTTGTAAAGCCTCCTGTGAAATGCTGCTGTACTGTGTCTTCTGGAATTTATTTGGTTCTGTTTCTGCTGATTCCGGTTTCCAGTTCCAGTTTGTGGGTCTTTGCATGGATTCATGACAACCCATAAACCAACAGCCACACTCAGACAACTCACCAGGACATAAGACCCTAACCCAGCATGTGCAAGATTAACATAATTTACAGGATTCCATACAAAGACTGCACAAACCACTACATAGGACAAACAGGCAGAGAACCAGCAAACTGCATCCACAAACACCAACTAGCCACTAAATGCCATGACTATCTGTTCCTAGTAGCCATACACTCAGATGACAAAGACCACAAACTAGGACAACACAATCATGATAGGACAAGCTAAACAGAGGACAGCCAGAGAATTTCTGGAAGCGTGGGACTCATCCAAGGGCTCCATCAACAATCACATAAACCTTGACCCAATATACCGATCACTACAACCAAGAACTGGAACCGGCGACTGGAAGCAGCAGGAACGAAAACAAATAAATTCCAGAAGACACAGTACAGCAGCGCTTCACTGGAGGCTCCACAGCACTGAAGATGTCACTTAGACAGGGGATTGAAACGTCTGCAAATCAATTTCCCAGTTCGCCAGCATACCCACAACCACAGTAACAGCACCTGAGCTACAAGTCTTTACTCAAACCTTGAATACCTAAGGGTGAGAGAAGCTAAGACAAGCAAGGAAATGGGAATTCTGTGCCAACCGCCTAAGCGCAATCTATGAAAATCTCCGATTCCTACATGGATACCAAAGGAATCAAATACTACCACTTTGTCTCAGATACAGACCACCAATCAACAATCCACAAGCCAAGGAAACATTCAGACCAGACTGTCTCAGGATAATCCAGGATATGATTATGGATGCACACAACAGACTACACAAGTACTGACAAGAAATTATGCGCCAAAAATGTTTAATTTCAAAAACAGCCAATCAGGATTGGACTGCGACAATCGAACAGGCCACAGAACCAGGCAAAACAGAATCACATACAAAAAGCAAATGACACTACAAGACAAAATGACTAAGCTAACCAATAGCAGAGAAGACAACATGACAGACACCTGGGTTAGAAACCTCTCCAACAGACAGCTGTACTAGCCAACGGACTCAACTACAACCTCAGGGGCTAAAAACAACAGACTTCCTAACTGCACTAGAATTAATTACACTCAGAACTAACGGACTAATCGATGAGACACAGCAAACAGTCAGACAAACTATTGTACCTTTACTAACAAAGAAAAGACAAACAAACATCAAAGAGAGAGAAGCCCTAAATACACTCAAAAATGACAAGAACATAATCATAGTACCAGTGGACAAGGGCAGAATGACGGTTATCATGGACAAACTTGAATATATTTAGAAAGCAGAGAAACTACTTGCAGAAACTGACACCTACCTACAGAGGGAGTTGATCCCATGCACTGTGCTTACCACTGGCAGTTCACCTCACATTATTAAATTCTAACACCACAATCACTTTAAGGGTGAAAGCAGAAAGCACCCTCCCATAAAAGGCTTCTGGATCAGGGAATTTTAGGAATAGAATCGTGTACCAATGTGTACCATACCAAGTCGCAGTGAAAATGAACTAGGGGAAAATACAGCAACACTGTACACAGTCCCATACCCAGACAGTCATCGTTAAAAATCACACAACACCAGGTTAGTCATCAGTTGTTTTTTGGGAAATGGTCTCATTATATTGAAAGGGCAGTATTGAAACAATTTTCACAGGATGCCACAATTTGATGGAAGTCCACATGAACACCAACAGCAGTGGTTAGCGGAGGTCAGGAATGCCACTGCTCCATTGAGAAAGGAGATTCTGGAAGGACCGGATTGGGGAATTATTAAATGCTTTACCTCTTACAAATCCACAGGCCTTACTAGCCATCCTTTTACATATTCTTATCTCTTTCTATCTCAAAGAACATTATCCAAATAACTCCGATAACTTTCACAGCTTTGTCTAACTTTGGTTCAATTAACTTTTGGTGCAATGGTTAATGGCTTTCAACAACCAGTCCCACTCCTATGTCTCCAGGTCTGCATATTGCACATGCATTTTTATTTTCCTGAAGTACCACTGAACTGTCCTGTATTGATGAGCTGGGTAGCTTTATAATAGCTATGTCAACAGCCTTTGAATCCCAGACTTTTCTCTTTTATATGAAATACATGCTGGAGATCCTGTGTCAAATCAAATTACTTTTAAATGGCAGATTGAATGATGTTCAGACACAGCCAACACACGAGGCTGGTCTTTCTAAATTGCAAAATGTTATGGTGGAGCTTCCCATAATAAGCTGTCAACGTGATCAGACTTCCAGATCTCAACTTTCCACAATTTAATTCACCTCACTGGAATTAGTTGAACTGAAGGCAGTTATCATTTCCATTGATGCCAAAAACTGGTGGCCTGAGGCCATCTAGGCCTTGTGACCTTGCCAGTTGCTGTGGAAACAGGCAGAAACACAGAGAAGTGAAAGAGATAGATAGAGAGGTGTGTCTGAGGAAGCCAGCTTTAAATCACAAAGTAGCCCCAGAGCAGGACCCAGTAGGTACAGGGTTTGTTCGAAATGGAAAGACAGATCTCAAAGAGGAGCCTGCCCACTTGCCTGTAAATTACAGGGGAAAGAGCAGGAGGACTAAGGATGAGAGGAAAAAAAGACTAAAGATGAAGGAGGCAACAAGACGTTAGTACAGGTCCACAAGGTAGGCAAGAAACTTAGACTCTCCTGACTTCCCTGGAGGTCCCCCACAGGAGATTGCTCAGTAAAACTATAGCACATGGAATAGAAGGGAATGTTCTGGTATGGATTAAGGGTTGGCTAACAAACAAAAAACACAGGATACTAATAAATGGGACATTCTCATAATGGGAAATCAGGACCTGGAAGAAGTATGGAGAGATTGGGATGGAGAGGATGGGGGTCAGGGCCTGGGAGAGCTGTTGGGAGAACCAGGGGAATGTGGGAGGAGAGAGAGAGAAAGGGTGAGAGGGTCTCCCATTCCCTGGGTCTTCTGCTTCCAAATCCCGCTTCTGAACCCTTCTCCCTCCTCAATCCAGGGGATTCCCTCTTGTACTGTGTTCTGAATCCTCACTCCCTGACACTGAGCCTCCATTTCCAAAATACTTGCTTCTCAGCAAATTTGCAATGCTACATTTATGTATGACATTTCATGTAAACTCAATGCATTGATTCATTGTTTTTGAACTGAGCACTCCTGAGATAGTGCCCATCATTATTGCCCGCAGTTGCAGTCAGCAAAACAATGCCATGGCATAAAGGTTTTTGGGAATAGTGTAGCAAAAAAAAAACTCTATCAGCAATAATCATGGTGGGCCTAACAGAATTAGTGGCATACCTCTGCTCCTATGTTCCCATAATTTGTCAAAAATTCCATATGGAAATTATACAGTGAATGGCAGAACCCTAAGGAGTATTGATAGGCAGAGACATGTCTGTGTGCAGGTCCACAGAACACTGAAGGTGGCCGCACAAGTAGATAAGGCAGTTAAAAACAGGCCACAAAACAACAAATACTTGAGATCACAGCAGGTCAGGCAGCATCCATAGAGAGAGAGAGAGAGTGAGAGCAAGCTAACATTTTGAGTCTAGATAACACTTCATCAGATCTGAACTGAAGTGTGGCCTATGGAATACTTGCCTATTTTGGAAGGGTCATTGAGTGTAAGGATGCTTATACTGCAGCTTTAGTAGAATGTTAGTTAGGTCTCATTTGGAATATTGCACATCATTCTGATCACCACACCACTGGAAGAATGTGGATGTTTTGGAAAGGGTACAGAAAAGGTTTACCAGGATGTTGCCTGGTTTGGGGGATTTTGGCTCAGAAGAAATGTTGGATAGACTGGGTTTGTTCTCACTGGCATGCAGGAGGTTGAGGGCCAACTGGACAGAAGTTTAAAAGATTGTGAATGGCATGGATAGAGTGGAAAGTATAAGGCTTTTTCCCAGAATGGATGCGCCAACTACTAGAGGACATAGATTCAAGGGTGCGAGGGGGGGAAATTTAAAAGAGATATGTGAGGCATCTTTTTCACACAAAAGATGGTGAGTATCTGGAACATGTTGTCAGAGGAGGTGGTAGGAGCAGAGACAATAGCAACACTCAAGAAGCACCTTGACAAATGCATGAATAGGAAGGGAATAGAGGAATATGGATCCTGTAAGTGAAGACAGTTTTAATATGGCAGGGCAAAATGTGAGATCACAAGCCTGGAGGGCTGAAGGGCCTGTTCTTGTGCTGTATTATTCTTTGTTCTTTATTCTTTGAGAGATCACTTTGCCATAGCAATGCAAAATACGTCAGCAGCGAATTCCTCTATGAGCCTCCAAACCAACAAAAGGACAGAAACCTACTTATTAATCAAGGTTAATTGAGGATGGCAGAATTAAGATTATTTCTCAACACTGGTCCAGTCCAGTTAATGTTCACTTTTTTTTATTTTTAAAGAAACATCAAAATGCCGAAGCATGTGGAATCGCCAACACACGATCAGCTCCCTGCCCTGTAGCTAAGAACATACAAATCAAATATGACAAGGTAACAATTTTAATCATAGACCTTTGCTGTTAACAAGGTGAATCAAGAATGGTGCGTGCAAATTTACTTATCTGCCATTAGCAAGGGAAGTGGTTCATTGTGAATAATTTTTTTATTCATCTGTGAGTGTTGCTGTGGCTGACTGAAACAGCATTTATTCCCCATCCCTCACTGTCCAGTGGACAGTTAAGAGTCAACCACATGTTGGTCTGGAATCATACATAGACTAGACCAGAAAATACTGGCAGTTCCCTTCCCTAAAGGACAGTACTGAACTGGATGGGACTTTCCTGACAATTGACAATGGTTTCGTGATCATCATTAGCATAAGACCATAGGTAGGAGTAGACATTTGGCACCTCATGCCAATCAATAGGATCATGGCTAATCCGATATTCCTCACTTCTACATTCCCGCATTTTCCCTGTAACCTTTGATTCCTCTAATGATCAAGAATCTATCCATCTGAGCTTTAAATATACACAAGAACTCTGCTCCCATAGCTCTCAATGGCAAGGCATTACAAAGGGCCACAATCCTCTGAGAGAAGGAATCCCTGCCATGTCAGTCTTAAATTGGCACCCTTTTTTTCTGAGACTATGCTGTCTGGTCTAGACTATCCCTTGAGGGGAAACATCCTCTCAGCATTTACCCTGTCAACCCGCTCAAGAATCTTATACTTTTCATGGAGATCATCTCTCCTTCTTCTGAACTCCAGTGAGTACAGTCCCAATTTGTTTAGTGTTTGCTCATAGTAACTCCACACTGAGGATAATCTGGTTGAACCTTCCCTGAAGTGCCTTGCTTGAACTGATATCTTTCCAAAAATAATCTCATCAACACCTTCTACAGATTCAGTAAGACTTCCTTATTCTTATACTTCAAAACCCTTGAAATAAGGCCTCACATTCACAGAGTCACAGGATTAGATTAGATTAGATTACTTTAGATTAGATTAGATTACTTACAGTGTGGAAACAGGCCCTTTGGCCCAACAAGTCCACACTGACCCGCCGAAGCGCAACCCACCCATACCCCTACATTTACCCCTTTAACCTAACACTACGGGCAATTTAGCGTGGCCAATTCACCTGACCCGCACATCTTTGTGACTGTGGGAGGAAACCGGAGCACCCGGAGGAAACCCACGCAGACACGGGGAGAATGTGCAAACTCCACACAGTCAGTCGCCTGAGTCGGGAATTGAACCCGGGTCTCTGGCGCTGTGAGGCAGCAGTGCTAACCACTGTGCCACCGTGCCGCCCAAAGGATGATACAGCATAGAAACAGGCTCCTTCGCATCATGAACAGGATAATTTGGCATCATGGAAAGGATATCATACTGGATCAATTGACAGGCTGTATAAAGGGAGTGGGTATATTTTATATACCACCAGTAAACCTAGGAACCATCTATGTGAGTACTAAAAGAACCCAAAGGAATAATCAGACAGGAAGAGTTTAGATTAGTTACAGTGTGGAAACAGGCCCTTCGGCCCAACAAGTCCACACCGACCCGCCACCTACCCAGACCCATTCCCCTACACCTAACACTACGGGCAATTTAACATGGCCAATTCGCCTAACCTGCACACTTTTTGACTGTGGGAGGAAACCAACGCAGACACAGGGAGAATGTGCAAACTCCACACAGTCAGTCACCTGAGGTGGGAATTGAACCCGGGTCTCTGGCGCTGTGAGGCAGCAGTGCTAACCACTGTGCCATCGTGCTGCCCATAAGTTGAGGGAAGTCTGTGGAGTCTAGGCTTGCAACATGGCAAAGGTCAGATCCACTCGGGACTAATCTCAGTGGGATCAAAGATAGACTAGGCTGTATCTATGCTGGAGTAACCATGCTGGAACCTGGGGGACATTCAGGAAAGCTGTACAGGTGCTGACAAGAGAACCGTTTATACATAAGAGGTGTGCAGATTTGAGAACTGACTGCACAGTGTTGGGCAGGAGAAAGTCTGATGGAAAGAAAGAGGAAAAGATAATGCCATTGACTGTGGAGGCCAGAGTTCCATCATGAGGGTGGCATGGTGGTTCAGTGGTTAGCACTGCTACCTCACTTTTTGCCCATGTCTGTATGGATTTCCTCTGGGTCTTCCAGCTTCCTCTTACAGTCCAAAGATGTGCAGGCTAGGTGAATTTGCCATGCTAAATTGTCTTAACGTCCTGGGATATGCAGGCCAGGTGGGTTGGACATGGGAAATGCAGGGTTATAGGGATAGGGTAAGATGTGTGGATGCTCCTCATAGAGTTGGGGAGAACTTGATGGTCCAAATGCCTTGCTTCTGCACTGTAGGGATTCTGTGATCTGGGGTTCATAACAGAACAACATACAAGGTCAATTCAAACGAAATGCAGCAGCATGCTTAACCTGCCTGCAGAAGAGAAGTATTTGTTAGTGGATCAAAACAAGGATCGTGAGCAGGAAGGAATGATCAGAGTGACTTGTCTACATCTACAACTGGTTAAACAAATGAATAGGAAGGTCCTAGGGTGGGGGTGGCCAATGACTATAGCTTGCAGCAAGTACCATGATAAGAAATGGGCAGGGCCACCGCCATACAATCAAACACATTTAACAACCGCCCCTACAATGGGGCATTATTATTACAAGAACTAGTAAAACTAGAAACTGCAGGAAACAGGGCACAGCTACAATAGGTGGAGGACATGACCGTCACCATTTTAAGTTTGCAAATGCTTTGATGAGCTAATGTTTATATATCATAAAACTGCAAGTCAGTAGCTGCGGCTGGTGCCAATGACCCAAAGTCAACCCCCATAGGAACAGCTGGAAAAATGGGGAGTGGACACATCGCCCCATGTAATAAATCACAACTGGCCACTGTGCTATTCTGCAAGAAGGCAATAACCCAACTTAAAGTGAGAAAGAAGCCAACAAAAATGATTGTTCACAGAACATCTGTACAAATCTTTGAAAATGGTGTGAATTGCACTTTTTGATTTTTAACTTGAAAATAAGTTTTTATGCTGTACAAGTCATTCTTTTAACATAGACAAATTCATTTTGGAATACATCAATTTTAACTTAGAATTTAGAGCTTAGAATATGAAATACTTTGTCCGTAAAAATGTTGTAGATTAACTAGTTTGGTAAAAATAGAATCATAGAGATGTACAGCA